>NC_081141.1:1218947-1540197 GCF_958295425.1 Solea solea | reverse complement strand
TATTTTTATCTAGCCTGGGGTGGGGATGAAGTTTCTATACTTTATATATGTATATATACATATACATATCTTAAGGACACTGCTTTTATTTCACAGATTGCAGAGAGGTCTGCAGCTCACTGAGAAGATGGACTCTCCCACACATCGACTGATCAGAGCTCAGGCGTTTGACAACTTGGTGAGCAGGAAATCTCTAAAAAACAAACAAAAAAAACTGTTTAATCTCAGGTTTGAATGTGTTTATGTGTTTTCACTCCCGGATCAAATGACTACAGCTTTGGCTCTGATTATTTCATCATTTAAATAATGGACTCATGGACGTTCTTGCTCATTTTCACCATAAAAGGGCCAGAAAATGTCCTGTAACGAAGAGCTTTTGCCCATTTTTCCCGAATATTAACAATTTAAAGTGAAGAAAAACAAAGAGTAGTTGTACACAAACACCAGATTTAAAATTTGAACAGTAGAAAACATATTTAAATAGGCGTTTTTTTCCAACTCTCTCCTCTCTGGTGACAGAGACGCTGAAAATAACCACACGTTTGCTTTGATGTACAACGCTCGGTGTTAAAGGGTTAACAATGTTGCGAGTGCAGTAGAGACATTTCAGTACTTGGATAATCTTCACAGACTTTCTCATTCCCCTCCCCCCCTGTGTGGTGTGTTTCAGCCCGGAGACAAGAAGCTGGCCCACAGCGCCCAGATGTACCACTACCAGCACCAGAAGCAGCAGATGCTCTCCCTGGAGAAGTGAGTCATCGGCCCAGCCCAGACTCACACGCTCAGTGTCCCCTCTCTGCTTTCATGTAATCTGATTCCTCCACTGTGTATGTGTGTGTGTGTGTGTGTAACAGACACAGGGAGGAGCCAAAGGTTCCTGACTCGGGGGCGTCGACTGATGAAGAGAACGAGGACGGAGATTTTACAGTATACGAGTGTCCTGGACTGGCACCTGTGAGTAAACTCATGTACATATATATATATATATATATATATATATATATATATCTACAGTATATATATATATATATATATAACATTTTTCAAAAATACTAAAATACTAAATCTGTGAAGTAATCCTTTAACTTCAAATTAGATTTCTGATTTATTTCTTTATTTTCAGTGAGTTTTATGCCTGGATTTGACATTGACTCCCCTGCTGATCTGATAGTCTCTCTCCCCCTCTCCCTCTCTCTCCCTCCCTCCCCCTCCATGTACAGACGGGGGAAATGGAAGTGAAGAACCCGCTGTTTGACGACACCCCGATTTACCTCCACAAGTTCCGCTAACGAACCCGGACCACAGCGCTTGTGTGTTTAAAAAAAAACAACACAACAAAGCAAAGAAACAATCTGTTACATTTACACACACACACACACACACACACACACACCGCTGTGAGCAGCCGGAATGTGGGGAGAGTGTGAGGCGACGCTGAGGAGGACGAGGCGAGACGTTCATGGACTCTTAAAGGACGTCACAGCGCAGGACTAAGTCTTGGACCGACGTCGCTCATTCCACAGCCACACACTCGTCCTTTTTTTATTATTATTATTTCTCAGATTTGTTCTTTTATTGAAACTAAAAGAAATCACTGCTGTAACACTGTTCGCAAAAAAGAACAGATTCCACAGTTTCTTCACGATTTCCTGTCAATCAATCCATAAGTCATTATTATTATTATTATTATTATTATATCAGTAAACACTCCTTAATTTATGGAGGTCTTTGTTTCAGGCTTTTGGTTTTTTATTATTATTTGTTATTTATTGATTTCATCCTCATGAACACGTTGAACGCGGCACCGTGATCTGTATCACTGTTGATGTAGCCTTGGTTTTCTCAGTGTAGTTGCTCTATGCATGAATTGATGACGCTGTGTATGAAAACATGAACGTGAATATGCATTTACAAGTTTCCTGTGTACGCCTGGAAATCATGCCAACACACACACACACACACACAGGGATGTGACGATATCAAAGTCTCAAGATAGAATAATACAGATATAATAATAATAATACTATAATAATACTGTTCAAGTACAATTTTTATCGTGAAAGCATGAAAGTTTTCGTGCTGAAACGCACACGATATTGGACTTTTTGCCTTTATCCGATATGCCGATATATCGGCCGATACCGATATCATGCTGATAATATCCGAATAATTTTTTTCCGTCGTTTTTACAACAAAACAAACCGCGCTCAAGCTTCACTCGCGGCGCCCCCTGCTGGACCCTCGCCGTCATTACTTCAGACAGTCTGCTGTGTTTCTTGGCTGTGTGTTTTCAACTTTCAACCAAACTTAACTCCCCCCCCAAGTTGAGATATCTTTGCAAATTTGGGATAATAAGCAACAGCGTTAGGCTCTGTGTAGCTTTTGTATCTTCTTATAGATCTGGTAGTCGTGGTAACGGTGTCATGTTACTCATGAGATACAATAAAAACAGCGACTACTCCAATTGGGCAAATCATGGAGCTGACCAACGGTCTACCGTGGGGGAGAGATTTTGGACCCAGAGTTATCGTTTTAAATCCTCAGGTACCCCTGAGCAAAGCCCCCAATACCAATTGGTCGTTGTGAATTGACCCTTAGCCACAAGGGGGAGCCACATCCAAAGTAGTCCTAGTGTCGGCCCCAATCCAGGAAGATAATGAAAACAATCCCCCCTTACTCACCCTCTGCTAAGCCCCTCCTCCATCGCTCAGGATGAGCGTTTACAGCGACATCTACAGTCTATATCACACGTCACGTACATGTGAAGACATCGCGACATTGTGAATTTTAAACAAATACCGTTACATCCCCAAACACACACACACACACAGATAACTTGAATGATTTCAAAGGAACTTGAAACTTGTTTATTTAGAACTCTGAAACAGAGCGTGGCCACTTTGTACATATGGTATCTGACTAACATGGCTAGTCCCTATGGTTCTTGTGATGTGTATATAGCTGCTATCATGTACAGTCGGAGATCTTACCTCTATCACGTAACGTGTTACTACACATGTTCCTCTGGATTCTTGAGTGCCGTGTCAAATATCGATTGAGCTGTTTGCTTCCGTAGCGACTGTTTTGCAGGGTTTTACACACACACACACACACACACACGAGGGGAACAAACACTGGCAGAAAAGTGGTGAAAAACTGATTTAAAAATAGTCGTTTCTTTTGTTTTTCGCATCATAGTTTTTTAAATGAAATGTAAGTTTCTTTTGTGGGAAGCAGAGAATCTGAACGTTACACCATACTGTAGCTCCTGAACGGGATGATTCAATCCAGTCTTTATCAAGATCATCAACAACATACTAAAACCCTGTCATTAAGAATGTGTATAGTGTACAAAGTGACACATGATAATAGCAACATTGTTCAGGGCGAAACCAGAACAATAATAATAACAATAACATCAAATTACAACAAATAACAATCCAAATTTCCTTTAGATGTTCAAGGATTATGGTGGATTACTGATTAATCTGTCAATATATTTAATCAGGAAAACACTCAAACATACAAAAAGAAACACAATTGTTATTAATTTAGTAATTTAGTGGAGGATTAATGTTGAATTTAAAATTGTTACAACCTTAACATATATATGTACATATATATGCATATATATATATTTTTGTCATGTACATATATACAGTATATATACATACATATATATGTATATATATATATATATAGTGTCATGTATTAATCTCTAATGGAAAGAAAACAGTATAATCCAGTCCAATCTCTCGACCTGTATATTATGACAGATTGAATTGATTCATCCCCTCATGGATATTCTCTGCTTACCTTTACTTGGCTTAAACACTGCATGGGTGTTGGAATTAATGTTGCAGCTGGTCATATTGGCCCACTCGACAGGTCATAGGTTAAACTACGGGCCCCAGGACGATGACGATGATGATGCTTCAGCTCCAGGGACAGACGTCGGGGCAGTAACTGTGGCCTGTGGCTGTTGTCTCTCAGGAAAGCTGCTCTGTGCAGCTGTGTTTCAGCCTCTCTGCTCGAGCATATCACACTGGACCTGCACACACACACACACACACACACACACACAGAGGATGTGTGTAGAAGAAGAAGTATTAAGACAGTATTAAGACAAAAAGGAGCAGATTTCTTCAGATTTCTTGTTTGGATGGATAAAAGTTTACTGGAAACAAAGATGTAACGATAATTCAATCATGTTTGCCTTTTTTAAAATGGTGCACGCCTCTGCTTTACCCTCCTCCTCATTCTCTCTCTCTCTCCCTCTCTCTCTCTCTCTCTCTCTCTCTGATGAAAGTGAACCTCAGAACAAGGACACGCCCACGCCGCCGAGCTCTCTTTGATAAACTGACTGTTTTGGGACTTACTACTTCTTTACCACTCTGTTTAGCATGCACGTGGATATATAACAGAGCTGTAATAAAGAAATAAATATTTATATAATCTGAAGTCAAAACGCACTTGGGTTGTAAAGTGTCTTTATCCAAAACTCTTCCACCAGCAGGACAAGAGTCAAAGGCCTGATGAAGGACAGGAGTTCCAGGTGCTGTGTGCTCCCTCTAGAGGTTAACAAATGAACTGAAGAGTGAGTTGAGGAAAGTTTTTACAGTTTGTTACTAATTTCCAGGAATTGTGTCATTCGATCATCAGACAGTGAGGATTGATGTTGGGATTGAAAACATTTAATAAAATTGACAAAAAGCTCGACGTCAAAGTCACTTCCTTCAAATAATCTGAAAAAATCTAATAAATAAATTGAAAAAACTGGTTAAATTGAATCAGACTGTAATGGAATGTGAAGTAATCAAACACAGCATCAACGTGAATGTAAGTTTGTTTGTCATTTGCCCTTTAAGAACAACGAATGTCTATAATATTGTGTGTATAATAATAATGTCAGTAAAACAAAGAAACATGTATGGAGCGCCCTCTGCTGGAGACATGATGGGAGACAGACTGTCTCTGTGTCTTATCCTGCATGGGAAAATAAAGGCGTGACACAGACCCTCAATAATAATGCAATAATAATTAAACATAATAACAACAGTAACAATAATGATGAAATAATCCTCTGGATCTACAGTTCCATCTCTACTGCGCCTCGTGTCCACCTGCCGGGCGAAGTCACCTGGACACGCGCTGCATCATCTCATCCCGTTTCCCTTCTCTGCTCCTGTGCTGTCACACGCGCACAAACACGCACACACACACAGGCGCGCGCGCGCAAACTTTTCCGTACAGAAACAATGGCGTTTCTCGTCACTCGTGTTTGCGCGTTGGCCGTGTGTGTGCGCGCGTGTGTGTGTGTGTGTGTGTGTGAGAGACTTACGAGCAAGCGATCGCAGGTGGGTGAGTCCATGTAACACCGTGTATTTCCCACCGTCTGAATTTTACAAGACAGTCTAGCTGCAGACCTGCACTGTCAGGACCCTTCGTTGCAGACCTGCACTGTGAGGTCTCCTGCACTGTCAGGACCGGAAGTTGATTCGAAGCCTTTCAAAATAAGAGCGACCATACCGGAAGCACGTATTTTTCGTTCCCAATGTTTCTTGGATCTTTATTTTATGTTTACAATGTAAATATGTGTATCCATGTGTTTAATGAAAGAGATTTTTTTTTAAAAAACTGTATATCTTTCCAGTTCAACTGTATAAGGTGAAAAAACTCAGGAAAATGTCAAGATAAAAAACGAACAAAATATTATATACTGCTGGACCATATACATATTGATTTACTTATTTTTTTTATATAGGCAATATCTTAAGTTTGTTTGCAATTATAACACCTCATAATTCATTTAATAATTGCTTAATATTGTTTGTGCTATGTTCTTACCTTGTGCTATTGGACCACATGGAGGGTGTGAGGGTTGATGATTTTAAATGAACTTAGCTTTGTGTATTCAAAGTGAATTACTGAATACCTATGACCCAGATAACCAAGATCTCCTAAGCAGTTTTTTTTTCTTTTTCCACAATTTTAACTTTTGTTTTTTTTCTTTCTTTCTACTCTTTGTACTCACAGTACTACAAGTACCCTCGTTTGTCCATAATCTCTTCACAGAAGAGCCACATATCTTCAATCGGATAAATAATAAATTTAAAAGCCTCAAGAATTAATTCTTTCTCTTCCTCATTCAGATCCATGGTGTCAAACAGCTTTCCCATTTCCTGCGCAGCCTCCTCAGTTTGGGTGCTGTTCATGTTCAAAATCTGAGGCATCTTCACTCTGGCTGCAAACAAGTGTTGATGTCGTAATAAGTAAAACAAAATTATATAAAAATGATATGATATAACTCAGTTTTCTTGGTCTTTGAGTAGGAAAATGGCACATTTAAGTGAGCACTATCATACGACAACAACGCTGAAAACTACCCAAAAGTCCAAAACCCGATTCTTTCAAATTAATATAACTTTACAGGACAATATATAGTGTGCAACATAACGTTCTAGTGAATAAAGACTGTTTCTGTTTCTTCGTATGACGCAAAGTTGTTGTCACTTGACTGTTACTCACCTCGTCGTCTTCACACTTCACATGGGGAATGAAAAATACGTGCTTCAAGTATGCTCGCTTTTATTTTGAATGTATGCTTCCGGTATGCTCGCTTTTATTTTGACAGGTTTTCGAATCAACTTCCGGTCCTGACAGTGCAGGAGACCTCACAGTGCAGGTCTGCAACAAAGGGTCCTGACAGTGCAGGTCTGCAGCTAGACCCCTCTCGAATTTTAAAATGTTGTGATTCTGTAAATGAAAAAGTCAGTTAATGACCTTAAAATGCCCTGAAAAGTCAAGTGTTCCTCACACATGTTCTGCTGTCAGGAACACGAAGATCCCTAAATCTAAGACACGTGCCATTTGTAAGAGGAATCTCAAACTACTTAATGAGCAGGGTTTTTTTTTTGGTTTTTTTCATGATTTGTTTCATTTCATGTTTCATTGGAGGAGAATTTAGTTAATCCCTGATGTGGAATCAGCCTGGACCTTTTTTTTAATGATGGTTTTAGCCATAAATAGACATGGGTAGTGATAATCCCTGGTTTTCCCCTGAGTTATAAGACATTATTCGTAACTTGGCTTGGGCTAAGGCAAGGAAAAGTGGGGGTTTCCTCTGATTGGCTTGATTTTAGACAACTTGGAAATATCTTTTATTAAGAAAGCAAAATCAGATTCTGATCTGTCTATCACCCCTGAAAACCTAAATGACCCAAGGACATTTTGGAAAGCCATAAAATCCCTGTCTCGTGTACCAGTTTTTTCTTATGAAGGATTCTGTTGCTGTTCATGACAAAATGGAGAAATCGAATTGTTTAATGAGCGTTTAATTTTGTCAGATTCTCTGTTTGATTCCACTTGCTGTACAAATGTGACGCCCTGTACTGACGTTCCACTTTCTACAGGCCTTTTTCATTTTACACCATTTGCTATACTTAAGCGATAGACTTGGGATGGCCATGTATCCCAGAATACATTTCGGCGGAGCATAGCAGCAGATAATATAAATATAAATCTGAAATAAATATTTTTCTGTTTTAACATCATTTGAGGCGAGAAATTAGTCATTTAGAATTTAAACATGTGGTTTATGTATGAAGATATGACGTATTTATAGTTTGACAGCGGTGCTGTCATTAGATGCTTGGTGTGATCCATAGATTTGTTGTTGACGTGTTATTTTGTTTTTAATGGAAACCTTTTGACCTGACAGTTTGAAAGCTTGTACATTATTAATGTTTTTTTTATTTTAACTTTGAATGTTAGATTCATATTAAAGTCGCACGGTCATTGTATCTGTATTTAAATATAATATGTAAATATTAGATATGTAGAGTAGTATACATTTGTACACGTCATATATATATATATATACTACTCTACAATGCTGTAATATATCTATTTTCCACATTGTATTATTTGTATTGTATATTTTAATAGGAATAAATTAATAAATGAAGTTAAATATTTAAAATGTAAAAATAATAACAACATATATATGCATTTATTAAAAGTATTTCATATGTTCATTTATCAACACCGTAGGTGGCGGTAATGCGGCTGCAGCACTTGGCGCCAGCCTCCATTCAAACAGCAGAACAATACATACATACTTTCATACTTGAGTATTGAGAAACAACCACATACTTGTGTACTCCCATACTTGGCAAGTATATACTCCCAGCGTACTTCTCAAGGATATACTTCCCAAGTAAGCAAGTACATACTTGCTTGCTTGAGTATTGAGAAACGGCCTGTGTGTATATGACATGGGGGAAACTAGAAAACATGTTGGATGAATACTATGTTAGACTCATTTCAGCCACTAGAGGTCAGCAGTGCAGTGTTAAAGTGGTCTCACGCTGCACAGTCTATGATCTCACAACAATGTTACAACTAAACCTTTAAATCTGCTTTTTTACTTTTGAATTTAGGGAGAAATGACACAGCTCTACACACCGGTTCTGTCTTTAAACCATATGACATAAGACTTCTACTGTTTCATATCTTCATTTGCACATAAATGCACTCGATGAACCAACAATTCACAACTATTGTTTCATGAGGAAGTTACCTAAAGTCACCAAAGTGTATGATTCAGAAGTGAAACCCTGAGCAGACAAACAAGATATAAGAAGATAAAGAAAACAGAGAATCTGCTATTTTGAGAAGGAAATATATTTCTTTGTTTACATTAATCAGTCAATAATCAATCAAGGTTACATACCACTTGGGCTTTTTCATAAAGGGAACCATTCGTGTCCCTGGGACACAAACAATCACTCTCACTGAAAATATGGCTGCTAGCACAGGGAGAAACATTTCAGCCACTTCATATCAGACTCTCAAAATCATAAACTATATAAACCGCTTCAGTCTACCAGCCTGGAAACTGAAGTTACTGTAAACTGCTTCTCTCCGTACCAAATTCCATTAAGAATAAGAGCAATTTTCGTCAGTGCACACAGGATGTGTTGATCCACTGCTGCCTCCATTAGTAAATTAAATCTGCTTAAAATCAGTTCATTTCAATTTATTCAAATAACAAAAATTTGCCAAAGATAGTTTATTGATCCCAAGGGAAATTCAAACACCAACGACTAGTATGTGTGGTCTCACACAACCATGAAGGGACTCAAACCCTCAATGTTCTGAAGTCAGAGGCCACATGGTCTTGCCGTTTGAGGCAGTAGAACAGGAGCTGCTGTGCCCCCACAAGCTAAAAAAAAAATGGATTTACCGTATGAACTTCGGTGCAAGGGTGTGAGAGGGTTACAAATTTTAGCTTCCAGTCACAAAAAGGCTGTCGGCTATATTTGGGCTGACATATATATATATATATATATATATATATATATATATACATATATATACATATGTGTATATATATGTATATGTATGTGTATATATATATATACATATGTGTATATATATGTATATGTATGTGTATATATATATATATATATATATATATATATATGTGTATGTGTATGTATATATACACCTTGTTGTACAGGTAAAGAAACAACAACTTGTATGTGTTGTAAGACACAATCACAAAGCGACTCAAACCCTCAATCTTCTGATCAGAAGTCAGACGCCTTATCCATTAGGCCACATGGTCCTGCAGTAAATTGGAGTGGTAAAGCCCTGAGAACAGTACTTGTGGGGGGGGGGGGCACACAAGGAAACGACAAAACAACAAGGACAACAATGTAGGACGTCCAGCAGCTCTTTTTCCTGCTCGGTTTGTGGCCGTTTGTCTCAAGAAGACGTCAAGCCTTGTGTGAGAATAGACTGCGGTCGCAAGGGATTGACTTTGTGGGTCTAGCTCCACTCATACCGTACCATTACCCCCCAAGGAAAGGGTACTGAAAACCAGTTGCCTCTGTTAATGTTAACTGCTGACCCAGCCCTCCAGGTCCTGGTAGACTTGCTTGGCTGGTAAATTGGGGTACTTGACACAGATCTGACACAGTCGTTCTCTCCACTCAGTGTAGGTTTTTATGGCATGAGTGCGATGCCACTGGAAGTATCCTTCATACTTCTTCCTATCTGCAGCCACGAGCTTGAGGTAGGCAGCCAGATTTGCTGTGCTGTTAAAATCAGACACATGGATGAAAGAGCCAGGGGGTGCCAAAGCTTCATAGGTGGCCCTGCTGGGGCCCAGGACCACTGGCACAACCCCTGCTTGGAAAGCGTTCCTCCAGAGCTTCTCACTGATGTAGTCCCTTGCCTCAGAGTTCTCAAAAGACAGGTAAAACAGGCAGTTTGCAATGGTGGCCAACAGCTTTCTGTCTGACAGCATTTCTTTAGTCCACCTGCCATAGACCTTTATGGGGATATACTTTTTTAGACTTTGGTAAACACTGGAACGGGCCTGCTGAGGCTTGTAGCTGCTGACCACCCAGCTGACAAGACAGGAGTGATTTGCAGGAGCCTTGAAACTGTGCTCCTCCCCTCCAGGAATGGTCTTTCCATAAGGTATAGGTATGTCTGCATCACGTCTGTAACTCATGGTCCAGTTGAAGAGGCCATTGAACTGTGCGAGGTTTGCATTGTTGACAGGAGGCTCCAAGGACATCCACACCCAGTGCTGGGAGGCCGGCCGATGCAGGTGCAAGGGCAGCGAAGACGAGCCATGGCTGATCTCCTGGTGGTGGAACACAACCACATCAGCCGTGGCGAAGTCTGAAGTGTTATCAGTGAGGAGACAGTGACTGATGTTGTACATCTCCAGGCATTTATCTCCTGCAAGACTGTAGGAACGGCCAAATGGCCAGTGCCACAGCAGGATGCTGATGTTTCTCTGAGGAACGTCAGGAGGACGTTTCTGCAGATGAAGCGTCTGGTTCAGAAAACTGTACCAGAACAGGCAGGAGAGAGAGCTGAAGAGCATGAGGCAGAGGAGGAGGGACATTCTGGAGATGGTGTCATGGTGATGATGCGTAGACCAGGTCAAGGGAGTATAGATGATAGATTTCAAGGTCCTGCAAAGGAAGGAAGGAAGGTAAGACATGAGTGTCACATGTTCACACATGTGGCACAGTGCAGGAACTGCAGAGGGTTAGTCTCTTTCAACTTTTAAACTGTCTTGCTTTCAAATCTAAACAATACATACATATATACATATAACCCTAACCCTATATATATATATATATATATATATATATATATATATAATATATATGTGTATATGTTCATATATATGTATATACATATACACAAATACATATATACTATGTATATGTATATATGTATATATATATATATATATATATATGAGGGCTGTCAATCGATATAGAAATAAGAAATTCAATAGCACAGAAATGTAAGAAATTAACTAATGAATCGCCTGAACCTGAAGCTTATAACAGATATTTTTTGATATAAAATCATGGAATGAATGTAGAATCAAGACACAAAGCATATTTAAATTCAAAGGCTATTTTAATGGCTTTCTTTACTTAACTTTAAACACAGTTTCTCTCCAGTGAAGTACAAATTTGGCACAACAAAGGGCATCTTAATGTTTTAAACATGTTAGTGAATCTTTACACAAAGTTTAGTTTTGCCCAACAAGCCGTCGGGGAACTTTTTAAAAGTCCGTCCTTATTCATCTTTGCGCCGTAGACTGTCCTGTAACCAGGATGACTCAGTTTGCCTGCACACGTTACCAAAGCTTATGGGTCCGTCACCACTGGAACGTGTTAAATTATTTAAATGAATCGACAAAATCGCTCCCCATGTAGACAAAAGGTGTTGACCAGCTTGCACTATGACTTTTCAGAAGTAACAATAGATGTGAAACTGAATGTTGCACCAAGTGTGAATCACCCTTAACATCAGCACAAAGAGGCTGCGACAGCTGCGTCCTTAGTTGATCAATGGAGCCTCGCAAAGGAAAAATTTGTAGATTTGTACTATAAGCAGGCGTGTGTGTGTGTGTGTGTGTGTGTGTGTTTGCAGGTGTGTGTGTGATCTTTCATCACTGCAACCAGAGGCTCAGAAATTAACTTCTGCCTCATTGGACCAAGATTTAGGTCCTCATGAGGTCTAAAGGTCCTGGCAAGGTTACACTAAAGGCACTGGCACACACACATATAGAGACACACACACACCCGACTTTCAAAAATAGGTTAAAAATCAAAGAAAATTACAGATTTAAGCTGTCAAAGTCAAAGTGTGTGCTCTTTTTTCTTCATAACCCACTATCTGATCACATATTAGAATAACTCTCTGTGCACCATAAGTCAAGTCATGAATCGTCTTTCAGAGCAAAGCATTTGAACAGAAACACAATGAATGTGTAGAGAAATTCAGACCAAAGCTCAGAAGGGGGACAGTTGTTGCAATAAAAATAAGGATTATCAGAGAAGTTAGTACTTGCCTGGATGTCATGGGTGGCATCGGGCTGTCTGCAGAACTGAAGGAAAACTCAGTTCAGCTCAATTTCAGTTCACTCGGAACGTTCGACTGATTTATTGCCCAACACTTCCTCACACACATCCACCCAGCCTGTGACGGTTGGTTCTCGGTGGCTGTCTGTGGTCAGCAGAGAGAAACTAGCAGCAGCAAACATAGAAAATAGAACATTTTTATTATTGTTTAAAAAGAAAAGTTGAATATTGAATATTGAGAAGGATGTACTGATCTTAAAGAGAGTCTTTTACTCTGAGTGTGCAATACATCGTCTTTAATCAAACCCACTTCTTCAGTGACGCCCATCACTGTGCCACCTTGTTTCGATACCCAAATTGGCGCTTTTTGCTCGACTTGCACATCCAGCTGCATGTGAAATTCAGAAAGGGCAGGGTTTCACATTTTACATCTGATGAACCACAAGCTGTGGGCGCTCTTCCTGCTCATATATCTGCAGAGGAGGACAGGAAGCTCCTGTGTATGCCAACCACATCTTAACTGTTTCAACTTTTCACCCGTGTACTGTATCGCCTGGAACCTGGTGCAAAATCTGTGCTGATACGGTTGATCTGTCCCACGCAGCTGATCAGCCATGAAAAAAAAAATACATTTTAACATACTAAAGAAGTCTAAATATCTTTAGATGTAATTGGAGATCTAAATAGTGTTGTGCTCAAGTTATTTGGTTTTATTTTGTAGTCCATTATTAATTAATGCACATTTGCACAAGTTTAAAGAAGTCATTAAGTGCACATCAATACTAGGCCACTTTTGTGATGTTACTTGTGATGTTTTATCAATAATAGTCAAGCAACGGAGTGAGAAGAGGACCCCCAAATCAAATTCAGTGTAGGGCCCCATTAAGGCTTAGGCCGGCCCTGCCAGGAAGCAGTGGGGGTTGGTTATCTTGCATTATGTATAGTTGTGTTATTTACACCAAACCAGTGTCACTCTTGTTTTTGTTTTACCCTACACTGTAAAAAAAAACAAAAACATTTGAAACACGGTAATATTCTGGCACCAAAAATATGCTGTAAAATAATGAAAAATATCTATAAAGATAACAGTACTTTTCCATAATTATAATATATATTATAACAATCGAACAGTGTTTTTCAACAATTAAAATGACTTTTTGTCATTTTGTAAAATGACTTAATTTTCAAGTAAAGAAATATGCACTACATATAAAATCATCCGATCTCTTTCTTAAAAAAAATAACTTAACTTATTGTTAATCTAAGAACACATCAAATATAAATTGAGTTTTTACATGTACTATTACATCATTTCCCGTCTCCAGTGTTGATCCTTGAGCTGCAGTAGTAACAGCCAGATACCAACAGAAGATGGTCTATGAAGATGAACATCTGCCCTTGTTCTGTCAGTTCACTTACAGTATATAAACGGTCCTTAAAAGCATATATATATATACATAAATATATACACACACACACATATATGTATATATATATATATATATATATATATATATATATATATATATATATATATATATATAAATCAAATGTTCTTCCTTCCCATCATATTGAGAGGGCTTTTTGCTTTGAAAGTCCTGGCCGGAAGTACAACCTGTCGCTGCTGTAGTGAACTTCGCAGTGTTCGCTCGTGCCCAACACTAACTCCTAGCATTCCGGTAAGAAGCTGGAGAGACGGCCCCGGCGCTGCTCCACCGACACACCGAGCACGAACTGTCTCGTCACGCGTTGTACCGTCAGTCACGGGGCGGAAGAACGCTTGTCTTTGCTTTACCAGCCTCAGTGGACAGGGTTAATATTATTTAATATCAAGTGACGGAGGAGGCGCGCGGATCCTCCGGGGATGATGGGACACTAATTCCCCGGTTGTTGAGTTTTTGCGCCGCCGCAGCAGCAGCGACAGCAGCAGCGACAGGACAACCGACAACACCGAAACTTAAACCGGCAGCAGCGGCAGCGGCAGCACCGCTGTCCGGCTGATGTGGTGGATTTAGGACAGAGAGGAGCACGAGTGGGAGGCGAAAATGGGATTCCTGCACCAGCTCCATCTCCTGCTGTGGAAGAACATCGCTCTGAAGAGGAGGGGACCGGTAAGACGCGGCCACGGATTCACGCGTGAAACGCTTCTCTCGAGGCTCTCAGGGAGTCGCGTTTGTGTTCGTGTGTTTGTTTATGTGTTTGTTTGTGTCCTCGCAGAGCAGACGGGCGTGGGTTCTGCTGCTGCTGCCGCTGCTGCTGCTGCTGCTGCAGTGCCCACCACGTATTATTTGGGCAAATTCTCCCAGCACCTGCCTCTGTCTGCAAATGTCCCCCATCAGACATAAAAAAAACACACTGCAGTAGGCTGTAAAAGCAGCATGATGATGCTGCTAATGATGCTGCTGCTGCTGATGATGATGCTGCTGCTGCTGGTCTGCTGTCAGTGTGTGTGTGTGTGTTGCTGGGAAGCTTCTCTCTATGTGCTTCTCCTGTCAAACAGGTTGTTGCTGCTGCTGTTGACAAACAGTTGTGCAGAGACCCAGTCTGTGTCCTCTGGCTTCAGGACCGCATAGAACCCTCCAACAACAAGGACATTTGTAATGTTACAGCGGCACAGATAATAATAATAATAACAATAATAATAATAATAATAATAATAATAAATAGTAAACATGCTGCGTAAAATCAGGAAATATAATAAGAAATATAAGTATCATGTTTGGAGCCTTTATGTGGCCGATAAGCTGAATTTGATTTGCTTACCTCAGAATAGCCCGTGCTTCACTATTAATGATCCAAATGGAACACTATAAATAGCATTCATTATAAGTGTGTTAATCACTCCAAACCAGTGTCACCTGTGTCTTTTTAACCTTAGAGGATTCTAGTGCTGCAGTGATTATTCGATTCATCTCTAAAATACACAATTACTGAATTCATTGTCAACTCATTTGATAATCGATGGATCAGTTTGAGTGTTCATCGAAACAAACCTTCAGATTTTTCAGGTATTTTCTGGTTTCTTTGCTCCATATAACGAAGAAATCAGTAAAACTGAATCATTTTAGTCTGTGGATAAAAATCAACATTCGAAACCGTCGTTATTTCAAGGTTTGGTAAACACCAATCAGTATATAATATATATATTATGCAGCCCTACAGGGTTGTGAAATCAGTGGCCAAGTATTTATTTGCATTTTCATATTCGAAGTGAAGCACTAAAGCCCCTTTTCCACCTATGGTCACAAAGTAAACCAGTTTAAGGACTTTGGTTTTTAAACTGGAGTTTCGGCCGATACCAATATCGGTCCAATTCAGTCATTTTAGATGGAACTGTTAGCAAACACATTTGTGCCATTTCAGGTCATTTCAAAGACCTAATTCTGCAAATGTGTAACAAATATTATTCTCTGAAGAAGAAGAAATAAACAGCCCGCAGCATGACTCAGCTAAAATGCTGTGTCTGATTGATTATTAACAGATTTACAGTCTGTGCACAGTGAAGTTTTTATTTGTCCAATATCCTATCCCGCGATTTTGACCAGTATCAGACCGATACCCATACTGAGTATCCCGAGTTAACCAAAGCAATACTATTAGACCTGACTGAGGGAGCATTTGTGTGTATGCAGCAGCAGAGCAGGGGGCGGGGACAAGAAGCATTAATATTGTCAAACTGCTGAACCTCTTTGTGATTTCAGTCAAGAACGCCAACGCGTTTGCAGCTTTCATGCTTTACTCGTGCAATGACGCTGTTGCCTCCACTTGTCTTGACATCAAATGAATCACTTCCTGTGTGCAGCGCGGGAATGTCGCCGGGTGGAGGCTGTGTTTTCTTTGTTTTATCCATAAGCCGCAGATGAAGTGAAGTGAAAGACAGAGGCTGGTGTAGTTGTTGAAATGACAGGGTGAGGTGATGATTCATACTCACCTCACTTCATGTGTGTCATTGTCACACGTCACAGTCATCTGCTGTAGAGACCGTGTACAGTACATACCCTGGTGTGTATGACTGTCATAGTTACGGGAATAAGCAAATACCACAGAATATTTTGAATTATTATAATAGCTTTATTTATAGAGCAGATCTTAACACAAAGTTGCTCAGATATAACAAATAAACACGTTAAAAAAAACCTGACTACACACTCGTAAAGAAAAATCCCTCAATGTGACAGAGGTAGTGTGACCAAGTAATAAAAATATGAATAATAAAAACAGCAATTTGGTCAAATAAAAGATCAGAAATGTTTGCTTTAGCCATGGGAAAAATACTGTTCAAATATCATTTGCTGAATAGTTGAATGTTGTAAACTCCGGTGCATGAGAGCTAGTGAAATTAATGCAGGGTTCACAAGTTGTTGTTGATATGAAAACACACAGGATGTGACGTCATAATACCAGCTGTAAATACATGTGGTGAAGAGACGATAATGTCCGGTGTAAAGCGGGCCAGTGTGTCGAGCTACAAGATGCATTCACAGACACTGGTAAATTCCATTACTGCTGCAGGATCTATAGCACGTTGAGCCTCCGATGCACCCGAGGAAACTCTTAATCTCTCACAACGGGAATTTATGCATCACATAAGCGATACACCGACTTCCTCACTGACTTTATTTCTAGCTTTTGTAGCGTCTCTGTAGATAAAACTTCTCGTGTCGTAGCGCTGCGGGTGAGAACTCACACGGACGATAAGTTTTTCTTACGGCACGGCTGATTTTTTTTATAATCAAGCGAATAATTGAACACTCATGCCCATTCCTTGTGAACAGCCTGACGTCTGAGTATTGTTCTGATCAGAAGGATGACGACACGATGTGCATTATGTTTTTCAGGGTTTCTCTTTTCCTTCAGCGTGACAAGGCAGTTTTATGCGTGTAAACATTTCTGCTAATAACAAAGGTCCGGGAGTCTTTCTCTCTCACACTGAGACGCCCTGTTTTTATTCATGGACATTCTTTGGTTTTCTGTAAAGAATCTGCATCACATGTAACATGCAACAGGCTGCCGAGCCGCGGGTTTGACTTCCAGCAGAATCGGCACTGTTGTTGCCATGGCTACAGTAAATGTGAAGTGTTCATCAAGGAGCCTCGCATTGACACACTGTCGACCAATCACAAATGAGTGGGCCCGCTGATCAATCAGAGGAGATGGTCCAGTTTAGATCTATCCTCTTTAATCTGACCTCCAAATTAAGATTATGAACCTGAACGACATGAAGACTCGTGTCCAATCATCTCATGTTACGACAGAACGTGTGTGTGTGTGATTTCTTGTATGTGTATCTTTGTGAAGGACATTTTGGGAAAGTGAGGACATTTTGTCTGGTCCTCACATCTTTTAAAGGGCCTATGGGGCTTTAAGACCTGGTTTTAGGGTTAGAATTAGGTTTAGGTTAAGGGTTAGGCATTTAGTTGTAGTGGTTAAGAGTAAGGGGAATGCATTATATCTATAAGTGTTCACAGTGTGTGTGTGTGTGTGTACAAAAATACCTTGCTCTTCATCTAATGAAAATGTTTTCTTATTCTACAGAATGAATGGGTGAGGAAAGTGAGTGGGTGGGAGGAACAAAGGAAACAAAGAAAGTCGATAATATAATTGTGTCTGTGTGTGTGTGTGTGTGTGTGAGAAAGAACTCAAATTGAGTTAATGACACCATTTTAATTTCAATTTCTTGCATTCAAAGATGACAGTGACAAAAACATACAGGTCCAGTGATGACAGGATTTCAGTGTCGTGAGTCCCAGGATTTGTTGGGAAATTGAATGGGTCCAATAAGAAATAGGCTGAAATAGGTGTCCTCTACAGAGCGGGGGGGCATTGGGGGACTTTTATAAAGGCCTGTGGGGTCTTAAATATAAATAACGTGTTGGTAACATAACCTTTTCTGAGTCTACCTTAATGTCAGACAGGTGTGATTGAGCCATTCAGATACATATCCAATGAAGTGACACAAGTCTGATTTGAAAATCAGAATACAGATTTCTGTGTTCACAGAGCCCTGGAAAAGAATCTGGTCTGAGTCACAGCAACAGAGAAACAGATATGAGTCACTTCAGTCTGGTCAAGTGAACATAATCTCGTCTCTGGGACCAAATGAATGTTTGTGTATTGATTTGATGAGAAATTCACCTGTTGTGCCGGAACAACCAGGATCTTCCAGCTGTACAAATATCGTTTGCACTCTTTTCTTTTATCTGCTGGCGTGGGTCAAACAAACAATATTGCAAAAGTAATGTGACGTGTATAAGATAAGAGCTTTAGATTTAGAGTTCATGTAGAAAAGAACCAACAGATTCAAACAGTCATTTGGCTTTTTAATGTTAAATCAAGGATGTTTACAACAAAATTGACTATAAATATGGTCAAATTCTGCTATAACACTTTTTTTTGTATAAGAAATACAAGGGATGTCCGTCTGTTTATCGCATATCTGTGACTGAATTTACTGCCACCTGCTGGCAACAGGAAGTAACATACATTGTTTAATTTAAAAGCTTTCAGGGCGGCCTCTGTCTACGTCCACATAATGGCCATCGCGGTCATTTCACGGCCCATCATGCATGGTGCGGTGCGAGGACTTAAATGTGATCTTGACTCTGTCGGGAAGAATTCCGAAAACGGCATTAACTTGTCTTTGTGTACTGTGGGTCTGTTGATGTCGGAACATGTGCAAGTGATGTTTGTGCTGTTCTTAAAAGCCGAGGTTGGATCTGTCCTAAGGCTGCCTGCAAGATTTGTGTCAGTGCCTGGTGCTTTTACTGGTGTCCTGATAAAGGGAAGGGTTTTGGTTTCTTGTGTGTGGGGTGGGAAAGGATGGTAGCTATTTTTAACTTCACCTACCTTCAGCAATCAAGCTAAGAAGAGAGCCCTGGAGAGCCTCTGCAATAATAAAAATAGCAACAGCTGCATCATTGCTGCCTATAGATTTATAATCACGCCGCCCTAGATTAAACTCACGAAAGCCGTCCGTAAGATTGATGATCGGAGCAGAATGATGTCGTCAGCACTTACCTGAGACTAAGCACCAACCAACAATAATCATTTAGGATTTATACCTTCATTGGAGTTCATGTTCAAAGCTGCTAAAGTTACTGGTTTGATCACCTAATCCTCCAGAGAGTGTGTTGTTGTTGTTGCTGCTGTATTGAATATACAGTCTGTATGAATAGATATGCTATATAATATTGTTTAAGTGCAGTGGTGGAAAGACCAGGGCTGTCAAGTTTGAACAAACATTTCATGACAGTGCACTTTACACAATTACACTCACTATTAGTCACACTGCCTGTCTTTGATGCCTCTTTTTGATGCCGAGTCACTTGGGTGGAGCTAACAGCCAAGCTGAAAGGTGAGTCAGCAGATTTGTTTGTTCCTCTGCCATCTGTGGTGTAGAACCCCGAATACTTCCACACACTGCTTTTCAGGTACGTTGGAGTCGTGACTGACTGCTCAGGGGGACGGTTAAGTTTGCCCGTGTCCTCCATTTTCACAGCAAAACTTTAGGTTGATAAGTTCAAAAATGAGAGGAGGCTTTAAAGGAGTGTTTATGTCTGATTTCCATTCATCAGATTACAAACACAATGACACTGGAGGTGGGAGAAATCGTCTATGTTCGTGATTGATCATGAATCAGTTATGAAATAGCATATTAACACTGTGCTTGGTTTAAATGTTCTGACGTGATTTTAAAAAAGTACAGACATGACAAACTTTTATAACTGATTTTCAATGTCTTAATCCGGAGGAAGCCCAGACTAGACGATCACAGACAAACGATTTCAGGGAGGAGATTCCAGAGATTTTGGGATCTCACAGAAACTCGCTGGATTTACCGTGACTTTAGAATTTAAACAGACGTAAAGACGTCTGTTAAACCCTCACACTACAGCATAATTTGGCCAGACAACCTGTTCAAATCAGCCTAAAATCAAAAGACACCCCCGATCTGGCCAATTATCCTCTAGTGTGCCAGGCCTTAACCAATAAACTGGTTAAACATCTCACAGCATAAATGTGTGCGTCACCTCGAGCGAGAGCTATGGCTAAAGTATAATCCAACCAGCGTAATCTGGATTAAAAAAATGATGTGTGGAAAAATGTTGTCTTCTGTGAATTACAGGGGGCGGAGAACATATTGTGTGACAATAACTACACTGTGTGAAACCGAACTAAAATACTTTGGCAATGCAACAAACATGAACAACAACATTTACATTAGCACCCGGACGTGGAGATTAAACACATGACTCCAGTTTCTGCCGATCAGCGCAAAATAGAAAACATAAACCTCATCACGAAATCTGTTGCTATTGCTTTGCAAAGAAGATAGATAGATAGATAGATAGATAGATAGATAGACTTATCCAAAGATTACCACCCCTTCATGCCACTCTAAATCTACTCAATTTTTAAAAACAAAAACCTACTGATCTGCAAAACCATGATATTTTACTAGTGCTGCTGCCCTCGAGACTGAGCTTCATATATTTCCTTCTGATTTGGAACAAACGGAACCATAAAAACATAAACAAAACAACATAAAATCCTTAATAAACTATACAATACATAGGAAGGAAAACAAAATTGCGTGTTGTTGGGCTCTCTACTACAACTTCACCAGAGGCAAAAACATATTCTCAATTAAGATAAAGACAATTTTAAAATACAAGTGATAAACCCATCTAATGTTTACAGCTTAATGCATCAATTTAGTGACACATTTTTGCAGAGCAGATGCAAAAAAATGATGTCTCTGACCTCAAAACAGATGCAGCATACAGTAACCAAACACTGCCCAGCTGTACTGAGCAGTTAGGCTGAGCATCTGACCTAGATCTAGTCACTCTTTTAATCATCGTCTGACACAGGGCTGGATAAAAGCCACTGGCTGGGTGTCTAGAGAGAGAATTTTAAAATAAAGAGGAAAAACAGCAGCAAGACGAGACACATTTTCCCACGGAGAGGAGAGGAAGAAAAGTAAGTGTGACAGAGGAAGCTTTTAAAGATGGATGGGATGGGGAATAAAGTTGCTGACTGATAAGGGAACGTGCAAATCTGTAGCAGAAGGTCAACTGACAGCTAGATGAATTATATATGTTATCTGTAAAGTCTAATAGACTAGCAGCTGGTTCACTGAGGCCTGGTACTGGAGACAGCAGAGGATATCTGTAAATCCTGTGAGATCAGGGCTGCAGTTTTTTCTCTATAAGGTACTTTGATGATATCAAAATTGTGTTTCATTTAAGGGTCGAGTGTGAGGAATAGAGCTCTGGACGGTCACTTGACGCAACCAACTCACAAATTTGAGCTGTAGGATAAATTTCAGTCTGTTTTTAGGAAAAGGCCTTCTACAGAAACTGCATTGTTGAGAGTACACAACGATATCCACATTGCCTCATTTGTCTCTGACAACAAAACTCTCTGACTCCTCGCTTCTGACTTGTGGTGTTCCACAGGGGTCAATGCTGGGACCCATACTCGTAACTCTATTACTCTGGGTCATGTTAGAGACAGTTTTAATGTTACAAGTCACTTTTATGTGCACGACATACAGCTCCATTTTACATTCAATCAAAAAGAGACTCACTTCACTCCTTGATTGTGTAGACGTAATAAAAGACTGGATGGCTGAAAGCTTTCTTCAGCTAAACTCAGATAAGACTGTAGCTCTATTAGCAGCATTATTCCTGTAATTGATGCTGTTGATCTGGGATTTTGACACACAGCCACATCTGTGGTTTATAGACAATGGTCTGGAAAAAGGGAGAGTAGAGCGTGGCATCACAATCTTTCTCTGTGTGAACCTGGTTTGGTCGATCGTAGGGAAATTAATATAAGTAGTTGATGGTATGATTTGAATATTAAAACCTCCAGCATGTGAGCTTGTAATGCAAGGTCCACAATGTGTTAAGCTAACAGGAGCAGCTAACAAGTTCACAGAACCTGGACATTTTCATCACTTCTGCAGAATCTACAGCATGTTGAGCTTCAAGATGCTTTCAAGAAATCTCATAAGTTTTTACTTCTGCAGTACACTGACTAAATGCTTGCTGTTTCTGACACCTTGTGGTAATAGTTGCATCACAAATGAGATATTCACTGGGGTAGAATTTTTTTTGAGAGTGCAATCATTGATCAAACATTTATTTTGAATTCTTTTAAAATATTACTAGCAGTCATAGTAACTGTTTAACTTTACAGAAGTGAATAATTAAATACTCATGCCCATCCCTATTAGACAAACTACCTGTTGCATGTGAGAACTGTTGAACTGCTGGACCCTGTATATAAACAAGCTGTGTTTACCTTGTACGGTTGCAAGGATTCGTCGACATTGTCACCAAAATCAATCACAGTTATTTGCTGATACATTTTATTGCAGATTACATAATCACACAGCTTTTTCCACACATGGAAAGTGTTCAAAGGGGCTCTTTTTCACAAACATGTGAAAGCCAAAAACAACAAATAATAAAAAATTGTTCAAAACATCCAGCTAAAAGCGATTCTACGAAGGTACTTACAAGGAAATCTTGTTCTTTGACTTAAAAGGCTTCACACAAAGGCAGAAGAAGCAGAAATAAAGAGATCACCACAGTCAATATTGGTCTGGCATTTCTACAATCGACAGTGGTACGAGCTGTGAAAGGGCTCCATTATGACTCAGAGCTAGCCCTTCTCCCTCTGGACTTGTTAATAGCTGAATGCATACATTATGTATATTACGTATCTATTTTCATAGTCTGTTTGTGCAATATCTGACATGGTATTTAACTGTGAACGGGAGGGGCACTCAAGTTTTGCATATGCTACCTTTAAGTATGGACGTGCTAAAAAGCTGCTCTAATTGTATTTGATTTAAAATACAACTCACAACCGCCAAATGGCTGCTGTTATATTTAGTGACTTTGACTACTTTTTTGTCTTTCGTTTTGTTTTTTGTGGAGAACACTTCAGTTGTGTGTCTCTGAACACTAGCACTATTCTCTATAGTCCTTTTGTTTTGAGCACAACTGCTGGCCAACCAACCTTCAGTACCCTTGGCTGCTAATCTGTGCCAGTCAGTGTTAGGCAGTAAGGCAATACTTAGAAACACATTACAGTAATGTGATCACAGTAACAAGTACATCACATTTTGAAGCCAATAACTACTTTGGAGTAATTGATCCCTGTAAAGAAGTGGTAACTTTGATGTTTGGGGGTCACGTTGTTCGCAGTCAGTCAGACAGTGGACAACGTGACCCCCAGATTGGTCCGTTTGGTCTTTATGTTCAGTGGACAAACTGCTCTGGGAGCAGGGGAACAGTTGCAGTGTGTGGTGCCCTCTAAAACCAAAGTGGACAAACGAGACAATAGACAGTAACAAACGTGTTTTGTATAAAGTGGAACTCAACCCTGAAACCACTTTTTTCTGGTGTATACCAGTGTATATGGATATGTAGTAATGTCCACATTCAAATCTTCAAGTATTGAAATGATAAATGTGTATCTACTGCCCTCTATGGTCAAACACCAGCTACTGCAGTCAAATTTTAGTCCACTCTTGCTCACTTTCGTCAACCTCTTGCCTAATCAGCGCAAGGCTCTTGTCCCAGACTCCTCCCCCATTTATAAACGCTGAAGGTGTAGCTTTGTAGCCATTCTGGAGGAGTGTTAAACACCTGTGATGGAGCTTATGGCAGTGATATAACTTTGTTGGGTCTTAAGTTCTCACTTCTTTAATGAATAATTATCGATAGTTGACAAGAAACTTCCCCAACACTGGAGCCGGTAAGCTTTAGCTGTGTCAGGAAGCAGCAGCAGCAGCTTTGATTGTTGGAAAAAGTCTCAGGCTGATGAATTATTGAGAGCTTCTTCACTCCTCCAGGGGAAATACACTTGAGATAGAAAGGGAATGACTTCGATTAAATCTACAGATGAGATAGAGGGAACAAGAAACAAGTAATGAGAAGAAAGGAGGAGCGAGAGGGCCTCCACATGCTAATATAGCATTAGTTCATTTACAGAATACAAAAAAACATGTAGCAGGGTGGAGAACAGTGCAACCTCCTCCACAAGACTTGAAGTAACTTTGTCTGTGACTGGAAGGTTCAAGTCCTCGCCAGGTTAAGGGCTGGGGTACGACTGAGCAAGGCACCCAATCCCCATTGCTCGTTGTTAACTGGACACTCTAAATTGATCCCACTCTCTGCCAAATCATGTGCGTGGATCATTGGCCGTGGCTAACCCTAGACAGGCAGAAGCCCATGTATCACATCGTATCGCATGTGTGTGTATATACTGTATATATATATATGTATATATATACATATATGAGAGAGAGCGAATGCATAGCCTTGTATGTGTTTGAATGAGTGTGTTTGTGTATTTACTGAGACCACTTGTACTTGTTTTGTAGGTCTTTGGCTCAGTTAATGACTTACATTAGAGTTGAAGCCCATTTATTTTGCTGAACACAAACAACACACCTCCTTACTTTGATACTGACTGTGTCCTATTAGGCTTCAGTTAATCCATCCAGCAGGCTGAGTGGACTGACTATCCTTCATCCTGATTACTGGAGAACATCTTCATATTCATCAGTGCTAAACACTTAAGCCAAATGAAATTGTGCAGCAGCTGCAGCCATCATTTGGACATTCTCAATAAATGAGCCTTGCTTTTTGGCTGCACTGCCCCTTTAAAAGACAAGCATGATTAGAGGGAGAGGTTAAAGTGTGTTGCAACCAGACTGGAGATGACACATCTATTTAGAAGGGGGGAGGAGGAGAAGTGAGTGGTGTTCGCCTGGTCTCAGGCTTTGCTGCAGCGTGGATCACATCAGACTGTTGTTTTTTAGGGAGGCAGTTAACTAGTGATACTTTTTGGAGCTACTTTATGATTTAGGCTGAAAGTATTTCTCCTGTTCCAGTCATGTTTATTAATCATTTTGTTTTTAATCCTGTTTTAGTTGAAGCATGAAACATTGTGTCTTCACAGAAACTGTCAAAAATTGTTTTTTGTTATTGTGATAATTATATACTTATACACTTTATAAGGGCACCAGTGAGGGTAGAGCCGACTTTGACATTATTTGGATTAGAAATGCATTTGATCGGGTGTGAGTACTGCAGAAAAGATGTTCCATAAGCATCATACTTTCTTTAAACTTTGGAGAGACTCTTAATTCTTGGAAAGAAGGTAATCCCACTGGAAAGATGAAGGATTATATTGATCCAAAAGTCAGCAACCTGCAGTCTGAACAAGACAATCAATCCTCTGTGGGTCACCTGAGAAGCAGACTCTACTATTATGTGGCTGTTGGACTTCACAGTTGTTTTGATGTGTTTGCTTGTTGATTCTTTTTGGAAGAGCGCTCAGGACAGCATTGTAGGTGGCTGATAGTTGGTGTCTTAGTCCACCTCCTCTGTTGAGTGATGGTTTCTTCAGTCTAAAACTCTTTGATGGATGTCTAAATACATCCCATTCATATGAGGCTTCTGTCACCAGTTTTCCACTGTAGAATTTGTCCGCCAGGTGAATTTTGCGTCCATGAAAAGCATCTTCGAAGCCTTGGTAGCTCAGTCGGTAGAGCATCAGACTTTTAATCTAAGGGTCCAGGGTTCGAGTCCCTGTTCAGGTGTAGAATTTCTGTGAGGAAGGATTTCTTTAAAGAAATTCTACTTCATAGAGAGTTGTCTCTGACAACAATACAGGCCAAAAGTTGTCTCTGACAACAATACAGGCCAAAACTCTTGCAACTCATGTCCCCTTCACAATATCAAAAGAATCATTCGTCCTAGAGGTAAGGAAACACTTATTGCATCGTTTCCTTGTTTGTGAAGCAAGGAAACATCATTGTGTTTCCTGCTTTGTGGTATTGCAAATGCATAACAATACTAACTTCCTTAAAAGCAAAGTTCTAAGAGCTCTTGATCAGGGTGTATCTTGGCATGCAGTGTGACACACACTGAAAATCAATCCCAGTATCCCAGAGTTCTATGGAACACTAAATCTCATAAGATGTATCTACAACTAGTGGAGATCAAACACGTCATCTTTATGAAAAACTTAATGTTTTTATGTACAAATTATGTTCTTGGCTTGGTAATGTTTTTGTAAAAGGGGTCACCACATTTTTCAAGAGGTGCCAAAAAGCAATTTGTTTTCAAACTCTTTAATTTGGTTAATATATTTCCTCACACTAAACCTGATTCTTTCAATTCTTTTTCTTTAAGACAAAAATAATCAGAATATCATAATTAGATAACAACAGGAATACCTGTAATTGTTACTTGTTTGCTTTTCGCTTTGTTTCACTTATTGTTACATGGAAATATGGTTTTAGAGCTTAATTACAGTAGTGATGTAACAAGAAATATCTTAATTAAACAGTAATTTAATCTTGTGCCTCTGTGTGTGTGTGTGCTTGTGTGTGTGATTTCCAGCCTCCCACTCACCCAGACAGTCTCAAACATAGAGTTCTTTGTGGTTCCAAATGTTTTGAATGGCGTCACTGCTGTGAAGCACAGATCACAGTCTGTAGATGTAGAATATTAATGATTCTACAGTCAGCAGAAGCTTTTGTGTTTTTGTTTCTCATGTTTGCATGGAAGTATGTGAGTGAGTGTGAGTACAGTACTGTACAGTCTCTCTCTGTGACTTAATGTGTTTGTCAAAATGTGGATGTAGCAAATCCTTGTTCTCTAATTTGAAACTGGTTGAATGTGCATTAAGCAAGAAGGATGCAGGGGCCATCGTGCCATTTAACTTATGTGGCTGTAATGAGTGTTGTGTGCAACATGCAGTATAGCAGGTCCCTATCTCTCCTTTTAATTGGAGGGTTGTTGTTTCAACGGCTGTTTTGAGCAAAGATACATATAAGTGGTGCCCACTGAACCCTTGTGTGTGTTCACTACTGTTGTGTAAAAATGTCTAGTTTAAATTCAATATCACTAATTGGTTTTCTGAAGAAGACTTATCTCTAGGTATTTGCAAATGTTGAAAGTTGAACTTGTGCATTGGACAGTTGTTGGTGGTCGTTGCATAAAGACTGACTCTGGTGGTACTCGAACCCACAACCTTTGAATAAATGTCTGTGTTTATCAGCGATAAGTCCAATGCGCTGTCCATTGCGCTACAGAGCCTCTTTTCTTCTGCTTCAGCTACACAAGAGTCCAGAATAAGAAGACAGCGGTGGGCTTTGAACCCATAGCCTTTGAGTCATATAAGTGGTGCCTACTTCCTCATGAGTCAGGCTTGCATTTCGACTGAGAACAGTGCCTTTACTTGGTAGGCGGGGTGTGGGGCCTGCGCTTTGCCCGCACCACTGTGTGTAGATGACAGGACCATGTGGCCTAATGGACAAGGCGTCTGACTTCGGATCAGAAGATTGAGGGTTCGAGTCCCTTCGTGGTTGACAATATGTGCTAGTTGTTGGTTCTTTACCTGTGCTATGACAGTACAGGTGCTTGGTGCCCACAGCAGTTTGGCTTTTAATTGGAGGGTTGTTGTTTCAAGGGCTGCTTTGAGCAAAGATACATGTAAGTGGTGCCCACTGCCCCTTGTGTGCGTTCAGTACTTTTGTGTGAAAATGTCACACAACAGTTTTCGAAGAGTACCCCAATGTCTCCTTTTGCCTTGAGCCCCCAGAGACCCTAGAAGCATTTCTGGTTTTCTGAAGAAGACTTCTCTCTAGGTAGTTGCAAATGTTGAAAATTGACGTTGTGCATTGTTGTTGTGGGTGGAACAGAGATGCAGCACAATTACACTTCAGTTTAATCTGGTCACAATGCGTCCCTGACCTCCTCCTGAAGTGGTCTTGCAGATGGGAGAACAGTGCCTCCTCTGGTGTACTTACACCTGTACAGGTGGTCGGACGCTATCTCGTTGCAGTCTGATCACAGGAAACACATTTTAAAGCCAAGTGTAAAGGGGGCCATTGTGCAGAGGATGTGGTCGATGCATAAAGACTGACTCTGGTGGGACTCGAACCCACAACCTTTGAATTACTTTGTGTGTTTATCAGCTAGAAGTCCAATGCGCTGTCCATTGTGCTACAGAACCTCTTTTCTTCTCCTTCAGCTACACAAGAGTCCGGAATAAGAAGACAGCGGTGGGCTTTGAACTCATAGCCTTTGAGTCATATAAGTGGTGCCTACTTCCTCATGAGTCAGGCTTGCATTTCGACTGAGAACAGTGCCTTTACTTGGTAGGCGGGGTGTGGGGCCTGCGGTTTGGCCGCACCACTGTGTGTAGATGACAGGACCATGTGGCCTAATGGACAAGGCGTCTGACTTCGAATCAGAAGATTGAGGGTTCGAGTCCCTTCGTGGTTGACTATATGTACTAGTTGTTGGTTGTTTAACTGTGCTATGACAGTACAGGTACTTGGTCCCCACAGCAGTTTAACTTTTAATTGGAGGGTTGTTGTTTCAAGGGCTGCTTTGAGCAAAGATACATGTAAGTGGTGCCCACTGCCCCTTGTGTGCGTTCTGTACTGTTGTGTGAAAATGTCACACAACAGTTTTCGAAGAGTACCCCAATGTCTCCTTTTGCCTTGGGCCCCCAGAGACCCTAGAAGTATTTCTGGTTTTCTGAAGAAGACTTCTCTCTAGATAGTTGCAAATGTTGAAAATTGAACTTGTGCATTGTTGTTGTGGGTGGAACAGAGATGCAGCACAATTACACTTCAGTTTAATCTGGTCACAATGCGTCCCTGACCTCCTCCTGAAGTGGTCTTGCAGATGGGAGAACAGTGCCTCCTCTGGTGTACTTACACCTGTACAGGTGGTCAGACGCTATCTCGTTGCAGTCTGATCACAGGAAACACATTTTAAAGCCAAGTGTAAAGGGGGCCATTGTGCAGAGGATGTGGTCGATGCATAAAGACTGACTCTGGTGGGACTCGAACCCACAACCTTTGAATTACTTTGTGTGTTTATCAGCTAGAAGTCCAATGCGCTGTCCATTGCGCTACAGAGCCTCTTTTCTTCTGCTTCAGCTACACAAGAGTCCGGAATAAGAAGACAGCGGTGGGCTTTGAACCCATAGCCTTTGAGTCATATAAGTGGTGCCTACTTCCTCATGAGTCAGGCTTGCATTTCGACTGAGAACAGTGCCTTTACTTGGTAGGCGGGGTGTGGGGCCTGCTGTTTGGCCGCACCACTGTGTGTAGATGACAGGACCATGTGGCCTAATGGACAAGGCGTCTGACTTCGAATCAGAAGATTGAGGGTTCGAGTCCCTTCGTGGTTGACTATATGTACTAGTTGTTGGTTGTTTAACTGTGCTATGACAGTACAGGCATGGTCCCCACAGCAGTTTAGCTTTTAATTGGAGGGTTGTTGTTTCAAGGGCTGCTTTGAGCAAAGATACATGTAAGTGGTGCCCACTGCCCCTTGTGTGCGTTCTGTACTGTTGTGTGAAAATGTCACACAACAGTTTTCGAAGAGTACCCCAATGTCTCCTTTTGCCTTGGGCCCCCAGAGACCCTAGAAGTATTTCTGGTTTTCTGAAGAAGACTTCTCTCTAGATAGTTGCAAATGTTGAAAATTGAACTTGTGCATTGTTGTTGTGGGTGGAACAGAGATGCAGCACAATTACACTTCAGTTTAATCTGGTCACAATGCGTCCCTGACCTCCTCCTGAAGTGGTCTTGCAGATGGGAGAACAGTGCCTCCTCTGGTGTACTTACACCTGTACAGGTGGTCAGACGCTATCTCGTTGCAGTCTGATCACAGGAAACACATTTTAAAGCCAAGTGTAAAGGGGGCCATTGTGCAGAGGATGTGGTCGATGCATAAAGACTGACTCTGGTGGGACTCGAACCCACAACCTTTGAATTACTTTGTGTGTTTATCAGCTAGAAGTCCAATGCGCTGTCCATTGCGCTACAGAGCCTCTTTTCTTCTGCTTCAGCTACACAAGAGTCCGGAATAAGAAGACAGCGGTGGGCTTTGAACCCATAGCCTTTGAGTCATATAGGTGGTGCCTACTTCCTCATGAGTCAGGCTTGCATTTCGACTGAGAACAGTGCCTTTACTTGGTAGGCGGGGTGTGGGGCCTGCTGTTTGGCCGCACCACTGTGTGTAGATGACAGGACCATGTGGCCTAATGGACAAGGCGTCTGACTTCGAATCAGAAGATTGAGGGTTCGAGTCCCTTCGTGGTTGACTATATGTACTAGTTGTTGGTTGTTTAACTGTGCTATGACAGTACAGGCATGGTCCCCACAGCAGTTTAGCTTTTAATTGGAGGGTTGTTGTTTCAAGGGCTGCTTTGAGCAAAGATACATGTAAGTGGTGCCCACTGCCCCTTGTGTGCGTTCTGTACTGTTGTGTGAAAATGTCACACAACAGTTTTCGAAGAGTACCCCAATGTCTCCTTTTGCCTTGGGCCCCCAGAGACCCTAGAAGTATTTCTGGTTTTCTGAAGAAGACTTCTCTCTAGATAGTTGCAAATGTTGAAAATTGAACTTGTGCATTGTTGTTGTGGGTGGAACAGAGATGCAGCACAATTACACTTCAGTTTAATCTGGTCACAATGCGTCCCTGACCTCCTCCTGAAGTGGTCTTGCAGATGGGAGAACAGTGCCTCCTCTGGTGTACTTACACCTGTACAGGTGGTCAGACGCTATCTCGTTGCAGTCTGATCACAGGAAACACATTTTAAAGCCAAGTGTAAAGGGGGCCATTGTGCAGAGGATGTGGTCGATGCATAAAGACTGACTCTGGTGGGACTCGAACCCACAACCTTTGAATTACTTTGTGTGTTTATCAGCTAGAAGTCCAATGCGCTGTCCATTGCGCTACAGAGCCTCTTTTCTTCTGCTTCAGCTACACAAGAGTCCGGAATAAGAAGACAGCGGTGGGCTTTGAACCCATAGCCTTTGAGTCATATAGGTGGTGCCTACTTCCTCATGAGTCAGGCTTGCATTTCGACTGAGAACAGTGCCTTTACTTGGTAGGCGGGGTGTGGGGCCTGCTGTTTGGCCGCACCACTGTGTGTAGATGACAGGACCATGTGGCCTAATGGACAAGGCGTCTGACTTCGAATCAGAAGATTGAGGGTTCGAGTCCCTTCGTGGTTGACTATATGTACTAGTTGTTGGTTGTTTAACTGTGCTATGACAGTACAGGTGCTTGGTGCCCACAGCAGTTTAGCTTTTAATTGGAGGGTTGTTGTTTCAAGGGCTGCTTTGAGCAAAGATACATGTAAGTGGTGCCCACTGCCCCTTGTGTGCGTTCTGTACTGTTGTGTGAAAATGTCACACAACAGTTTTCGAAGAGTACCCCAATGTCTCCTTTTGCCTTGGGCCCCCAGAGACCCTAGAAGTATTTCTGGTTTTCTGAAGAAGACTTCTCTCTAGATAGTTGCAAATGTTGAAAATTGAACTTGTGCATTGTTGTTGTGGGTGGAACAGAGCTGCAGCACAATTACACTTCAGTTTAATGTTGTCACAATGCGTCCCTGACCTTCTCCTGAAGTGGTCTTCCAGATGTGATAACAGTGCCTCCTCTGGTTTACTTACACCTGTACAGGTGGTCAGACGCTATCTCTTTGCAGTCTGATCACAGGAAACACATTTTAAAGCCAGGTGTAAAGGGGGCCATTGTGCAGAGGATGTGGTCGATGCATAAAGACTGACTCTGGTGGGACTCGAACCCACAACCTTTGAATTACTTTGTGTGTTTATCAGCTAGAAGTCCAATGCGCTGTCCATTGCGCTACAGAGCCTCTTTTCTTCTGCTTCAGCTACACAAGAGTCCGGAATAAGAAGACAGTGGTGGGCTTTGAACCCATAGCCTTTGAGTCATATAAGTGGTGCCTACTTCCTCATGAGTCAGGCTTGCATTTCGACTGAGAACAGTGCCTTTACTTGGTAGGCGGGGTGTGGGGCCTGCCCTTTGGCCGCACCACTGTGTGTAGATGACAGGACCATGTGGCCTAATGGACAAGGCGTCTGACTTCGAATCAGAAGATTGAGGGTTCGAGTCCCTTCGTGGTTGACTATATGTACCAGTTGTCGTTCGTTTAACTGTGCTATGACAGTACAGGTGCTTGGTCCCCACAGCAGTCTAACTTTTAATTGGAGGGTTGTTGTTTCAAGGGCTGCTTTGAGCAAAGATACATGTATGTGGTGCCCACTGCCCCTTGTGTGCGTTCTGTACTGTTGTGTGAAAATGTCACACAACAGTTTTCGAAGAGTACCCCAATGTCTCCTTTTGCCTTGGGCCCCCAGAGACCCTAGAAGTATTTCTGGTTTTCTGAAGAAGACTTCTCTCTAGATAGTTGCAAATGTTGAAAATTGAACTTGTGCATTGTTGTTGTGGGTGGAACAGAGATGCAGCACAATTACACTTCAGTTTAATCTGGTCACAATGCGTCCCTGACCTCCTCCTGAAGTGGTCTTGCAGATGGGAGAACAGTGCCTCCTCTGGTGTACTTACACCTGTACAGGTGGTCAGACGCTATCTCGTTGCAGTCTGATCACAGGAAACACATTTTAAAGCCAAGTGTAAAGGGGGCCATTGTGCAGAGGATGTGGTCGATGCATAAAGACTGACTCTGGTGGGACTCGAACCCACAACCTTTGAATTACTTTGTGTGTTTATCAGCTAGAAGTCCAATGCGCTGTCCATTGCGCTACAGTGCCTCTTTTCTTCTGCTTCAGCTACACAAGAGTCCGGAATAAGAAGACAGCGGTGGGCTTTGAACCCATAGCCTTTGAGTCATATAAGTGGTGCCTACTTCCTCATGAGTCAGGCTTGCATTTCGACTGAGAACAGTGCCTTTACTTGGTAGGCGGGGTGTGGGGCCTGCGCTTTGGCCGCACCACTGTGTGTAGATGACAGGACCATGTGGCCTAATGGACAAGGCGTCTGACTTCGAATCAGAAGATTGAGGGTTCGAGTCCCTTCGTGGTCGACTATATGTACTAGTTGTTGGTTGTTTAACTGTGCTATGACAGTACAGGTGCTTGGTCCCCACAGCAGTCTAACTTTTAATTGGAGGGTTGTTGTTTCAAGGGCTGCTTTGAGCAAAGATACATGTATGTGGTGCCCACTGCCCCTTGTGTGCGTTCTGTACTGTTGTGTGAAAATGTCACACAACAGTTTTCGAAGAGTACCCCAATGTCTCCTTTTGCCTTGGGCCCCCAGAGACCCTAGAAGTATTTCTGGTTTTCTGAAGAAGACTTCTCTCTAGATAGTTGCAAATGTTGAAAATTGAACTTGTGCATTGTTGTTGTGGGTGGAACAGAGATGCAGCACAATTACACTTCAGTTTAATCTGGTCACAATGCGTCCCTGACCTCCTCCTGAAGTGGTCTTGCAGATGGGAGAACAGTGCCTCCTCTGGTGTACTTACACCTGTACAGGTGGTCAGACGCTATCTCGTTGCAGTCTGATCACAGGAAACACATTTTAAAGCCAAGTGTAAAGGGGGCCATTGTGCAGAGGATGTGGTCGATGCATAAAGACTGACTCTGGTGGGACTCGAACCCACAACCTTTGAATTACTTTGTGTGTTTATCAGCTAGAAGTCCAATGCGCTGTCCATTGCGCTACAGTGCCTCTTTTCTTCTGCTTCAGCTACACAAGAGTCCGGAATAAGAAGACAGCGGTGGGCTTTGAACCCATAGCCTTTGAGTCATATAAGTGGTGCCTACTTCCTCATGAGTCAGGCTTGCATTTCGACTGAGAACAGTGCCTTTACTTGGTAGGCGGGGTGTGGGGCCTGCGCTTTGGCCGCACCACTGTGTGTAGATGACAGGACCATGTGGCCTAATGGACAAGGCGTCTGACTTCGAATCAGAAGATTGAGGGTTCGAGTCCCTTCGTGGTCGACTATATGTACTAGTTGTTGGTTGTTTAACTGTGCTATGACAGTACAGGTGCTTGGTGCCCACAGCAGTTTAGCTTTTAATTGGAGGGTTGTTGTTTCAAGGGCTGCTTTGAGCAAAGATACATGTAAGTGGTGCCAACTGCCCCTTGTGTGCGTTCTGTACTGTTGTGTGAAAATGTCACACAACAGTTTTCGAAGAGTACCCCAATGTCTCCTTTTGCCTTGGGCCCCCAGAGACCCTAGAAGTATTTCTGGTTTTCTGAAGAAGACTTCTCTCTAGATAGTTGCAAATGTTGAAAATTGAACTTGTGCATTGTTGTTGTGGGTGGAACAGAGCTGCAGCACAATTACACTTCAGTTTAATGTTGTCACAATGCGTCCCTGACCTTCTCCTGAAGTGGTCTTCCAGATGTGATAACAGTGCCTCCTCTGGTTTACTTACACCTGTACAGGTGGTCAGACGCTATCTCGTTGCAGTCTGATCACAGGAAACACATTTTAAAGCCAGGTGTAAAGGGGGCCATTGTGCAGAGGATGTGGTCGATGCATAAAGACTGACTCTGGTGGGACTCGAACCCACAACCTTTGAATTACTTTGTGTGTTTATCAGCTAGAAGTCCAATGCGCTGTCCATTGCGCTACAGAGCCTCTTTTCTTCTGCTTCAGCTACACAAGAGTCCGGAATAAGAAGACAGCGGTGGGCTTTGAACCCATAGCCTTTGAGTCATATAAGTGGTGCCTACTTCCTCATGAGTCAGGCTTGCATTTCGACTGAGAACAGTGCCTTTACTTGGTAGGCGGGGTGTGGGGCCTGCGCTTTGGCCGCACCACTGTGTGTAGATGACAGGACCATGTGGCCTAATGGACAAGGCGTCTGACTTCGAATCAGAAGATTGAGGGTTCGAGTCCCTTCGTGGTTGACTATATGTACTAGTTGTTGGTTGTTTAACTGTGCTATGACAGTACAGGTGCTTGGTGCCCACAGCAGTTTAGCTTTTAATTGGAGGGTTGTTGTTTCAAGGGCTGCTTTGAGCAAAGATACATGTATGTGGTGCCAACTGCCCCTTGTGTGCGTTCAGTACTGTTGTGTGAAAATGTCACACAACAGTTTTCGAAGAGTACCCCAATGTCTCCTTTTGCCTTGAGCCCCCAGAGACCCTAGAAGCATTTCTGGTTTTTTGAAGAAGACTTCTCTCTAGGTAGTTGCAAATGTTGAAAATTGACGTTGTGCATTGTTGTTGTGGGTGGAACAGAGCTGCAGCACAATTACACTTCAATTTAATCTGGTCACAATGCGTCCCTGACCTCCTCCTGAAGTGGTCTTGCAGATGGGAGAACAGTGCCTCCTCTGGTTTACTTAAACCTGTACAGGTGGTCAGACGCTATCTCGTTGCAGTCTGATGACAGGAAACACATTTTAAAGCCAAGTGTAAAGGGGGCCATTGTGCAGAGGATGTGGTCGATACATAAAGACTGACTCTGGTGGGACTCGAACCCACAACCTTTGAATTACTTTGTGTGTTTATCAGCTAGAAGTCCAATGCGCTGTCCATTGCGCTACAGAGCCTCTTTTCTTCTGCTTCAGCTACACAAGAGTCCGGAATAAGAAGACAGCGGTGGGCTTTGAACCCATAGCCTTTGAGTCATATAAGTGGTGCCTACTTCCTCATGAGTCAGGCTTGCATTTCGACTGAGAACAGTGCCTTTACTTGGTAGGCGGGGTGTGGGGCCTGCGCTTTGGCCGCACCACTGTGTGTAGATGACAGGACCATGTGGCCTAATGGACAAGGCGTCTGACTTCGAATCAGAAGATTGAGGGTTCGAGTCCCTTCGTGGTTGACTATATGTACTAGTTGTTGGTTGTTTAACTGTGCTATGACAGTACAGGTGCTTGGTGCCCACAGCAGTTTAGCTTTTAATTGGAGGGTTGTTGTTTCAAGGGCTGCTTTGAGCAAAGATACATGTAAGTGGTGACAACTGCCCCTTGTGTGCGTTCTGTACTGTTGTGTGAAAATGTCACACAACAGTTTTCGAAGAGTACCCCAATGTCTCCTTTTGCCTTGGGCCCCCAGAGACCCTAGAAGTATTTCTGGTTTTCTGAAGAAGACTTCTCTCTAGATAGTTGCAAATGTTGAAAATTGAACTTGTGCATTGTTGTTGTGGGTGGAACAGAGCTGCAGCACAATTACACTTCAGTTTAATGTTGTCACAATGCGTCCCTGACCTTCTCCTGAAGTGGTCTTCCAGATGTGATAACAGTGCCTCCTCTGGTTTACTTACACCTGTACAGGTGGTCAGACGCTATCTCGTTGCAGTCTGATCACAGGAAACACATTTTAAAGCCAGGTGTAAAGGGGGCCATTGTGCAGAGGATGTGGTCGATGCATAAAGACTGACTCTGGTGGGACTCGAACCCACAACCTTTGAATTACTTTGTGTGTTTATCAGCTAGAAGTCCAATGCGCTGTCCATTGCGCTACAGAGCCTCTTTTCTTCTGCTTCAGCTACACAAGAGTCCGGAATAAGAAGACAGCGGTGGGCTTTGAACCCATAGCCTTTGAGTCATATAAGTGGTGCCTACTTCCTCATGAGTCAGGCTTGCATTTCGACTGAGAACAGTGCCTTTACTTGGTAGGCGGGGTGTGGGGCCTGCGCTTTGGCCGCACCACTGTGTGTAGATGACAGGACCATGTGGCCTAATGGACAAGGCGTCTGACTTCGAATCAGAAGATTGAGGGTTCGAGTCCCTTCGTGGTTGACTATATGTACTAGTTGTTGGTTGTTTAACTGTGCTATGACAGTACAGGTGCTTGGTGCCCACAGCAGTTTAGCTTTTAATTGGAGGGTTGTTGTTTCAAGGGCTGCTTTGAGCAAAGATACATGTAAGTGGTGCCAACTGCCCCTTGTGTGCGTTCTGTACTGTTGTGTGAAAATGTCACACAACAGTTTTCGAAGAGTACCCCAATGTCTCCTTTTGCCTTGGGCCCCCAGAGACCCTAGAAGTATTTCTGGTTTTCTGAAGAAGACTTCTCTCTAGATAGTTGCAAATGTTGAAAATTGAACTTGTGCATTGTTGTTGTGGGTGGAACAGAGATGCAGCACAATTACACTTCAGTTTAATCTGGTCACAATGCGTCCCTGACCTCCTCCTGAAGTGGTCTTGCAGATGGGAGAACAGTGCCTCCTCTGGTGTACTTACACCTGTACAGGTGGTCAGACGCTATCTCGTTGCAGTCTGATCACAGGAAACACATTTTAAAGCCAAGTGTAAAGGGGGCCATTGTGCAGAGGATGTGGTCGATGCATAAAGACTGACTCTGGTGGAACTCGAACCCACAACCTTTGAATTACTTTGTGTGTTTATCAGCTAGAAGTCCAATGCGCTGTCCATTGCGCTACAGAGCCTCTTTTCTTCTGCTTCAGCTACACAAGAGTCCGGAATAAGAAGACAGCGGTGGGCTTTGAACCCATAGCCTTTGAGTCATATAAGTGGTGCCTACTTCCTCATGAGTCAGGCTTGCATTTCGACTGAGAACAGTGCCTTTACTTGGTAGGCGGGGTGTGGGGCCTGCCCTTTGGCCGCACCACTGTGTGTAGATGACAGGACCATGTGGCCTAATGGACAAGGCGTCTGACTTCGAATCAGAAGATTGAGGGTTCGAGTCCCTTCGTGGTTGACTATATGTACTAGTTGTCGTTTGTTTAACTGTGCTATGACAGTACAGGTGCTTGGTGCCCACAGCAGTTTAGCTTTTAATTGGAGGGTTGTTGTTTCAAGGGCTGCTTTGAGCAAAGATACATGTATGTGGTGCCAACTGCCCCTTGTGTGCGTTCAGTACTGTTGTGTGAAAATGTCACACAACAGTTTTCGAAGAGTACCCCAATGTCTCCTTTTGCCTTGAGCCCCCAGAGACCCTAGAAGCATTTCTGGTTTTTTGAAGAAGACTTCTCTCTAGGTAGTTGCAAATGTTGAAAATTGACGTTGTGCATTGTTGTTGTGGGTGGAACAGAGATGCAGCACAATTACACTTCAATTTAATCTGGTCACAATGCGTCCCTGACCTCCTCCTGAAGTGGTCTTGCAGATGGGAGAACAGTGCCTCCTCTGGTTTACTTAAACCTGTACAGGTGGTCAGACGCTATCTCGTTGCAGTCTGATGACAGGAAACACATTTTAAAGCCAAGTGTAAAGGGGGCCATTGTGCAGAGGATGTGGTCGATACATAAAGACTGACTCTGGTGGGACTCGAACCCACAACCTTTGAATTACTTTGTGTGTTTATCAGCTAGAAGTCCAATGCGCTGTCCATTGCGCTACAGAGCCTCTTTTCTTCTGCTTCAGCTACACAAGAGTCCGGAATAAGAAGACAGCGGTGGGCTTTGAACCCATAGCCTTTGAGTCATATAAGTGGTGCCTACTTCCTCATGAGTCAGGCTTGCATTTCGACTGAGAACAGTGCCTTTACTTGGTAGGCGGGGTGTGGGGCCTGCGCTTTGGCCGCACCACTGTGTGTAGATGACAGGACCATGTGGCCTAATGGACAAGGCGTCTGACTTCGAATCAGAAGATTGAGGGTTCGAGTCCCTTCGTGGTTGACTATATGTACTAGTTGTTGGTTGTTTAACTGTGCTATGACAGTACAGGTGCTTGGTGCCCACAGCAGTTTAGCTTTTAATTGGAGGGTTGTTGTTTCAAGGGCTGCTTTGAGCAAAGATACATGTAAGTGGTGCCAACTGCCCCTTGTGTGCGTTCTGTACTGTTGTGTGAAAATGTCACACAACAGTTTTCGAAGAGTACCCCAATGTCTCCTTTTGCCTTGGGCCCCCAGAGACCCTAGAAGTATTTCTGGTTTTCTGAAGAAGACTTCTCTCTAGATAGTTGCAAATGTTGAAAATTGAACTTGTGCATTGTTGTTGTGGGTGGAACAGAGCTGCAGCACAATTACACTTCAGTTTAATCTGGTCACAATGCGTCCCTGACCTTCTCCTGAAGTGGTCTTCCAGATGTGATAACAGTGCCTCCTCTGGTTTACTTACACCTGTACAGGTGGTCAGACGCTATCTCGTTGCAGTCTGATCACAGGAAACACATTTTAAAGCCAGGTGTAAAGGGGGCCATTGTGCAGAGGATGTGGTCGATGCATAAAGACTGACTCTGGTGGGACTCGAACCCACAACCTTTGAATTACTTTGTGTGTTTATCAGCTAGAAGTCCAATGCGCTGTCCATTGCGCTACAGAGCCTCTTTTCTTCTGCTTCAGCTACACAAGAGTCCGGAATAAGAAGACAGCGGTGGGCTTTGAACCCATAGCCTTTGAGTCATATAAGTGGTGCCTACTTCCTCATGAGTCAGGCTTGCATTTCGACTGAGAACAGTGCCTTTACTTGGTAGGCGGGGTGTGGGGCCTGCGGTTTGGCCGCACCACTGTGTGTAGATGACAGGACCATGTGGCCTAATGGACAAGGCGTCTGACTTCGAATCAGAAGATTGAGGGTTCGAGTCCCTTCGTGGTTGACTATATGTACTAGTTGTTGGTTGTTTAACTGTGCTATGACAGTACAGGTTCTTGGTGCCCACAGCAGTTTAGCTTTTAATTGGAGGGTTGTTGTTTCAAGGGCTGCTTTGAGCAAAGATACATGTAAGTGGTGCCAACTGCCCCTTGTGTGCGTTCTGTACTGTTGTGTGAAAATGTCACACAACAGTTTTCGAAGAGTACCCCAATGTCTCCTTTTGCCTTGGGCCCCCAGAGACCCTAGAAGTATTTCTGGTTTTCTGAAGAAGACTTCTCTCTAGATAGTTGCAAATGTTGAAAATTGAACTTGTGCATTGTTGTTGTGGGTGGAACAGAGATGCAGCACAATTACACTTCAGTTTAATCTGGTCACAATGCGTCCCTGACCTCCTCCTGAAGTGGTCTTGCAGATGGGAGAACAGTGCCTCCTCTGGTGTACTTACACCTGTACAGGTGGTCAGACGCTATCTCGTTGCAGTCTGATCACAGGAAACACATTTTAAAGCCAAGTGTAAAGGGGGCCATTGTGCAGAGGATGTGGTCGATGCATAAAGACTGACTCTGGTGGAACTCGAACCCACAACCTTTGAATTACTTTGTGTGTTTATCAGCTAGAAGTCCAATGCGCTGTCCATTGCGCTACAGAGCCTCTTTTCTTCTGCTTCAGCTACACAAGAGTCCGGAATAAGAAGACAGCGGTGGGCTTTGAACCCATAGCCTTTGAGTCATATAAGTGGTGCCTACTTCCTCATGAGTCAGGCTTGCATTTCGACTGAGAACAGTGCCTTTACTTGGTAGGCGGGGTGTGGGGCCTGCTGTTTGGCCGCACCACTGTGTGTAGATGACAGGACCATGTGGCCTAATGGACAAGGCGTCTGACTTCGAATCAGAAGATTGAGGGTTCGAGTCCCTTCGTGGTTGACTATATGTACTAGTTGTTGGTTGTTTAACTGTGCTATGACAGTACAGGTGCTTGGTGCCCACAGCAGTTTAGCTTTTAATTGGAGGGTTGTTGTTTCAAGGGCTGCTTTCAGCAAAGATACATGTAAGTGGTGCCCACTGCCCCTTGTGTGCGTTCTGTACTGTTGTGTGAAAATGTCACACAACAGTTTTCGAAGAGTACCCCAATGTCTCCTTTTGCCTTGGGCCCCCAGAGACCCTAGAAGTATTTCTGGTTTTCTGAAGAAGACTTCTCTCTAGATAGTTGCAAATGTTGAAAATTGAACTTGTGCATTGTTGTTGTGGGTGGAACAGAGCTGCAGCACAATTACACTTCAGTTTAATGTTGTCACAATGCGTCCCTGACCTTCTCCTGAAGTGGTCTTCCAGATGTGATAACAGTGCCTCCTCTGGTTTACTTACACCTGTACAGGTGGTCAGACGCTATCTCGTTGCAGTCTGATGACAGGAAACACATTTTAAAGCCAAGTGTAAAGGGGGCCATTGTGCAGAGGATGTGGTCGATACATAAAGACTGACTCTGGTGGGACTCGAACCCACAACCTTTGAATTACTTTGTGTGTTTATCAGCTAGAAGTCCAATGCGCTGTCCATTGCGCTACAGAGCCTCTTTTCTTCTGCTTCAGCTACACAAGAGTCCGGAATAAGAAGACAGCGGTGGGCTTTGAACCCATAGCCTTTGAGTCATATAAGTGGTGCCTACTTCCTCATGAGTCAGGCTTGCATTTCGACTGAGAACAGTGCCTTTACTTGGTAGGCGGGGTGTGGGGCCTGCGCTTTGGCCGCACCACTGTGTGTAGATGACAGGACCATGTGGCCTAATGGACAAGGCGTCTGACTTCGAATCAGAAGATTGAGGGTTCGAGTCCCTTCGTGGTTGACTATATGTACTAGTTGTTGGTTGTTTAACTGTGCTATGACAGTACAGGTGCTTGGTGCCCACAGCAGTTTAGCTTTTAATTGGAGGGTTGTTGTTTCAAGGGCTGCTTTGAGCAAAGATACATGTAAGTGGTGCCAACTGCCCCTTGTGTGCGTTCTGTACTGTTGTGTGAAAATGTCACACAACAGTTTTCGAAGAGTACCCCAATGTCTCCTTTTGCCTTGGGCCCCCAGAGACCCTAGAAGTATTTCTGGTTTTCTGAAGAAGACTTCTCTCTAGATAGTTGCAAATGTTGAAAATTGAACTTGTGCATTGTTGTTGTGGGTGGAACAGAGATGCAGCACAATTACACTTCAGTTTAATCTGGTCACAATGCGTCCCTGACCTTCTCCTGAAGTGGTCTTCCAGATGTGATAACAGTGCCTCCTCTGGTTTACTTACACCTGTACAGGTGGTCAGACGCTATCTCGTTGCAGTCTGATCACAGGAAACACATTTTAAAGCCAGGTGTAAAGGGGGCCATTGTGCAGAGGATGTGGTCGATGCATAAAGACTGACTCTGGTGGGACTCGAACCCACAACCTTTGAATTACTTTGTGTGTTTATCAGCTAGAAGTCCAATGCGCTGTCCATTGCGCTACAGAGCCTCTTTTCTTCTGCTTCAGCTACACAAGAGTCCGGAATAAGAAGACAGCGGTGGGCTTTGAACCCATAGCCTTTGAGTCATATAAGTGGTGCCTACTTCCTCATGAGTCAGGCTTGCATTTCGACTGAGAACAGTGCCTTTACTTGGTAGGCGGGGTGTGGGGCCTGCGCTTTGGCCGCACCACTGTGTGTAGATGACAGGACCATGTGGCCTAATGGACAAGGCGTCTGACTTCGAATCAGAAGATTGAGGGTTCGAGTCCCTTCGTGGTTGACTATATGTACTAGTTGTTGGTTGTTTAACTGTGCTATGACAGTACAGGTGCTTGGTGCCCACAGCAGTTTAGCTTTTAATTGGAGGGTTGTTGTTTCAAGGGCTGCTTTGAGCAAAGATACATGTAAGTGGTGCCAACTGCCCCTTGTGTGCGTTCTGTACTGTTGTGTGAAAATGTCACACAACAGTTTTCGAAGAGTACCCCAATGTCTCCTTTTGCCTTGGGCCCCCAGAGACCCTAGAAGTATTTCTGGTTTTCTGAAGAAGACTTCTCTCTAGATAGTTGCAAATGTTGAAAATTGAACTTGTGCATTGTTGTTGTGGGTGGAACAGAGATGCAGCACAATTACACTTCAGTTTAATCTGGTCACAATGCGTCCCTGACCTCCTCCTGAAGTGGTCTTGCAGATGGGAGAACAGTGCCTCCTCTGGTGTACTTACACCTGTACAGGTGGTCAGACGCTATCTCGTTGCAGTCTGATCACAGGAAACACATTTTAAAGCCAAGTGTAAAGGGGGCCATTGTGCAGAGGATGTGGTCGATGCATAAAGACTGACTCTGGTGGAACTCGAACCCACAACCTTTGAATTACTTTGTGTGTTTATCAGCTAGAAGTCCAATGCGCTGTCCATTGCGCTACAGAGCCTCTTTTCTTCTGCTTCAGCTACACAAGAGTCCGGAATAAGAAGACAGCGGTGGGCTTTGAACCCATAGCCTTTGAGTCATATAAGTGGTGCCTACTTCCTCATGAGTCAGGCTTGCATTTCGACTGAGAACAGTGCCTTTACTTGGTAGGCGGGGTGTGGGGCCTGCTGTTTGGCCGCACCACTGTGTGTAGATGACAGGACCATGTGGCCTAATGGACAAGGCGTCTGACTTCGAATCAGAAGATTGAGGGTTCGAGTCCCTTCGTGGTTGACTATATGTACTAGTTGTTGGTTGTTTAACTGTGCTATGACAGTACAGGTGCTTGGTGCCCACAGCAGTTTAGCTTTTAATTGGAGGGTTGTTGTTTCAAGGGCTGCTTTCAGCAAAGATACATGTAAGTGGTGCCCACTGCCCCTTGTGTGCGTTCTGTACTGTTGTGTGAAAATGTCACACAACAGTTTTCGAAGAGTACCCCAATGTCTCCTTTTGCCTTGGGCCCCCAGAGACCCTAGAAGTATTTCTGGTTTTCTGAAGAAGACTTCTCTCTAGATAGTTGCAAATGTTGAAAATTGAACTTGTGCATTGTTGTTGTGGGTGGAACAGAGCTGCAGCACAATTACACTTCAGTTTAATGTTGTCACAATGCGTCCCTGACCTTCTCCTGAAGTGGTCTTCCAGATGTGATAACAGTGCCTCCTCTGGTTTACTTACACCTGTACAGGTGGTCAGACGCTATCTCTTTGCAGTCTGATCACAGGAAACACATTTTAAAGCCAGGTGTAAAGGGGGCCATTGTGCAGAGGATGTGGTCGATGCATAAAGACTGACTCTGGTGGGACTCAAACCCACAACCTTTGAATTACTTTGTGTGTTTATCAGCTAGAAGTCCAATGCGCTGTCCATTGCGCTACAGAGCCTCTTTTCTTCTGCTTCAGCTACACAAGAGTCCGGAATAAGAAGACAGTGGTGGGCTTTGAACCCATAGCCTTTGAGTCATATAAGTGGTGCCTACTTCCTCATGAGTCAGGCTTGCATTTCGACTGAGAACAGTGCCTTTACTTGGTAGGCGGGGTGTGGGGCCTGCCCTTTGGCCGCACCACTGTGTGTAGATGACAGGACCATGTGGCCTAATGGACAAGGCGTCTGACTTCGAATCAGAAGATTGAGGGTTCGAGTCCCTTCGTGGTTGACTATATGTACTAGTTGTTGGTTGTTTAACTGTGCTATGACAGTACAGGTGCTTGGTGCCCACAGCAGTTTAGCTTTTAATTGGAGGGTTGTTGTTTCAAGGGCTGCTTTCAGCAAAGATACATGTAAGTAGTGCCCACTGCCCCTTGTGTGCGTTCTGTACTGTTGTGTGAAAATGTCACACAACAGTTTTCGAAGAGTACCCCAATGTCTCCTTTTGCCTTGGGCCCCCAGAGACCCTAGAAGTATTTCTGGTTTTCTGAAGAAGACTTCTCTCTAGATAGTTGCAAATGTTGAAAATTGAACTTGTGCATTGTTGTTGTGGGTGGAACAGAGCTGCAGCACAATTACACTTCAGTTTAATGTTGTCACAATGCGTCCCTGACCTTCTCCTGAAGTGGTCTTCCAGATGTGATAACAGTGCCTCCTCTGGTTTACTTACACCTGTACAGGTGGTCAGACGCTATCTCTTTGCAGTCTGATCACAGGAAACACATTTTAAAGCCAGGTGTAAAGGGGGCCATTGTGCAGAGGATGTGGTCGATGCATAAAGACTGACTCTGGTGGGACTCGAACCCACAACCTTTGAATTACTTTGTGTGTTTATCAGCTAGAAGTCCAATGCGCTGTCCATTGCGCTACAGAGCCTCTTTTCTTCTGCTTCAGCTACACAAGAGTCCGGAATAAGAAGACAGTGGTGGGCTTTGAACCCATAGCCTTTGAGTCATATAAGTGGTGCCTACTTCCTCATGAGTCAGGCTTGCATTTCGACTGAGAACAGTGCCTTTACTTGGTAGGCGGGGTGTGGGGCCTGCCCTTTGGCCGCACCACTGTGTGTAGATGACAGGACCATGTGGCCTAATGGACAAGGCGTCTGACTTCGAATCAGAAGATTGAGGGTTCGAGTCCCTTCGTGGTTGACTATATGTACTAGTTGTTGTTTGTTTAACTGTGCTATGACAGTACAGGTGCTTGGTGCCCACAGCAGTTTAGCTTTTAATTGGAGGGTTGTTGTTTCAAGGGCTGCTTTGAGCAAAGATACATGTATGTGGTGCCAACTGCCCCTTGTGTGCGTTCAGTACTGTTGTGTGAAAATGTCACACAACAGTTTTCGAAGAGTACCCCAATGTCTCCTTTTGCCTTGAGCCCCCAGAGACCCTAGAAGCATTTCTGGTTTTTTGAAGAAGACTTCTCTCTAGGTAGTTGCAAATGTTGAAAATTGACGTTGTGCATTGTTGTTGTGGGTGGAACAGAGATGCAGCACAATTACACTTCAATTTAATCTGGTCACAATGCGTCCCTGACCTCCTCCTGAAGTGGTCTTGCAGATGGGAGAACAGTGCCTCCTCTGGTTTACTTAAACCTGTACAGGTGGTCAGACGCTATCTCGTTGCAGTCTGATGACAGGAAACACATTTTAAAGCCAAGTGTAAAGGGGGCCATTGTGCAGAGGATGTGGTCGATACATAAAGACTGACTCTGGTGGGACTCGAACCCACAACCTTTGAATTACTTTGTGTGTTTATCAGCTAGAAGTCCAATGCGCTGTCCATTGCGCTACAGAGCCTCTTTTCTTCTGCTTCAGCTACACAAGAGTCCGGAATAAGAAGACAGCGGTGGGCTTTGAACCCATAGCCTTTGAGTCATATAAGTGGTGCCTACTTCCTCATGAGTCAGGCTTGCATTTCGACTGAGAACAGTGCCTTTACTTGGTAGGCGGGGTGTGGGGCCTGCGCTTTGGCCGCACCACTGTGTGTAGATGACAGGACCATGTGGCCTAATGGACAAGGCGTCTGACTTCGAATCAGAAGATTGAGGGTTCGAGTCCCTTCGTGGTTGACTATATGTACTAGTTGTTGGTTGTTTAACTGTGCTATGACAGTACAGGTGCTTGGTGCCCACAGCAGTTTAGCTTTTAATTGGAGGGTTGTTGTTTCAAGGGCTGCTTTGAGCAAAGATACATGTAAGTGGTGCCAACTGCCCCTTGTGTGCGTTCTGTACTGTTGTGTGAAAATGTCACACAACAGTTTTCGAAGAGTACCCCAATGTCTCCTTTTGCCTTGGGCCCCCAGAGACCCTAGAAGTATTTCTGGTTTTCTGAAGAAGACTTCTCTCTAGATAGTTGCAAATGTTGAAAATTGAACTTGTGCATTGTTGTTGTGGGTGGAACAGAGATGCAGCACAATTACACTTCAGTTTAATCTGGTCACAATGCGTCCCTGACCTCCTCCTGAAGTGGTCTTGCAGATGGGAGAACAGTGCCTCCTCTGGTGTACTTACACCTGTACAGGTGGTCAGACGCTATCTCGTTGCAGTCTGATCACAGGAAACACATTTTAAAGCCAAGTGTAAAGGGGGCCATTGTGCAGAGGATGTGGTCGATGCATAAAGACTGACTCTGGTGGAACTCGAACCCACAACCTTTGAATTACTTTGTGTGTTTATCAGCTAGAAGTCCAATGCGCTGTCCATTGCGCTACAGAGCCTCTTTTCTTCTGCTTCAGCTACACAAGAGTCCGGAATAAGAAGACAGCGGTGGGCTTTGAACCCATAGCCTTTGAGTCATATAAGTGGTGCCTACTTCCTCATGAGTCAGGCTTGCATTTCGACTGAGAACAGTGCCTTTACTTGGTAGGCGGGGTGTGGGGCCTGCTGTTTGGCCGCACCACTGTGTGTAGATGACAGGACCATGTGGCCTAATGGACAAGGCGTCTGACTTCGAATCAGAAGATTGAGGGTTCGAGTCCCTTCGTGGTTGACTATATGTACTAGTTGTTGGTTGTTTAACTGTGCTATGACAGTACAGGTGCTTGGTGCCCACAGCAGTTTAGCTTTTAATTGGAGGGTTGTTGTTTCAAGGGCTGCTTTCAGCAAAGATACATGTAAGTGGTGCCCACTGCCCCTTGTGTGCGTTCTGTACTGTTGTGTGAAAATGTCACACAACAGTTTTCGAAGAGTACCCCAATGTCTCCTTTTGCCTTGGGCCCCCAGAGACCCTAGAAGTATTTCTGGTTTTCTGAAGAAGACTTCTCTCTAGATAGTTGCAAATGTTGAAAATTGAACTTGTGCATTGTTGTTGTGGGTGGAACAGAGCTGCAGCACAATTACACTTCAGTTTAATGTTGTCACAATGCGTCCCTGACCTTCTCCTGAAGTGGTCTTCCAGATGTGATAACAGTGCCTCCTCTGGTTTACTTACACCTGTACAGGTGGTCAGACGCTATCTCTTTGCAGTCTGATCACAGGAAACACATTTTAAAGCCAGGTGTAAAGGGGGCCATTGTGCAGAGGATGTGGTCGATGCATAAAGACTGACTCTGGTGGGACTCGAACCCACAACCTTTGAATTACTTTGTGTGTTTATCAGCTAGAAGTCCAATGCGCTGTCCATTGCGCTACAGAGCCTCTTTTCTTCTGCTTCAGCTACACAAGAGTCCGGAATAAGAAGACAGTGGTGGGCTTTGAACCCATAGCCTTTGAGTCATATAAGTGGTGCCTACTTCCTCATGAGTCAGGCTTGCATTTCGACTGAGAACAGTGCCTTTACTTGGTAGGCGGGGTGTGGGGCCTGCCCTTTGGCCGCACCACTGTGTGTAGATGACAGGACCATGTGGCCTAATGGACAAGGCGTCTGACTTCGAATCAGAAGATTGAGGGTTCGAGTCCCTTCGTGGTTGACTATATGTACTAGTTGTTGTTTGTTTAACTGTGCTATGACAGTACAGGTGCTTGGTGCCCACAGCAGTTTAGCTTTTAATTGGAGGGTTGTTGTTTCAAGGGCTGCTTTGAGCAAAGATACATGTATGTGGTGCCAACTGCCCCTTGTGTGCGTTCAGTACTGTTGTGTGAAAATGTCACACAACAGTTTTCGAAGAGTACCCCAATGTCTCCTTTTGCCTTGAGCCCCCAGAGACCCTAGAAGCATTTCTGGTTTTTTGAAGAAGACTTCTCTCTAGGTAGTTGCAAATGTTGAAAATTGAACTTGTGCATTGTTGTTGTGGGTGGAACAGAGCTGCAGCACAATTACACTTCAGTTTAATGTTGTCACAATGCGTCCCTGACCTTCTCCTGAAGTGGTCTTCCAGATGTGATAACAGTGCCTCCTCTGGTTTACTTACACCTGTACAGGTGGTCAGACGCTATCTCTTTGCAGTCTGATCACAGGAAACACATTTTAAAGCCAGGTGTAAAGGGGGCCATTGTGCAGAGGATGTGGTCGATGCATAAAGACTGACTCTGGTGGGACTCGAACCCACAACCTTTGAATTACTTTGTGTGTTTATCAGCTAGAAGTCCAATGCGCTGTCCATTGCGCTACAGAGCCTCTTTTCTTCTGCTTCAGCTACACAAGAGTCCGGAATAAGAAGACAGCGGTGGGCTTTGAACCCATAGCCTTTGAGTCATATAAGTGGTGCCTACTTCCTCATGAGTCAGGCTTGCATTTCGACTGAGAACAGTGCCTTTACTTGGTAGGCGGGGTGTGGGGCCTGCGCTTTGGCCGCACCACTGTGTGTAGATGACAGGACCATGTGGCCTAATGGACAAGGCGTCTGACTTCGAATCAGAAGATTGAGGGTTCGAGTCCCTTCGTGGTTGACTATATGTACTAGTTGTTGGTTGTTTAACTGTGCTATGACAGTACAGGTGCTTGGTGCCCACAGCAGTTTAGCTTTTAATTGGAGGGTTGTTGTTTCAAGGGCTGCTTTGAGCAAAGATACATGTAAGTGGTGCCAACTGCCCCTTGTGTGCGTTCTGTACTGTTGTGTGAAAATGTCACACAACAGTTTTCGAAGAGTACCCCAATGTCTCCTTTTGCCTTGGGCCCCCAGAGACCCTAGAAGTATTTCTGGTTTTCTGAAGAAGACTTCTCTCTAGATAGTTGCAAATGTTGAAAATTGAACTTGTGCATTGTTGTTGTGGGTGGAACAGAGCTGCAGCACAATTACACTTCAGTTTAATGTTGTCACAATGCGTCCCTGACCTTCTCCTGAAGTGGTCTTCCAGATGTGATAACAGTGCCTCCTCTGGTTTACTTACACCTGTACAGGTGGTCAGACGCTATCTCGTTGCAGTCTGATCACAGGAAAAACATTTTAAAGCCAGGTGTAAAGGGGGCCATTGTGCAGAGGATGTGGTCGATGCATAAAGACTGACTCTGGTGGGACTCGAACCCACAACCTTTGAATTACTTTGTGTGTTTATCAGCTAGAAGTCCAATGCGCTGTCCATTGCGCTACAGAGCCTCTTTTCTTCTGCTTCAGCTACACAAGAGTCCGGAATAAGAAGACAGCGGTGGGCTTTGAACCCATAGCCTTTGAGTCATATAAGTGGTGCCTACTTCCTCATGAGTCAGGCTTGCATTTCGACTGAGAACAGTGCCTTTACTTGGTAGGCGGGGTGTGGGGCCTGCGCTTTGGCCGCACCACTGTGTGTAGATGACAGGACCATGTGGCCTAATGGACAAGGCGTCTGACTTCGAATCAGAAGATTGAGGGTTTGAGTCCCTTCGTGGTTGACTATATGTACTAGTTGTTGGTTGTTTAACTGTGCTATGACAGTACAGGTGCTTGGTGCCCACAGCAGTTTAGCTTTTAATTGGAGGGTTGTTGTTTCAAGGGCTGCTTTGAGCAAAGATACATGTAAGTGGTGCCAACTGCCCCTTGTGTGCGTTCTGTACTGTTGTGTGAAAATGTCACACAACAGTTTTCGAAGAGTACCCCAATGTCTCCTTTTGCCTTGAGCCCCCAGAGACCCTAGAAGTATTTCTGGTTTTCTGAAGAAGACTTCTCTCTAGATAGTTGCAAATGTTGAAAATTGACGTTGTGCATTGTTGTTGTGGGTGGAACAGAGCTGCAGCACAATTACACTTCAGTTTAATCTGGTCACAATGCGTCCCTGACCTCCTCCTGAAGTGGTCTTGCAGATGGGAGAACAGTGCCTCCTCTGGTTTACTTAAACCTGTACAGGTGGTCAGACGCTATCTCGTTGCAGTCTGATGACAGGAAACACATTTTAAAGCCAAGTGTAAAGGGGGCCATTGTGCAGAGGATGTGGTCGATACATAAAGACTGACTCTGGTGGGACTCGAACCCACAACCTTTGAATTACTTTGTGTGTTTATCAGCTAGAAGTCCAATGCGCTGTCCATTGCGCTACAGAGCCTCTTTTATTCCCCTTCAGTTACACAAGAGTCCGGAATAAGAAGACAGCGGTGGGCTTTGAACCCATAGCCTTTGAGTCATATAAGTGGTGCCTACTTCCTCATGAGTCAGGCTTGCATTTCGACTGAGAACAGTGCCTTTACTTGGTAGGCGGGGTGTGGGGCCTGCGCTTTGGTCGCACCACTGTGTGTAGATGACAGGACCATGTGGCCTAATGGACAAGGCGTCTGACTTCGAATCAGAAGATTGAGGGTTTGAGTCCCTTCGTGGTTGACTATATGTACTAGTTGTCGGTTGTTTAACTGTGCTATGACAGTACAGGTGCTTGGTGCCCACAGCAGTTTAGCTTTTAATTGGAGGGTTGTTGTTTCAAGGGCTGCTTTGAGCAAAGATACATGTAAGTGGTGCCAACTGCCCCTTGTGTGCGTTCAGTACTGTTGTGTGAAAATGTCACACAACAGTTTTCGAAGAGTACCCCAATGTCTCCTTTTGCCTTGAGCCCCCAGAGACCCTAGAAGCATTTCTGGTTTTCTGAAGAAGACTTCTCTCTAGGTAGTTGCAAATGTTGAAAATTGACGTTGTGCATTGTTGTTGTGGGTGGAACAGAGATGCAGCACAATTACACTTCAGTTTAATGTTGTCACAATGCGTCCCTGACCTCCTCCTGAAGTGGTCTTGCAGATGGGAGAACAGTGCCTCCTCTGGTTTACTTACACCTGTACAGGTGGTCAGACGCTATCTCGTTGCAGTCTGATCACAGGAAACACATTTTAAAGCCAAGTGTAAAGGGGGCCATTGTGCAGAGGATGTGGTCGATGCATAAAGACTGACTCTGGTGGGACTCGAACCCACAACCTTTGAATTACTTTGTGTGTTTATCAGCTAGAAGTCCAATGCGCTGTCCATTGCGCTACAGAGCCTCTTTTCTTCTGCTTCAGCTACACAAGAGTCCGGAATAAGAAGACAGCGGTGGGCTTTGAACCCATAGCCTTTGAGTCATATAAGTGGTGCCTACTTCCTCATGAGTCAGGCTTGCATTTCGACTGAGAACAGTGCCTTTACTTGGTAGGCGGGGTGTGGGGCCTGCGCTTTGGCCGCACCACTGTGTGTAGATGACAGGACCATGTGGCCTAATGGACAAGGCGTCTGACTTCGAATCAGAAGATTGAGGGTTCGAGTCCCTTCGTGGTTGACTATATGTACTAGTTGTCGGTTGTTTAACTGTGCTATGACAGTACAGGTGCTTGGTGCCCACAGCAGTTTAGCTTTTAATTGGAGGGTTGTTGTTTCAAGGGCTGCTTTGAGCAAAGATACATGTAAGTGGTGCCAACTGCCCCTTGTGTGCGTTCAGTACTGTTGTGTGAAAATGTCACACAACAGTTTTCGAAGAGTACCCCAATGTCTCCTTTTGCCTTGGGCCCCCAGAGACCCTAGAAGTATTTCTGGTTTTCTGAAGAAGACTTCTCTCTAGATAGTTGCAAATGTTGAAAATTGAACTTGTGCATTGTTGTTGTGGGTGGAACAGAGCTGCAGCACAATTACACTTCAGTTTAATCTGGTCACAATGCGTCCCTGACCTCCTCCTGAAGTGGTCTTGCAGATGGGAGAACAGTGCCTCCTCTGGTGAACTTACACCTGTACAGGTGGTCAGACGCTATCTCGTTGCAGTCTGATCACAGGAAACACATTTTAAAGCCAAGTGTAAAGGGGGCCATTGTGCAGAGGATGTGGTCGATGCATAAAGACTGACTCTGGTGGGACTCGAACCCACAACCTTTGAATTACTTTGTGTGTTTATCAGCTAGAAGTCCAATGCGCTGTCCATTGCGCTACAGAGCCTCTTTTCTTCTGCTTCAGCTACACAAGAGTCCGGAATAAGAAGACAGCGGTGGGCTTTGAACCCATAGCCTTTGAGTCATATAAGTGGTGCCTACTTCCTCATGAGTCAGGCTTGCATTTCGACTGAGAACAGTGCCTTTACTTGGTAGGCGGGGTGTGGGGCCTGCGCTTTGGCCGCACCACTGTGTGTAGATGACAGGACCATGTGGCCTAATGGACAAGGTGTCTGACTTCGAATCAGAAGATTGAGGGTTCGAGTCCCTTCGTGGTTGACTATATGTACTAGTTGTCGGTTGTTTAACTGTGCTATGACAGTACAGGTGCTTGGTGCCCACAGCAGTTTAGCTTTTAATTGGAGGGTTGTTGTTTCAAGGGCTGCTTTGAGCAAAGATACATGTAAGTGGTGCCAACTGCCCCTTGTGTGCGTTCAGTACTGTTGTGTGAAAATGTCACACAACAGTTTTCGAAGAGTACCCCAATGTCTCCTTTTGCCTTGAGCCCCCAGAGACCCTAGAAGCATTTCTGGTTTTCTGAAGAAGACTTCTCTCTAGGTAGTTGCAAATGTTGAAAATTGACGTTGTGCATTGTTGTTGTGGGTGGAACAGAGATGCAGCACAATTACACTTCAGTTTAATGTTGTCACAATGCGTCCCTGACCTCCTCCTGAAGTGGTCTTGCAGATGGGAGAACAGTGCCTCCTCTGGTTTACTTACACCTGTACAGGTGGTCAGACGCTATCTCGTTGCAGTCTGATCACAGGAAACACATTTTAAAGCCAAGTGTAAAGGGGGCCATTGTGCAGAGGATGTGGTCGATGCATAAAGACTGACTCTGGTGGGACTCGAACCCACAACCTTTGAATTACTTTGTGTGTTTATCAGCTAGAAGTCCAATGCGCTGTCCATTGCGCTACAGAGCCTCTTTTCTTCTGCTTCAGCTACACAAGAGTCCGGAATAAGAAGACAGCGGTGGGCTTTGAACCCATAGCCTTTGAGTCATATAAGTGGTGCCTACTTCCTCATGAGTCAGGCTTGCATTTCGACTGAGAACAGTGCCTTTACTTGGTAGGCGGGGTGTGGGGCCTGCGGTTTGGCCGCACCACTGTGTGTAGATGACAGGACCATGTGGCCTAATGGACAAGGCGTCTGACTTCGAATCAGAAGATTGAGGGTTCGAGTCCCTTCGTGGTTGACTATATGTACTAGTTGTCGGTTGTTTAACTGTGCTATGACAGTACAGGTGCTTGGTGCCCACAGCAGTTTAGCTTTTAATTGGAGGGTTGTTGTTTCAAGGGCTGCTTTGAGCAAAGATACATGTAAGTGGTGCCAACTGCCCCTTGTGTGCGTTCAGTACTGTTGTGTGAAAATGTCACACAACAGTTTTCGAAGAGTACCCCAATGTCTCCTTTTGCCTTGGGCCCCCAGAGACCCTAGAAGTATTTCTGGTTTTCTGAAGAAGACTTCTCTCTAGATAGTTGCAAATGTTGAAAATTGAACTTGTGCATTGTTGTTGTGGGTGGAACAGAGCTGCAGCACAATTACACTTCAGTTTAATCTGGTCACAATGCGTCCCTGACCTCCTCCTGAAGTGGTCTTGCAGATGGGAGAACAGTGCCTCCTCTGGTGTACTTACACCTGTACAGGTGGTCAGACGCTATCTCGTTGCAGTCTGATCACAGGAAACACATTTTAAAGCCAAGTGTAAAGGGGGCCATTGTGCAGAGGATGTGGTCGATGCATAAAGACTGACTCTGGTGGGACTCGAACCCACAACCTTTGAATTACTTTGTGTGTTTATCAGCTAGAAGTCCAATGCGCTGTCCATTGCGCTACAGAGCCTCTTTTCTTCTGCTTCAGCTACACAAGACTCCGGAATAAGAAGACAGCGGTGGGCTTTGAACCCATAGCCTTTGAGTCATATAAGTGGTGCCTACTTCCTCATGAGTCAGGCTTGCATTTCGACTGAGAACAGTGCCTTTACTTGGTAGGCGGGGTGTGGGGCCTGCGCTTTGGCCGCACCACTGTGTGTAGATGACAGGACCATGTGGCCTAATGGACAAGGCGTCTGACTTCGAATCAGAAGATTGAGGGTTCGAGTCCCTTCGTGGTTGACTATATGTACTAGTTGTTGGTTGTTTAACTGTGCTATGACAGTACAGGTGCTTGGTGCCCACAGCAGTTTAGCTTTTAATTGGAGGGTTGTTGTTTCAAGGGCTGCTTTGAGCAAAGATACATGTAAGTGGTGCCCACTGCCCCTTGTGTGCGTTCAGTACTGTTGTGTGAAAATGTCACACAACAGTTTTCGAAGAGTACCCCAATGTCTCCTTTTGCCTTGAGCCCCCAGAGACCCTAGAAGCATTTCTGGTTTTCTGAAGAAGACTTCTCTCTAGGTAGTTGCAAATGTTGAAAATTGACGTTGTGCATTGTTGTTGTGGGTGGAACAGAGATGCAGCACAATTACACTTCAGTTTAATGTTGTCACAATGCGTCCCTGACCTCCTCCTGAAGTGGTCTTGCAGATGGGAGAACAGTGCCTCCTCTGGTTTACTTACACCTGTACAGGTGGTCAGACGCTATCTCGTTGCAGTCTGATCACAGGAAACACATTTTAAAGCCAGGTGTAAAGGGGGCCATTGTGCAGAGGATGTGGTTGATGCATAAAGACTGACTCTGGTGGGACTCGAACCCACAACCTTTGAATTACTTTTTGTGTTCATCAGCTAGAAGTCCAATGCGCTGTCCATTGCGCTACAGAGCCTCTTTTCTTCTTCTTCAGCTACACAAGAGTCCGGAATAAGAAGACAGCGGTGGGCTTTGAACCCATAGCCTTTGAGTCATGTAGGTGGTGCCTACTTCCTCATGAGTCAGGCTTTTGACTTTTTGACTGACAACAGTGCCTTTACTTGGTAGGCGGGGTGTGGGGCCTGCCATTTGTCCGCACCACTGTATGTGAATGACAGGACCATGTGGCCTAATGGACAATGGGTCTGACTTCGGATCAGAAGATTGAGAGTTCGAGTCCCTTCGTGGTTGACCTTATGTGCTAGTTGTTGGTTCTTTCCCTGTGCTTGCAAACAGCAGTTTGGCTTTTAATTGGAGGGTTGTTGTTTCAAGGGCTGCTTTGAGCAAAGATACATATAAGTGGTGCCCACTGCCCCTTGTGTGCGTTCAGTACTGTTGTGTGAACATGTCTAGTTTAACCTCACTATCACAAATTGGAGTGTGTGAAAAAATACTTTTACTGCATTGTTGTGGGTTCTAGCTTTGAAATAACCGAAAAGGCAAATTAGGCAATTGCTTCGGGCCCTGAGTTGGGATGGGACCCCCAACGGACAACTAAGGCCTGGACCACATCTATGCATTCTGTCATATTTTTCATTTTGTACTTTTTACCACAGTGTGAAATAGTGCTTTTATTAGGTTTCAACCATATAGCCTTTTATACAGTTTGTCAGATGAAGCTTGTGAGGGTTCAAAGAGGACTTTGTTTGTTCAATTTCACAGAAATCCTTTTCTTTTCTGTGTTCCTGCCAAAATGGGACTTGATTCATGTGGTGGTCTACTCTCAAACATCCAAAAAGCCACATTGCTTTGGTGTTAAAACAGAAATAAGGGATTTTCGTTTCCCAGGGTTCGCTCTTACACCTCTCTGTTGGTTTGTGCTGTGAAGGTTTGTATTTAACAGACACAAGGTGCAGATGATAGTTTGGGTCAGGCTTCATTTCTCTCTCTGAGACTGAGAGAGAACAAAACCCAAGGTCTCTGGCCTTTCTATTTTATTTTTTGGAAACAACTTACCATTTCCACTATTTCAAAGTTTGTGTGTTAATGTATGCACATAGATATAAAATAAAAACACAGCCCATAAAACCAGATGGGACCCAAAGTGTCTGAAAACAACTCATACTAGTCCTAACAGGCTCAGTTTTGATATCCACACTCAGGAGTAGACAGACTGGGGACTATTTGAAAGATTATGTGAGATTTATTGAAGAGTGTGACTGCTCTTCAATAAAGTACACTGAGTACAAAAAAAGTACACACTTCAAGAAAAACATAGTTATGTAGCTTTTTATCTGTGTACAACCGGCATTTTGGGAGCACTAAAATACTAAGGGGGCCTGTGGCCAAGTTGAAAGGGAACTTGGCTTGTAACCGGAAAGTCTCCGATTCAAGTCACCACCAGTTTGAAAGGGCTGGGGTACCCCTGAGCAAGGTAGCCAACCCCCATTGCTCCCCGGGCGCTACTCAGTGTGGCAGCTCCCTGCTCCTAACTCTAGGATGGGGCAAATGCAGAGAAATAATTTCCCTAAGGGGATTAATATAGTGTGTGTGTATATAAAAAAAATATATAATACAATCTCAATTTTAAATCGAATATTGACCCAAAAAGACATCACAATCTCGACCTTTGAAAGCAAAGGTGGAATCAAGTGACTGGCAGACGTTTGGTCGACCATGAGCCCTATTTGCAGCAATACCACTAATAAAATAAAAACGAAGGTTGTGTCGTGAGCTATTACAACATCTAGAGTGACACCATGCACAAATGAAAATGCATCTTTGTTCTTCTAATCTTTACACACAAAACCAGCATCTTAATAACATCATTACATTCTCTCCTTGCCAGTTTTGGCAGTTTGCTAGTCCAGTTGAGAAGCTGGCTAATTGAATTCTTAGCTTCTGACTGTATTTGCTTCACAGGTGAAAAACACAAACCAGAAAGTAAAAGATGGGTACAGGCAGACGACAGAAGTAGAACACTATGTAGATCATTTATTTAATAAAATGGTGGCTCATTGTAGTCTGATGAGGTGGCGTGTATATTAGGACAGAGAGTAGAGCAGTAAACACACCCAACTGACCTGGAAAGATTGTAACGTAACCTTGAAGACTGATCATCATTGAGTTACTAGACGTTACAAAATCGTAACTTCCAACAGTGGATGGAGGGGTGGGTGGGCGTGGTTGCTGGGTTTTTGATTGACAGCATTGCTGGAACATACACAACAGCGGATTCTTTTCTTTTCAGTCCCGTGTAGATTTTGCGAAGGAAATCAATAGACAAATAACTGGTGATTGTGTGTTATTTGCTCAACGACATAGCTCATGTAGGTATACTCTGTAAATAACACTATTATAGTATTTCAGTTTTACATGATTAGTTTCCTGGTTCTAGTTGTTTGTTTGCAGAATTTATGTATGAATAACTGCACCTGAATTGAGCTTCCCATGTCGAAAACAAAGACTGTTTTAGACCATGTTGATTCCCTCAGGGGTAAAACAACGACAAAAAGTCATTTAAAAATGAAAATCTCTTTGATCTATATTGATCTTAACCCTTAATGCTCACATGGCACATCCTTATATGGACATCCTGGGGGTGTGTGTTTATATGTCACATATTCAGGGTTCTGATGTTTTGTTGAGTCAAAGTTATAATTGTGCTGAAGTCACAAAAATAGACCATTTTTCCTATTTTTTGTTCATAAAAACGAGCCACACAAAGTTCACAGTTTGATTTGAAACATTTTGAGGACTTTTTGCTCAGGTGTGTTTATATAGTTGGTGAAAATCATCAGATTGTCTCGGTTGTGCAGAAAAAAAAAAAGCATATAAGACACTCTATGTTTCACCTTCTTATACCCTCTGTACATACTGTACGTTTAAACATAGTAATGGGAAATGGGAATTTTACGTGACGCTTGAATGCAGCACAATAAACGCGGTCATCTTTCTTTCCATCCAGTGGGTGCTGGCCTTTGAGATCTTCATCCCGCTGGTCCTCTTCTTCATCCTGCTGGGCCTGCGGCAGAAGAAGCCAGCGATTCCCGTCAAGGAAGGTAAGCGGATAAAGTAGAAGGGACACGGACAGAGACAGCAGGAGGATAAGTCTAGTGAAAGTGTCTCAAGGATCATTTCTTTTTATTGTTGTCAACCTTATTACAATCCCATCATTTCTGGTCAAATGACTTTGCTTTATTGTAAATCTGTTGTCACTTAGTTTGTTATTTGCCTCCTAGTATGTCATGTGACCTTTTTGTTCTTATGCCACTTTTTTATCGTATTGCACTGTTTTCAGTTGATTATGTTTATTTTTTAGTTAGTTTTTTCACTGTTGCTTGTAGCACCCGATATATTCTGATTCTTGTCTTTTCTTTTACGTCACCTCTGCTGTTCTATCTTTGCTTCTGTCTCTCTGGCTTCTGTTTATTACTTTATTTTCCTGCGCATGATGCATGTACTCAACATTTTGGATGGACCAGTGTGTAAGTGTTCCAGATTTGTGCTTTTTGTGTTTGTGTGTACAGTACATGCTGTTTGTCAGCCTAACCTTGAATACTACTTTGAATCATGGGAGCAGGCACATTTCAGTTTCTCAGCAGCTCATAATAACATCTTCATATTAAGTATGGGCAGATTTTTTTTATTATTATAGTTTTATGAGCCACTGAATGACTGAGGTGAGAGTCATTTAATCTACACATTAATTCCTGTTTACAGTGTGTGTAAAGTCATAAATCATTTAAATCAACATTCTGTGTTCAGAAAGGGGGCGTGTCTACTGGAGGAGCCAAACACACACACATAAAAGAGAATTTTAAAGTGTCGCTGACAATCCTTAAATGACATTTTTGGCTTCTAAGAGCCTTAACTGTATTGTTTGTAACTGCAGAGTCCTCAACAGGCTGAATTATTTAAGGCCGTTCTGTGCTCCTTTCCCTTTAAACGTCCATTTTCTACCAGTGTGCTGTGTTTGCTTCATATTAATAAATGGCTGTACATCTCACGTAATTGGATCTGTACTTAAAACTGTCATGATGGACTCTATCCTGTGTTTAACACCTGTACTCGATAACCCTTTTCCCCTCAGCTCACCTGGTTAGAGAGATCTGATGTCAATAATAACTGTATCCTCAGCTCTAAGCCTAACATCACCCACCACATCAATTTAAAATAAAGTGGTCAGGGGGTTGAGGAGAGTCGGGAGGCAGGGGTGCTCATGTGAATGTCTATACCTCTGAATGGAAATTTAATTCCTCAAAGTCAGATTAACACATCCAGGTGTGCATTTCACATATTCTGGCTTCCTCCCACAGTCTGAAGATCGTGGTGAGGTAAAATGCAGACTCTCAGTTGACCATATGTCATTTAAATAGTCTTTTATTCCTCAAAAAGATACATATATGGATAACAATGAAGGAAGAGAGTGAGTTGGAGGAAGTGTAATGGTGGGCGAATCATGTACAGCAGTTGTCTCAGTAGCACAGTAACCATGGAAACATCAGGCTATGATCAAGACCCTGTCCAGCCAGCATCCATGGACAGACGAGTTAGAATATCAGGCGACGTTTCTGTGCAGCGTCACCGTTGACATGTGGGAGCCTCTCTGACCATTAGCTTGTCTGTCACCTCCTTTCCTTTCTCTCTCTAACACAGAATTTCTCCCTCTGCTTCCTTCTTTCTTTCTCCATGATAAACCTGTTGATCTTCATCCTCCTCTTTCCTTCTTCGTCTTCTACTCTTGCCACATCCTCTTCCTCTTCCTGTGGATTTCTCTTTATGTCCCTCTCCCCCGTCACGTCCAGCCTTCTACAGCGCTGCCCCGCTCACCTCGGCTGGCATCATTCCCATCATGCAGTCACTGTGCCCAGATGGACAGAGGGATGAATTTGGCTTCCTGCAGTACAAGAACTCCACGTGAGAAGACTTCTGTTTCTTTCATCATTCTCTTAAATTGTGGTAACACTGAGATAAAAATGTGGTCGGGGAGCTTTGTGGGGAAAAATGCAGCAATTAGTAACAATTAATATAACAATTAAGAAATATCCACCTGCCTTTTTATTCACAAAACATGGAAATAATCTTGAAATTGGGATTTTGACTCATCCCCAGTGAAAACCTTATGCTGTAGACATTATGATGAAAGATGTTGTGTCTTGATATGAAAAGTAAAGCCAATAAGTTAGTGCCTGAAACCTGCATTCTAATTTGCGGCCATGTGAGGGCAGCACCAGAAACATTCGCTTTGCTGATACAGTCCAAACTTTAACATCCATGTCGTTGTTTCGTATCAAGGTTAAAATGAATGTAACACAAATGTTGTTGGTCCAGGAGCTTATTAATACTTTGCTAGTGTCTGGTACCACATTATGGGTTCTTGATACCCTTCCCCACTGCTCAATAAACTACAATAAACCCCCTCCTCTTCCTCAATTAAAGGTAGGTAGGGTTGGAGATCCTGGAAAAACAGCAGGCTACATTTTGAAAGTCCTTTTCTTCAGACTTCCTTCCAAAGCTGCAGGAACAGAAAAACAACAAATACATGACCACTGAGTTGAACGCTGTGTTGACAGAACACTGTTTCTGTCTTTGTGGAGTAATTGAAATGTCGTTGTGTCTCTCAGTGTGACCCAGCTGCTGGAGAGGATCAGCGAAGTCGTCGAACAGAACCGACTCTTCACTTCTGACCGACCCGGTCTGGGTCAGGAGTTGGAGATGTTGCAGAAACACCTGGAGACGCTCAGCTCCACGCCTTTGCCGACAGACTACCACTTCAACAACAGCCAAGGTCTTAACACACAGCCACACTTTGATGTGATATCCGTTTATCTTCCAGGTTTCTGTTATCACAAAGAAGGAACCTTGCAAATGAGTAATTTGCAAGTCATTCAATCAAATATATGCATGGAGCGTCAACTTCTTGAAAAGTACAAGCCAGTGAACCTCTGGTCACTTGTTGCTAAGGCAAAACTTTGTTCGATATTGCTTGAAAACCTTCACATTGTCTTTTGTTCCCATGGGTCCTTGAAATCCTTGAAAGTGTGTGAATGGAAAGAAATAAATTCAAGGCCCTTTAAAGTTTTTAAAGCATCCCTTTAACGCCGAGTGTATCGCCGACGACACGTTTGCGCAAACACGCGTTGCATTACCGTAATTACGCAAAAGAAAATCCAACGGTATCTGAAAACTGAGACATGTGAAAGCCAACGTTGTGGTTATTACGGTAATTTCACTCAAACTTTGGCAGAAAATTTGAATAGTGTCGTTTTAAACACCGTACGTAGTTTTTACACATTGAGACTTTGTTATGGTAAATATTTTTTATACTGTTCAGAATTCTAATTTAACACCGTACAATTGTTATTATGAATTATTAATTAAACACTATGTACAACTGCAGCGTTTTTTGTTTTTTTCTCTTCATTTGAAATCATTAATACTCTATTTTAACATTCAGATATTCAAACTGTCAACAATCACTTATTGGGAGGAAATTTTTCTGGCACTTTTATGGTTAAAATAACCAACAAAGGTATTTTTATCATCTGAATAAAATACAAGTTACCAAACAATATTTTATATTTTCCATGCATACCACATAAACGTGAACACATAAAGTGGTACCTGAGGAGCAGTGGGGGTTGGGTGGCTTGCTCAGGGGCACCCCAGCCCTTGACCTGTCCCAGAATTTGACCTAATTCCCTTCCACTTAGCCATACGCTAACTATATTGAATCTATATCCTCTTTTAGAGAATTAATCAAACATTGTGGTTCTCTCACTTTCTTTCTTTTCCACTGCTACTGGTATTTTTAACAAACTCCGCCCTCCACGCTGGCTGCCGCCGCCCCTGTGAAAGCACAGAGTAAGCAGAGCTGTGCATTGATCCACGCTGCAGTTTGAAGCGACGCTGTCGAGCATACAGATGAAAGAGAGAGATGCCATGTCAGTCATGTGATCACATTTTGGCTTCGGTCAGCGTGACATGCCACTGCGTCACATGATCCAAGAAGAGTTTTAGTAGCTGAGAGTCTTGTGATGTTAGAACCAGCAGATTCAAGCCAGAATGATTCCATCCCTGATCCCTGAAGCCAGACAGGAAGAGGATTTTATTATCAGTTATACGACAAAAAAAAATGTACTCTTTAGTTTAAGATATGATAATCCATTATTAATCCCTCAATGGAGACATTAACATTGTTACATGTGTACAATGTATAATATTGACAATGAAGTTAAAAAAATGCAACAGAATACACACTATAGACGTTATATAATCAAAATATGTACAGTACAGCATGAACTTCTTAAGTTTTTGTTGCCACAGAGATGGATAAATGACTTGATTATTTAAATATTATTATTATTACAGTTTGTAGATGTAAACAAGGAGAATATTAGAATATGAATATGTAGTTTCTTTTGTCGTATTAGTTGTAAGAAGCAGTTGTTTGTTTCTTAACAGGAAATCTACGTCAAGGACAGGAAAAACCTTTGTTGATCAAGACATTGATAAAAACTGATAATATTGGTGTATATTGGTACCAATTACAATAAAATAACAACAAAAAAACTGCGAAAAAAGCATCGCACGCAGCAGCTCCATATGCAAATTTAGATTTGTACATTTTAGCCCGTTTGACCTCACGAAAGCAAAGCAAAGACAGAATACTGGATGATGGTTATCTTCATCAGCAGCTTCCACAAAAAACAATAAAGATAAAAAAGAGTTGATGCAACAGCACAGACCGCAGCATGTGAAGCTGCGTGGGTTCACAGTGAAGCAGAGACACATGAGCGCAGGTGCACGCTAACACAAAAACAAATGTTCACGCTCTCATGTGGCCAAACAAAGTATTTTCAAGTGACATAAAGTGATGTTGTTATAAAAAGAAAAGAAAAACAGTGCAGTTTGTTTTGCTGCAGCCACCATGAGAGCATGTGCACGGGTGGAGAGGAATGATTCATGTGGGGATGTTAAAAATAGACTAATTAAACATTTTCTCCTTATGCTTTGTCTTTATCTGCGTCTGTGGACGTACTTTAACCAAGAAGCAGAGACAGAAAGGAGATAATCCCTGCCCGAAATGGACTTAATCTAAACCAATTCTGGATTGTCTGTAATCTGTATTCATTATGCGGGAAATGAGTCTTCCTGTCACTTCATTTATAAGTTTCAGATCTTCTTTAATGCAGCACCATGTCCATTTTGTAAATTAGCGTTCCCATTTAGAGTCAATTAGATCGTCCGCTGCCGTGGACACGCTTTCAGTCAGACGTCAGTTGTTCTTTGGGCTCCTTTAGGCGTCACCACAGCAGATCATCTCTCCCTTGTGTCCTCTTCTGTGACACCAACTGGGTGGGGGTACCTTGCTCAAGGGCAAAGACTTCCTGTGCCTTCCTAATCAGCATCCACGGCAGGGATCTATGTGATAATGTCAACGAGAACAGAGCTTTATAACATAGTTCTAAACCTGAAATACTCGGAAAACAGATTTCATGCATCTGAGGTCAAACAATCAAAGGTTACTTTTCATCAGCCAGCCTGACCTGAAGTGTGTGTGTGTGTGTGTGTGTGTTGGTCTGGACTCAGGCTTCACACTGGCCAGTTTACTGAAGAGTCAGTCGGCGTTCCATCAGTTCCTGGTGAAGAACCTGTCCTTGTCCGACGCCGCCTCCACTTCACTGCTCAGCATTCCCATCGACGTCAAAGAGGTTCGTCGCTCGCTCTGTTTTCACTTCACCTCAACACTCTTTTACAGAATACATGTTCACATGTCAAATTATACAATTCTGCAGTTATTGTACTGAAAGGCTCCGCAGTAGGAAATGCACAAGTGTAAATAATCACATGACTGTTGACAGGAAGAGAGCAGAGGAAGTCGTTCATGTCATCAGTGACACCTGTGAAGAATCCCCACGGGCATTTGATCAAAACAACAACCAGATGATTGACTCGTCATTCCTTATACAGTGGGTTATAATCTGGGATATAATCTCGTGTGTGTGTCCTGCAGGTGCACAGACTTATCTTTGGTACGTCTCTTCGAGCTGTTGGAGGGACTCAGAGTTGGCTTCAGGCTGCAAAAGACGTCAGACACAAACCTGGAGACAAAGTTCTTCATCTGGAAGTACGTTCACACACACACACACACACACACACACACACTTCAGAGGACATTACCTGTCTTCACCTTCAAAAGTAACCATTTATTTTCTGGGGAAAAACATATTTGACGTTAAAAGGACGGAGAGAAATAACTATTTTTTATTGATCGATTAGGAGTTTGAGACCCCTGGTGTAGGAACTAACTCATTACACTTCCTGAGCCATCAGCAGCAATGACCGTCATTCAGTGAATTACTCACACCTGTGACCTGACCAAATGGCTGCTAACGTCACAAATATCAGAGTAACTATGGCGACACCATGGAGGACTTATGTATCCATGTCTCGATAACCATTCCTTTATTTGTAAAATGAGAAGAAGTCAAACTTGTGGCTTGTTGCTGAGTCAGCGTTGACTGCTCGTCACATTTTGTGCAAGAACAGCAACATTCAAACTCACATTTGGTCCCTGGAAGCTTTCTGGTGAATGGGCTGAAAGATTTATTTTTACAGCATTTTAAATTTAGCACGGAACATTTTTGGGCAGAGAACGACGATGAGATCATTAAGCATTAGTGGAGACAGGTGCGGGGTATATAAACAGCTGGTGCTGATCCACACTTCTGCACCGAGAGTGCTGGGGCTCAGCTTTCCATATATTCCCTTATGTAATCAGTTAAGTTTACTTTACTTACTGTACAGGCACTTATTTCACTATAGCCAGACTCAAAAGACAAGATGCTCAGGTGTGATTAAGTATGTGGACCTAGTCTACTGGACCACTAACAGAACATGAGGCCAATTCTATGAAGTGTTGTCCCATTTGAAGGAAAATAGGCAATAAACCTCATTATGGCACCAGATTAATCTGAGTGATGTCGCTACTGGCTGCCACAGGTGTAAACAAGACCGATTTAATGCTGTCCACTTGTGATCAGATCTTTGAGTACTGTACCTACATGAAAAACAGGTCTGACGAACTCCTCACACCACAGATATTAATGAGCCAGTTTACAGAGATCTGCGCTTTCTTTGTGGGTGCTGTCTGCAGAGAGAGGCATCTCCAAGGTGCTGTCGCTGCTGCTTATGCTCGGTCCTAACTTTACACTTTATTACCCGAAGGAGATTGTTACAGTTGCTCCATATCAGACTCAGTAAGTACCAGAAAGAGCATGCAAGTTAAAAATTAAAAATTAAAAAAGAAATTAAGATTCAAATTAAATAAAAAATAGCACAAAGCCCTTTCATTGTTTAAAGATAGCCCTTATGCCCCCAGTTGGTTTATCTCCATTATCTCCTGATGCACTGTGCCACACACACATAGACTTAACATCGATGTTTATCAGTGTAAGCACTTTAACATCATACTGTACACAAACACAGAGCTGGGTTAGCTACAGTCCAGCTCTCTGCCTCGCGTGGTTTGGTTTCAGGTCGTTTTCCATTACTCCAAAGTACCTCCTCAACGTGGGCGGGGCCGCCATAGCGCGGCTGCATGCAAGATTTTACAAATGTCCTTTGTTAAAACGCATGTTTGCAGGATTTTTAAGTCTTTTTAACTGATCTTTAGTTCGGCATTGTTCACTCACGACTCCTCCAGTGACAACACTTCTGTCACTGATGGAAAAGCAAAAAAAAACGAGTAGAGTCAAGTTGAGGCGAGTCGTGCCAGAACTGTAAAATGGAAAAGCTCCATATCAGCGGTACCTGCAGCCTCACAGCTCAGCCTCTCTACCTCAGTTACTGTGGCAGAGTTTTCCTGCGTGTCTTTGCATCGAGGGGAGGATGCATTTGCGGGACAAAGACATCTCAGTTATCTAGCGACCCACAGGCAGAGGAGTGTAGCAGCAGGTGCATGCTGAGGCTTCTGCTTAGATTGATTGTAAACATAAGCACATGCAGTAAAGTTTGGTTCAAATCACGACTTTACTTGCGTTTTTTTGGCACCTTTCCCTTCCGGTGATACATACCAAGCACAGTGGTGCGACTCCTAAAGGGTGGAGCTACAAATCCTTTACAGGGAATAATGACTTACATGCAACAGTAGGAAAAACACTGGCCTTTGCAGCTTTCTCTCACACAGCTTTGTCCTGTGACCACATGACAAGAAGGGAGACCACAGAACGCTGGATGTCTCTTTATTTACTGTGTCACATTCTTCTTTATGTATAATTTATTGGCAGGCTACTCTGTGTCGCGCTGGTTTAATGTTACACTCTTTACGCAGACACAATCTCAAACAGCAGTGCACACAATCATTAGAGTCAGTTCATTGGTGCACAAGAATTATTTAAAAATAAAAATATAAATTAACATTTTTTATTCTATGCATGTCACATATATTTGTGTCTTAAAGTTTTAGTCCACAATTAACAAATTCGATTTTCTTTTATTTTGATGCTTACTAAAGGCTGCACAAGTCTTTTGGAAGGGAAGGATGTATGAACCACCAGAAACTGAATTTGAATCATTTATATTTGTATTTAAATGGCTAAACTTGAATATTTGCAGTCAAAAATTTGTATTGTTTCATTTGAATCATTGCATTGGAAAAATTCTGTATGATTTCAATAAAACAATAGAAGTTCATATGATGTGATTCAAATTCAGTTTTTTTAATGCAATTATTCCAGTTTAGACATTTAAATTCAAATATAAATGATTCAAATTCAGTTTCTGGCGGCATAAGGATGGGCTGCGATATTCAGCTACAACATGCAACTTTCTTTTAATAACTAAATTCTTCATACTGTAGCTTTAATAGAGTCTTCATAACGGTGGCTGTTGTTTAAAGGCACTTTAAGACTCAGTCTGTCGCGAAGTTTAGTGTTTGGTAAGATTGTTTCGAAACTTACTGCTACGACTTGTTTTTTACGTCATTAATCATCGCGTTTTCTTTTTTTCTCGCTGATGTCGTTCAAACTCTGACTGATGTCATCAGCCCACACGGTGGTGCAGCGCTCAGAGTTTTACTGTCTGACATTTGAGTTGTCAAAGAGGGAAAAGGTGAAACCGAGGAACATGAATAAATGATAACGCTGTCATGTTCACTCAGCGTCAGTCAGCGTTAACGCTTCTCTCTGTGTCTCTGAACAAAGTCTCTGATGATCGGATTTAAATCTGATTAACTGTACTTATGTGTATCTTTAACCCTTTAACACCTGAGACTCAAAATGTCCGTCTGGACTTTTTTTTTGTTGCTTATTTTAATCATAAAAAAGGGCCAGAAAATGTCCTGTGAGTTGCTTTTGTCAGTTTTTCCAGAATAACTTTGGATATCAGTTATTTACAATTTACTGCATGTTAAAACAGCGTATTAACAATTTGAAAAACACTGTAGTTGTACAAGAAAATTTGAAATTTTAACTATATAAAACATTTTTATGATAAAAGATTTGTTGAGTCTTTGTCTCAAAGAAATGCAAACTATGTAATAAGCAGACTCCTCAGTAGGGCTGCATAGTAATGGATGACTTACTTTTGAAGTGAATATTAAGGAATCGTTGAGACTGAGTCATTTTGGTTTGTAACCAAAACAATTATTATATTTATTTATATTTACTATATATTTACTTATTTTAACCCAAACAAACTGAACGAGCGTGAACATTTTGCAATAAAAAAACACTCAATGAAAAATATCTGTGCTGTCAAAACAAGATCATGCATTTAACAAACACACCGACATTTCCTTTGGTTGTCTGCCCACGTGTCACTGTATCACTTCACAACTGTAAGCTGCAGTGAATCCACTCACAGTGACACCTGATCGTTCTTGGCACAGAGACACAGGAGTGGAAACACCCGTGTCCTCTGTCCACACACAGACTCAGTGACAGCTGGTGAACAAAGGGAAACACGCACAAATCAAACGGACTCAGTGGCTTTACTGAAGCCTGGTGATCAGTGAGTGTGTGTTTCCTTGTGCTTTAACCTCAGGAGAAGCTGCTGAGCGATGGTCGCGGCGTGGATGGAGGTCTGCTGTACAAAGCTTTACAGGATCCAACAACAGCTGCTCACAGACACACTCTGCTCACACTGATGTCCCAGACTTTAGGCCTCACTGAGGCCACGGGAGACCAGGGAGACCAGGGAGACCAGGGAGACCAGGGAGGCGACCAGCAGGTGCTGAAGGAGGCTGAGGTATAACTGCTGATTCTCACCACACTTTGACCTCCCTATCTTATCTTTTATATTTTAAAGGTCCTGACAATAGTTCTGGGAGTCACTTAATATGTTCATTATTGTTATTATTTAGGATTATAAATTGTTTCTTTATTTGTCTTTTGACAGATTTAACTATATTTCCATTTTGAGAACATTACTTACAGTGTAATGTAATACAATCAAGCTCAGAACATGATTCCGTGTTTTTCTTTTCTTTTTTTATGTGTTTTGTAAAATGATAATATTATTCTGTATTCTGTATTAAATGTATAGTTTGCAGCCACTGTACGTCCCATACATATATTACACCTGTGTTCAATAACAATGAAAACAATTCTGATTGAATTAACATCCAAAATGACATTTAATACTGACATTTGTCTGAAATCTATTTATCTCACGACCAACAAACAACACACAGGAAGTGGCTCAGTATAATCTCTGTGTGTTCTTGTATGGACAGGGAATCCTCCTGACCGGATCCACACTGGAGAGCCTCACCTGTGGGGAGGGTGGAGCCTCTGAGCTCACTCACATCCTCCTGGTGCCTGAGAAGCAGCAGCCGGCGCTGCAGCTCTATCGCAGTGCGCTGTGCAGCGGCGGGGAGGGTCAAAGGTCAGAGCGCTTCCGACAGCTGAGCCTCGAGCTGCGAGAACAGATCAACGCGCGGAGCGTCGCCGAGAAGGTACGGCAGAAACACGAGTCCTACTGTCTCTGTCCATGTGACATCTGCCTATGCTCGACCATAAGGTGCAAGTCTTTTCTCGTCCAGTGGTGGCGCACACCTTCTTTAATGAGCTTATATCCACTTAGATGTTACTCGTTAAATTAAGGCAGCGAATGCTGTGACGGTAGTCTTGGAGTGTATGAATCACGCAAGATGCAGTGCAGAATAAAGCCAATGGGAGGCAGAAGAGCTCACGTGACACAATACGTAACATGATATCTCAAACATTTCCATTGCGGTTGCTGTTAAAGGATAATAAAGCAGCAGTTGTAGTATAATCGGATATTGGCAAACACACAAAGATCCCCTGACACGACTAATGACTAAAACAGAAGGCTGAAGAAGCTGCTACATGCTCTCCAACTCTTATTTCCAAGGTCTCTGGTGGATGAAGACGTTTAGTCGACATGAAAACTGTGAATTGTCCTCATGCTTCTTTAAATAAATAAATAAATAAAAACCATGAGTTCATGCCTTTGAAGTGCTCACACCCTGAACCAATGCTGAGTCTGGGTCCATTGGATGAGAGGTCAGATCTCAGTGGAGCAGTCTTTGGAACACTCTGTGTTTGTTCACCATCTCTCTTCTCCCCACCTCACCCCTCCAGCTTCACCTGGATGGACCCAGCTCTCGGGTTCCCCTCTCTCAGTCCCAGCTTGGGGCTTTGCTGAAGGACCTGGCCGATGTGGAGAGGCTTCTCAAAGACGTGGACCTTCTGTCCGGGCTGGCGAGTCTGCTCCCCAAAGGAGCCTGCACTGGCCGCTCCGCAACCTCCACCACAAACACGACCTGGCCCCTCAATGCCACCACCTGGGGCCCTAATGCCACTGACATCCCCAGAGAGGAGGTGGAGAAGGGACCCGAGGGGCCCGGGAGAGCTAAAGGAGAGAAAGACGAGCAGGAAACAGAGAATCCTCATTCTCAGTTTTCAGCGTTTGTTCAGCTGTGGGCAGGACTGCAGCCCATTCTCTGTGGGAACAACAGGTGAGTATATTTACAATTTAAAGGATAATTCCAGCTAATTACAACATGACGTGATGTAGTTAGATAGGATCATTCTAACAATGTGTGACAGAAATGGAGTAAACTATGACCTTCTCTCAGGATCATTGAGCCAGAGGCTTTGAAGCAGGGAAACATGAGTTCTTTGGGATTCACCAGCAAAGAGCAGAGGAATCTGGGCTTACTGGTTCACCTGATGACGACAAATCCCAAGATCCTCTACTCCCCCATTGGCTCTCAGGTGGATAAAGTGATTCAGAAGGCGAGTACATGCCAGAAAGCTCTGTAGGCCTGCAGTAAAAAGTCCCCGGTTAATGCACCATCACTTCCTGTGTTAGTAAACACGAGCAGATTATGCAGCTTATTTCTCAAAGCTTTATCTTTATTCTAAGATCTCTGTCAAAGATAAACAAAGACCCTTTTAGACGTGGTATCAACATCTGTCCAAGACATACTGTCTGTCCTGAGTCTGTGGTCAGGATGAATTTAAAGTCCTCAGCTGTAATTTAATGTTACAGCGGCGTGAGTAGTGTATTCATTCATTCATTCACACACACACACACACACACACAGTAGACACATCTGTACAGACAGAACAACAGACGTGTGTCATTCATGTATATCTGCATACAGCATAGGGAAGTGAGACCTGTGACAGGATGTTTCAGGATGGATGTTAATCCCAGGTCCTGTCACCGGGGATTATCTGATGAATGAATGAATGGAGCATCACGCCCATCCCTAAGTTTTCATGTGTGCAGCGTCATTTACAACTCTTTCATTTACACTGACTGATGCTGCGTCCAGTGCCAGAATATGAAGTGACATGAATTGTGTCAGAATATTGGAGAAAACTGTGTGATTACTGTTCTCATTAAATATGTAGTAATTAGGGATAGATGATGAAAAACACGCCAAGATACTTTGATGTGATTATTAATTCAAACTAATGATTTCTGAATCTGACTCTGCAGAGTGTTTCTCTCTTTAAATCACGTTTTTCAGTTAGTTAACACACAGACCATTGGCAGTAGCTACTGTGTGTGTGTGTGTAGATCTCTCATCTGTGCATGTGGGCTTAAGGTAATCAAGAGTGCAATGTGTGTGTGTGTGTGTGTGAGAGAGAGAGAGCGAGGAAGGGAAGGTGTGGTGAGAGGGTGAAGAGAGAGATCTAATGATATGTTGTGCTCGTAGGCAAATGAGACCTTTGCATTCGTCGGGAACGTGACGCACTACACCTGGGTGTGGCTGAACATCTCTGCTCAGCTCAGGACTTTTCTGGAGGAGGGTCGGCTGCACAGACACATGGTGTGGCTGCAACAGGTACACTTACCTACCAGTCATTTATAAGTCCTTTATTTCACCGGGTTCATTTCCGTTAATTCCACGTTAAACTAATCCTTTAATGTGCTGGATACTGCAGGAATAGCACACAGCAGCTTTTTAGGGCCAAAGATGATAAACTGTCAGTCATCGTGTTCCTCCGTCTGTCTGTCTGTCTGTCTGTCCGTCCGTCTGTCCGTCCGCAGCTGTCCTCTGAGCTGCAGCAACACCCCGAGCTGCTGAACAACACGGACAGCGAGCTGATGCAGAGTCTGATCGAGGGAAACTACAGTCTCCCAAACACGTCCACTCTGCTGGAGCAGCTGGACACCATCGACAACGCCGCCTGCGGCTGGACACGCTTCATGTCAAAGGTTCAACATTTGGGTTTGGTTTTCATTTCTAAATTAGATTTTTCCATTTTGATATAAAGTTTCCAACAAGTTCTTTTTTTTTGGTTCAAATTGTGATTTCAATATGAAAGAATAGAAAGAATTCAGCACAAGCAAACAGCAACAACACACACTCACACACGTGTAGAATTTGTGTCACTGAAGACCTCTGGCCACAGAGTATTTGAAGGTGCACTGATCCTGATTCAGAAGAGAAGGCATATTCATAATTATTTTCAATCGATGCGTTTACTTCCACATTCTTTCACTAACAGCACTTTCTGAGGAAAGCAGAAAGCAAACAGTGTCCACTGTGTTAATCAGTGCAGTCCTAAACTGTGTGAAGTGGTTTAACCCGTCTCTAACATGAGTCCGTCTCTGCTGTGGGACATTTTAGGTCAGTGTGGACGTCTTCAAGGGCTTTCCCGATGAGGACAGCATCGTCAACTACACCCTGAACCAGGCGTACCAGGACAATGTGTCTGTGTTTGCCAGTGAGTGTCTCACTCTGTGTCACCAGGACGATGAGGCTGCTGTGATTCCACTTTATGCTCTTTTGTCTTTTCAGGTGTGATTTTCCAGACGAACAAAGACGGCTCCCTGCCGCCACACGTTCTCTACAAGATCAGGCAAAACTCCAGTTTCACGGAGAAAACCAATGAAATCAGACGGGCTTACTGGCGTCCGGGGCCAAACACTGGCGGGAAATTCTACTTCCTTTATGGTTTTGTGTGGATCCAGGGTCGGTTCTGGTTCTTTAAAAAGTCCATGTACCACTACAACACGTGTCATGAGTGAGCGAGCTGACTGTGGCAACATGGCCGTTCTCTCTCCGTCTTTCCCACAGATATGATAGAGCGAGCCATCATCAACACGTTCGTGGGCCATGATGTGGTGGAGCCCGGTAACTACGTCCAAATGTTCCCTTACCCGTGTTACACCCGAGACGAGTAAGAGCTGAGCTTTGTCAGGTTTTGTGATGATCGTGCTCGTGTTTTTGTGCTCAGAATTTAAAGTACTTTTTTTCCCCCCCAGTTTTCTGTTTGTGATTGAGCACATGATGCCTCTGTGCATGGTGATCTCCTGGGTGTACTCAGTAGCCATGATGATTCAGCACATTGTGGCGGAGAAGGAGCACCGACTCAAAGAGGTAAAACCGACAGTGGAAATGACCTCAGACCACAGTTTTCAATTCCTGTTTTTGTCCAATATGTCGCAAAGACAACACTTTCTGTTCCTGTTTTAAAGTAAAAGACGTTACAGTTCATTTATTATTTTGTTAATTACGTTGAATTTGCCTAAGCCTTTGTAGAACATAGGGCGGGGTCACAGTTCTTCATTCTTCTTTTGAATGAAAAAGCGCGAATAAACACTCACTTTACTAAAGCCCTGAGTTTAGTATTTTGTCCAGTGTGTGTTGGTTGGAACCAGGCAACTATCACAGGTTACTACCAGGCTTTCAGTCACACAGTAGCTGCCTGGGAGACTTTGTCATTATCCAGCAGTTTCAAATACTTTTTTCAAGGTAAATTGTTAATGTTTGAATGACAAAAATTGACATAAATACACCTTTTGAGGTAAATAATTGTATTTTCTTACAGTTTTTTTTACCACTGTGTATGTACTGCAGTGTTGCCAGGGCAGTCACCTACTGTAGATGATAAACTATACAGACGCGTGATTATTACACCAACTCCACCCCTTTTGTCCATGAGCTACACATTGTGACATGTAACCATCACGCCATGTTGTCAGGTGATGAAGATGATGGGTCTGAACAACGCGGTCCACTGGGTGGCTTGGTTCATCACGGGCTTCGTCCAGCTGTCCATCTCTGTCACCGCTCTCACGGCCATCTTGAAGTACGGCAGAGTGTTGCTCCACAGCAACCCCTTCATCATCTGGCTCTTCCTCACCATCTACGCCGTGGCCACCATCATGTTCTGGTGAGAATCAAACCCCCCTCTCCTGAGGCTAACTCCGCCCAAATGCCTGATTTTGAAAAATGCCAAGAAGATGGACTGTGAGCTGAGGGAGGGAGGGAGGATTCTCAGAGCAGGGGGGGAATTCAGAGCATGGGGCGTGGTCTGATAGTGAAATCTTCACAGAGTCCAAATGTTTTGATTGTGGACTGATGAAAACAAGTCAGTCGTTCTGAAATGAGTAATGTGTCAAAGCCAAGACAACGAGTGAATAATAACAAAAATGTCTGTTTCCCAGTTTTTTGGTGTCAGTAATCTACTCCAAGGCCAAACTGGCTTCAGCCTGTGGTGGAATCATCTACTTCCTCAGCTACGTGCCCTACATGTACGTGGCCATTCGGGAGGAGGTGGCCCATGATAAGATCACCGCCTTTGAGAAGTGCATAGCTGTAAGACCTTTTCTTTCCTTTTTGTCTGACCATAACGACATCACTAATAATCTGGATTATTGTCATGTGACGTTCACCCGTCTGCTGCAGTCTCTGATGTCCACCACTGCCTTTGGCCTCGGATCCAAGTACTTTGCCCTGTATGAGGTCGCAGGTGTGGGCATCCAGTGGAGGACCATCAGCCAGTCCCCAGTAGAAGGCGACGACTTCAACCTCGGGTTGTCCATGATGATGCTCATCATTGATGCCAGTGTGTACGGTGTGCTCACCTGGTACATAGAGGCCGTGCATCCAGGTAGGAAATCATGACTCTCTTGAGCCGTCATCGCACTTCTATGTGCGTGTGTGTGTGTGTGTGTGTGTGTGTGTGTGTACTCCGTGTTTTGTGTCTCTTACACAGGCATGTATGGGCTGCCCCGCCCATGGTACTTCCCCCTGCAGCGGTCTTATTGGTCAGGCAGCGGGCGCGTGGAGACCTGGGACTGGCCGTGGTGTGGGGGCGGGGCTGCCAGGCTCAGTGTGATGGAGGAGGATCAGGCTTGTGCGATGGACCAGAGGAGATCAGGTGTGGAACATCTGGACATTAGCTCCTCCTACTGTACATACACATTAGGTGTCCTTTGTTAAGTGATTGTGTGATTGACACCTCACTTAACTTATGTTATGTTATTACACATGTGTATATATACACGTACATATATACATATACTGTATACCCATTCTCAGTATGTGTGTGTATATATATATACGTATGTATGTATGTATATGTATGTATATATGTATATGTGTGTATATATATATATACATATATAAATGTATATGTGTGTATATATATACATATATGTATATATGTATATATATATGTACATATACACATGTATATATATATGTCTATATATATGGATAGAAGATATACACTTAGATATTAAAATAAATACTTAAAAAGAACCAAGAACCATCAGTTCTTGGTTCTTCAGAATTGAGTTTGAACTTTTTATAAGTATAATTATACATTCATAATAATTATTCATTATTTTAAGGTTTTATGTGACGATAATGAAGGTTATGTAAGAGAAAAGTGAAATAGAGCAACATTTGTGTGGCACTCATTTTCTCCCCGCCTCGTTGTAACCCAGAGGAGATGCGGGGCATCGAGGAGGAGCCGAGTCACCTGCCGTTGGTCGTGTGTATAGACAAACTCACCAAGGTCTACAAGACTGGCAGCAAACTGGCCCTGAACAAACTGAGCCTCAACCTGCACGAGAACCAGGTGGTCTCCTTCCTGGGACACAACGGTGCTGGCAAGACCACAACCATGTGAGAGGAGCAGTTTGTGAATGTGTGAGATTTAGAGTCAGCAGAACTCTTCTACACCACCTGACTGCCTGTGTGGCATTCCCATAGGTCCATCCTGACCGGCCTGTTCCCGCCCACCTCTGGCTCAGCCACCATCTACGGCCATGACATCCGCACAGAGATGGAGCGCATTCGCCAGAACCTGGGCATGTGTCCACAGCACAACGTCCTCTTTGACAAGCTGAGCGTCGAGGAGCATCTGTGGTTCTACTCCAGGCTCAAGGGCATGGCTGAAGAAGACATACGCAAGGAGATGGACAAGTGAGTGCACGTTCACTGCTATTTATTTATTTATTTATTTATTTAGATGGTTCTTCTGCACACGTTCCACATTTCTTGCTCTCAGGATTTGAACCATAAATAATAGAAGTCAGTACACAGACAAAAGGACAACAAACAGTGAAGAAGACTTCGTGATAGCTACAATTTGAAGTGAATGCACTTCAACAGTGCATCTAACTAGCTGTTGGCTACAGTTGTTTTGGTCTGTGACAGAAGAGGTCGACCAGAAAATGCCTAATACTAACAAGCTCAGCAGAGTCCCTTTTAAATAAAATTAAATAAAACAAACAAGAAAACAGGATGTTTTTAAGAGTAGAGGATGATAAGTTTCTGGGCTGCATCTTTCTTTCTTTCTTTCTTTCTTTCATTCATTCATTGCTTTGTTGTCTGTGTACATGTACGCAGGATGATTGTTGACCTGGAGTTATCAAACAAGCGTCACAGCTTGGTGCAGACTCTGTCCGGCGGCATGAAGAGGAAGCTGTCGGTGGCCATCGCCTTCGTCGGCGGCTCCAGGGCCGTGATCCTGGACGAGCCCACAGCGGGGGTTGACCCGTACGCGCGCAGGGCCATCTGGGACCTCATCCTCAAATACAAACAGGGTGAGTGAGGACGTCCTTACATTATAAACGTCTCATTTAAATGTGTTCAACTGTAAAGACTCGTACCAGTCAAGTACTGTGTGTGCGACAGGTCGCACCATTCTGCTGTCCACCCACCACATGGACGAAGCAGACCTCCTGGGAGATCGCATCGCCATCATCTCACACGGGAAGCTCAAGTGCTGTGGCTCGCCGCTCTTCCTGAAGAGCACCTACGGAGACGGATACAAACTGACGCTGGTGAAGAAGCAGAGCGACGGCCAAGGTACGCGCACCTGTCCTGCACATCGGCATCCGCAGATTATGTGGATTATGGGGGCTGGATTACAAAACTATGATGCCAGAATTAGAGTTTATTTTCAGAGTTGAGACAGAACATGTAATATAATGAGCACATTTAAAAGAATGATCATCTGTTTCTGTTTCTACCAACAATTGTTTTTATTTGTCTTGGATTTAGCACAAAAACAGGCGCTTTAGTTTGAGCCGTCACACAAAAATGTGCTTTTTAAAGGCAAGCTATAAAAATTATATTATTCACTTATAAAGGCCCGAGCATGAATGCTAAGGACCAAAACGGATCCTGGCACGAATTTGTGCATGGAAACTATCGCTTTAATCTTTTTATTATAGATTATTATTATTCTGTGTCATTGTGTCATTTTTGAGGGGATTAACGTGCATAAAAAAACTCTTGAAACTTGTGGACGGTTATATATTCTACTTTCAGCTGATTTTTTTTCACTTATGATTGATATAAAATGCTAATTAATTTTTAAAGATCTTAACCCGATAAATTCCAGGTTTTTGTCACGACTGTAAATATGAATTATTTTAAAGATACTACATGCAAAATATTATTGAATAATTATTATATGATAAGTCCATGATTTATTATGATCAGGGGCGAGAGTAAAACTGATCACTTCCAAGGCAAAAGCCCAGATTTGACACCCAGATGTAATAAAATGCACGTATTATGCTTTAATGAGGTGAGGTTTCAATGGCACATTTTTTGCACTCAACGGCACGAGTGTAACACTTGTTTGTACACAAAATGAAAACAGCCAAAATGATGAAAAAACAATGCTGTTTGTTTGTAAACAGTATTTGCTTCATTTCTTTAAATATTTTGCATTTCACGTCAACAACAACACTGATCTTGTTCTGTTGAACGGGAATAATAGCTGCATTGTTGCTCTGCAAAATTCCTTGCCATGTGAAAATTTGCCTTGACTGGATACTGATTTAAAAGTGAATGTGTGAATAAATTGGACACAAATCTAACGTTAAAAGCTGGTAGTAGTTCATACGTCATCACCTGGATGATTTGATTCTGAGAAAACAGCGGTTTTGAAGCAAATGTTAAGATGTTAATCCTCAGTGAAAGTCTCACTGACTTTGAAGTGATACAGTCATGACTGTAAGAAGGATGAGTGTAAGAGCCTTCACCCTGTGTTGTCTTGTCCTCCCCACTGTGTGTGTGTGTGTGTCCTCAGGACAGGGCAGCCAGCTTCAGCCGTCTTCGTGTCTGTCTCCGTCCTCCTCGCTGTCTCCCTGCTCCGAGGCTCGGGTCACGCAGTTCATCCGACAGTTTGTGGCGTCCTGTCTGCTGGTGTCGGACTCCAACACGGAGCTGTCCTACGTGCTGCCGTCAGAGGCCGTGAAGAAGGGCTGCTTCGAGAGGCTCTTTCAGGTACAGAGGCACAAACTCGGCCTGTAGTTATTATTATTATTATTATTATTATTATCTTTTTTTTTTATTATTATTATTTATTTATTCTCTGACTCTGTGATGTGGGCAACCGGACAGGGGGATGGGGAGACGGAGAAGTGAGCGGGAGAGAGAGAGAGAGAGAGAGAGAGAGAGAGAGAGAGACATTAAACAAATAAACTGAATAAGTTAATTAATTAAATTAAATTAAATTAAATTAAATTAAATTAAATTAAATTAAATTAAATTAAATTAAATTAAACATAAACATAAACATAAACAGAACATACATGACAAAACATAAACATTGAACAGACATTCATTTGTACAACAGGTACAGTTTCTATAGCAATCGTTAACGACCACATGAAGAGAAGGTGTCCGAGCCTACAACAGCTGTATCAGTTTTAAAAGTAAATTCTTATTATAAAGGGGTCAAATGTGTTTGAGGGTGTTCATGTCTTTAGTCGACACATTATGATTCAAACCCATATAGAAAATAGTGGCTGAACACGTGTGAAACCAAGTGTGGATTAAAGAATTATGGAATAAAGAATGGAAATAGTTTATTTTAGGTCCTTAGTTGAAGAAAACCTACACAGCCATTTTCCTAGTTTTCACAACTGTCTAACACAGTTAGACAGTTTTCACAGGAGGCAGATTTATTCATCGTCCTCCTCTTCCTCACGTACACTGGTATAGTGACATTAGATGAAGATGGAGCGAGAGATAAGGGGACTCTAATTATTGTTATTAATTATTTTTCCTTTGCTTATTTATTGTCATTTTTTCTACCGCTGACATGTGATGAAATAAAATCTCTTGTAATGTAAATGAGAGCGTTTTTATATTAGCTGTGATTTCTATGACGTCTCTCTCAGGCTTTAGAGCAGAGCTTGGACAGTCTGGCACTCACCAGTTTTGGGGTGATGGACACCACCTTAGAAGAAGTCTTCCTCAAAGTGTCTGAGGAGGACCAGTCTCTGGAAAACAGCGATGCTGGTGAGATCTCTCCTCTTCATCGTTCATTCATAAAAGTCTTTTCGTTCCTTCTTTGACTCCAGTCTGAGATAAAAACCTGGTTCCTCCTCCGTCTCTGTGCAGACATGAAGGGTTCCCCGGGGAGCAGCTCAGCTGGGAAGTCCTCAGTGGGTTCAGGAGGACTCGGGGTGACGCAGGGTGAGACCGGACCGTCAGTGGAGAGCCAGAAGCCAGAGGTGGAGCTGAGTAATCTCGTGAAGTGTTCTCAGCTGACCCAGAGTCAGACCTCGCTGAAATCCTCCTCATCTGTTGGGTCAGTGCGGGGGGACGAAGGGGGACTCTACGCAGACTTCTACGGGGACTACTGTCCCCTCTTTGACAACGGTCAGGAGTGTGACTCTGCCAGCCTCAGGGGTCAGTCCATGTTCACACTGCAGCCTCACGATCTCTCACACGCAGGTCACACGGAATCTGCTCGTTTATTATATTATAATGTTCATTATTATTATTATTGCTATTATTATTATTATTATTATTATTGTTGTTGTTGTTATTATTATTATTATGATTTTTAATATTTGCATTTTATGCAAATTAGTTTCAGTGCCTTTTTAATCAACAAAATCAATGATATTTCACTGAATGTAAAATAATATAAAAACTTCCACTCATCAAGTTTTTTTATCCTTTGAAATTCACATTTATACAAAACTAGAAACATTCGTCATATGAAAATCAGAATAAGAAAAACGTCCCTCTTCACTGTGAGCGTCCACACAGGCAGACACACACACACACACACACACACACAGCAGTATTTTCAGTCTCTTGTTTCCTTCGTGTCCAGGAGACGCAGAGAACCCCTCGTCCCCAGAGCCGGAGGTCCTGGAGGGGCAGGGCAGCTTCAAACTGGACGGTTGGTGGTTGAAGCTGAGTCAGTTTCACGGCCTCATAGTGAAGCGGTTCCACTGTGCCAAGAGGAACACCAAGGGCCTCTTCTCTCAGATCCTCCTGCCTGCCTTCTTCGTCTGCGTGGCCATGACTGTCGCCTTATCTGTGCCTGAGATCGGTGAGAAGAGTGGAACAGGAAGTCACCCACGCATTAAGACTGTAGATTAAAGCACTGGGTCACAGCTGCAGTGCTGATGGAAACACTGATGTAGACTGTGTTCATCTAATGCAGATGATATGATATGATGAATCACTTTCACTATGAATCAAACTCTAATTACAGTCGTTTGCTGTAATTAAAAGCAGCGAGACCTGCGCTCTCAGGGAGACGGATGCAATCGCAGATATGTAGAGCAATGACTGAGTCATGCTTCAAACTGTGCCTCCCTGATAAAGACTCTTACAGTGATTGATCATTAATGCTGTCGGCACAGTAGTAGAAGAGTTATTCAGAGAGTTCTAAATCATGTTTCATACAAACAATACACAGGAAACCAAGAACTTTAACAAAATAAAAGACAGGAACTGAGCCCAATGGCGTAAAACTGTTTAATACATGATAAATGGTTCTTATATAACCTACTTATGTATTTATGAAGGCAGTAAAGTGATCTTTACAATAAGAAATGTAAATTAAAAACAGTGTAAGCTGCGTCAGTGTTGTTATCCAGGTCTGAATGTTTGCTTTGTCCTACAGGAGATTTGCCCCCGCTGATCTTGTCTCCATCTCAGTATCATAACTACACCCAGCCCAGGGGCAACTTCATTCCCTACGCCAATGAAGACAGACCACAGTACAGGTGACATGACACGTGTCTCCCTGCAGTAATAACCTCTTAGATTGCATGGATCACAAAACGTCATTTCCAGCATCTGGGTGATGTTTTAACTTTGGATTATTGTTTGCAGAAAGGTTTTAAGACGAGCTCATAGAACAACCCCACTATCACCCACTCCTGACCAAAGTGTGGTGAACACATGATCACTAATGATTAAACACAAAAACCTCCCTGAATGCCGCTCCGTTTCATCTGGATCCCGACACACATCGTTTCTTCCTTGGTCCAAAAGGAAGAAACGATGTTCCAGTGGATCCGAATGTAAACCTAAGTGTGAGTAAGTGTGGACTAAAGGAGCTCGTCTCTGTGCTCAGGTCCAAGTTGTCCCCAGACGCCAATCCACAGACGATCACCAACACCCTGCGTCTGCCGTCGGGTGTGGGAGCGACCTGCGTCCTCAAAACCCCCTTCAACAGCACCCTGGACCAACTGGCCCAGACCCTCAACCCCAGCGCCAACAACTCCAAGACCCTGGCCGCACGCTACTTTGACTCCATGTGTCTGGACTCCTTCACGCAGGGCGTCCCGCTGTCCAACTTTGTGCCCCCGCCTCCTTCACCGGCGCCCTCGGACGACCCAGACCCTCGCTTCGAGGACGGGCCGTGGAACTTCACCGTCGCACCTCCAACCACCGTCCACGGTGAGTCCGTCTCATGTTGAACTGTGATGACAAGACAACTGTAACATAAGAAGATGATAAGCAGCAGCAGGAAATGAAAGGACTGGTGTGTATGTGTGGTGTGTAAGTTTTCAATTAAACTTTATTTATACAGTACTTTTCATACAAAGTGCTTCACAGGATAAAAACAACCAGTAACCATCTGGTATTATGTATTAAAACAGTCAGAGAGAGAAGTGAGGAAGTGGAGGGAGTTAGGAAAGGAAGTGAGGAATCGAGGGAAAACACTGCAGACTGAAATACTCATGATCTAAATTGTAAAATGTAACAGATAAAATAAAATTGTAAATCAGTAAATCATTCTGTAAAACCATGAAAAAAACCATGAAATTACCAACATTCACCCTAAATGACTTCAATATAAATCAAATCAATATTTCTGTCAAGCTTAAAGGTATATAAGCTATATATTTTTATGCTATATCCCAATATATACGAGATATATCAGAATACACTGTAAAAATAAAAAAAATACACTGCAATAAACTAAAACATCTGACGTTACATGATCTTAAAATACAGTTATTATTACCGTTCATGTCAGATAAAACTTTTTAATGTTAAATGAAGGATATTATTTACGCGCTATAACAAAAACAAATAGGCTTGAATTTAAGAAGTGTTATTAATGCAAATGTGTGAAATACACACACTTATAATATGACGATTTCCATCACGCCATGGATTTATTCCCCGGCTTTAAACGTGAGTAACCTTTAATAACTTTCTATGTTTCCTTTGTGTTTCTTCAGAGCCTGTGACCTCTCCTCCCACCCTCCCCCTCTCCATCCACGAGCCGGTGCGCTGCACCTGCTCCATGCAGGGCACGGGCTTCTCCTGCCCCAGCGGGGTCGGGGGGCGGCCCCCGCTCATGAAGGTGGTGACGGGCGACATCCTGGTGGACGTCACGGGCCGCAACGTCTCCGAGTATCTGCTGTTCACGTCCGACAGACTGCGGCTGCACAGGTAACCACAGGAGAGGGTGTGTTTCCGTTTGCTTTCACACTTTAGTGACGAGACAACGAGCAAGAAAAGTGTCTCATCTGTCGGTTAATGCAGGAAAACCGGAGTCAAATCCCGGGGATTCATGTGAACATACGACACATAAACGCTGCAACAGTGAGCTCAGACGTTTCTTACCCAAAGTCTTAGCTTCATCATCGACTTTGCTCTCGACAGATACGGTGGTCTCACGGTGGGAAACATCCAGAAGTCCATCCCAGCGTCGTTTGGGAGAAATATACCACCAATGGTTCGCAAGATCGCCGTCCGCAGATCAGCTCAGGTATGACCTCTGAACTCTCTCACACACACACACACACACACACACACACACACACAGACAGCTTCTGACAGAGCAACATCTGGTGTGGTGTTCAGGTTCTGTACAACAACAAAGGTTACCACAGCATGCCCACGTATCTCAACGTCCTCAACAACGCCATCCTGCGCTCCAACCTGCCGGCGTCCAAGGGAAACCCTGCTGCCTACGGTAACCACAGAGAACACTTCTATATGTAATAATATAAAGTTATTAGTATTATAAAGGTTAAGAGTGTGAGTGTTTACGACTGTGCAGGTATCACGCTGACAAACCACCCGATGAATCGGACCAGCGCCAGTTTGTCTCTGGACTACTTGTGAGTACCGGCGTCGTGAATGTAACGTAACATCTGGAAATGTCATTGTTTTATAACACATGCCAAGAAATAAACCGGGTGTTATGTTAAATGAAGGGTAAGAACTTTGTTGTAAACAGTAAACATTAGATATTTATATATATAAGATGGAGAGAGATGTTATTTAGAGGCTTTACCTTTAAACTTGACAGAAATCACATGAATGAAGTGACGTGCGTCGGAAAGGGCGAAAGAAGAACTCTATTTGAATGAAGGTCTATAGGAAAATGAGATTAATCGGCTCAGTAAACATCGTTCTGAGGAGTTCATGTTCTCAATCACTAGTTTCAGTTTCTTTTGTTCATTAAAATACAATCTGTCGATAAGATTTTGTTCAACTTCGATGCACATTTTGAGAACTATGTTCCCATTTAGAGGGAAAAAGACGATAAAGGACGACATGAGTGGACACCTGTGTGGTTGATAGCTGATAACTTGCCTGGTTGCAGGCGACACCTTTAAATTTACAGTTTGAATTGCAAGTCAAGGTTAATTTTGCCACAGGAAGACTATTTTTACTTTTTATACATGGTTTATGAATGTTACAGAAAGTCTGAATGGTGGCTTAAGTATAACTGTCCCCTCCCCTCCCCTCCCCTCCCCTCCCCTCCTCTCCTCTCCTCTCCCCTCCCCTCCCCTCCCCTCCTCTCCAGGCTGCAGGGAACAGACGTGGTGATCGCCATCTTCATCATCGTCGCCATGTCCTTTGTTCCAGCCAGCTTTGTGGTTTTCTTGGTGGCAGAGAAATCCACCAAAGCCAAACACCTGCAGTTTGTGAGCGGCTGTGACCCGGTCATCTACTGGCTGGCTAACTACATATGGGACATGGTGAGCCGGGTTGTAGATGGAGTGCGACAGGCAGGAAATGCCGTCTGTGTCTGTGTCTGTGTCTGAACACGTTCTTCTCCTCAGCTGAATTACCTGGTTCCCGCCACGTGCTGCGTCATTATCCTGTTTGTGTTCGACCTGCCCGCCTACACCTCGCCCACGAACTTCCCCGCCGTCCTCTCCTTGTTTCTTCTTTACGGGTAAGACAAACACTTTGTTCTTCTTCTCTTCATCATATTCTCAGTATTATATTGAAATATATGGTCATGACTGTGTCCTCCAGGTGGTCCATCACTCCCATCATGTACCCAGCGTCCTTCTGGTTCGAGGTTCCCAGCACAGCGTACGTGTTCCTCATCGTCATCAACCTCTTCATAGGCATCACGGCAACGGTCGCTACCTTCCTCCTGCAGCTGTTTGAACACGATAAGGTCAGTTTGCTGTATTGTCCTGTATTTGTATTTGTGTTGTGTATTATAACGTGTGTAACTGTTAGTGAAGGCTTAACCAGGGACAGGGGTTGCAAGTTAGTCTTGATGAGAAACCAGTTTGCATCTGTGTTATATGTGATATTTGATTTATATATATATTTATATCATATTTGTTATTGATATTTGATATTTGCTATGAAACCATGTGTTTGTCAATAATCTATTTTCTCCTGCAGGATCTGAAGAGAGTCAACAGCTACATGAAATCCTGTTTCCTCATCTTCCCCAACTACAACCTGGGTCATGGTCTGATGGAGATGGCCTACAACGAGTACATCAACGAGTACTACGCTAAAATAGGTGAGTACTCGTCACTGAGGACGTCCCGTACTTTACCACACACACACACACACACCCTGTATGTCTTTAAACTCTATAAAGAGTTTTATAACTGTGGCGTTCATCCTATAGAACAATGACACGTAGAACTATGGGACGTAGAACAATGACACGTAGAACAAAGACACGTAGAACAAAGACACAGAACAATGAGACGTAGAACAATGACACAGAACAATGAGACGTAGAATGATGACACATAGAACAATGAGACGTAGAACAATGACACAGAACAATGAGACGTAGAACAAAGAGACATAGAACAATGAGACGTAGAACAAAGAGACATAGAACAATGAGACGTAGAACAATGACACAGAACAATGAGACGTAGAATGATGACACATAGAACAATGAGACGTAGAACAATGACACAGAACAATGAGACGTAGAACAATGACACAGAACAATGAGACGTAGAACAAAGAGACATAGAACAATGAGACGTAGAACAATGACACAGAACAATGAGACGTAGAATGATGACACATAGAACAATGAGACGTAGAACAAAGAGACATAGAACAATGAGATATAGATCAATGAGACGTAGAACAATGAGACGTAGAACAATGACACGTAGAACAATGACACATAGAACAATGAGGAGACATAGAACATAAAAACAGGCTGCTGGTAACATCCCGTGCTGTGTGTGCAGCGCGTGGCCAAGAGGAAAGGAACTGGTCACGTAACTGTAAGGTCACTGGTTCAATCCTAGGACAGGCCAAGGGCTGGAGTGCTCCTGAGCAAGGCACCCACTTCACTACCACTAATTGGTGTGTGTGCCAGAATGACTAATTCTAAAATAATATTAATAACAAGTTTCTCTGTCATAGAGAATAATAAAGCAAGTCTTCTTACGATCAAATAGAGGTGAGACTCACACGGTAACTCATGGTAAAATATCACAATTCTGTGATCATTTTATTTTGCAAGACAATCGTGTAACTCTGCGTCCCGACGCCGATCTTAGAACATAAACTGACCCTAAAATGTTTAAGTGCAGGATTTAGAGTTGTTTGTTCTTTTGCATGTCATCGAATGGGGGGCCACATGTGGCCCGCAGGCCACCAGTTTGACACCTCTGCTGTAAACAGATGTAGGGTTACGCTTATATATTATATTTGTGTATATTATGTAGCTGTAAGTTTATTTCTTTGTTTTTCTAACTCGTGTAACTTTGTGCTTTCAGGCCAGTTTGACAAGATGAAGTCACCGTTTGAGTGGGACATTGTGACTCGAAGTCTCGTTGCCATGACAATAGAGGGCTTTGTTGGCTTCCTCATCACCATCCTTTGCCAGTACAACTTCCTCAGGAAACCCTCGTGAGTGTTGTGTGTGTCAGTTGCCGTCCTCTCTACCGCGGCCATTTTACACACGTCTTATTTAGTTTGTGTCGTAAGATTCTAGGTGTCTGTCTTATTTCTATTGTCTGAACATGATGTGCAGCCAGTTGGGACACTTTCTGTCACTGACAATCTTAATCTTATTTGTTCAACATCAATACATTCAGAAATGTAATTTATTTGCAATACACGCAAAAAGAAATCTCCTTTTCCTTTAATTGCCCGTTTGTGCTCGGAAGAAAATAATAAATAATCTGTTACAGTTTTGCAAGTGGAATGTTTTCTGCGTTCGTCACTGGAAGTCTTTTCCTTTGAAAGTACATCTGTTACATAAAGGTTTCAATCAGAGATTTTAGGGTTTTCTTGCTTTTTGAGTTCAATGCTGTTTGTGTTGACCGTCCAGGAGAGTGCCGGTCAGCTGCCAGCCGATCGACGACGACGACGTAGACGTGGCCTGTGAGAGGAGGAGAGTGCTGCGAGGAGACGCCGACAATGACATGCTGAAGATTGAGAACCTGACAAAGGTGCAACACAGTCAAAGAGGCTTTTGTTTACAATAAAAGTGAACTGACAACAAAGTGATGCTCCGGTTTGTCCCTCAGGTGTATAAATCCAGGAAGATGGGTCGGATCCTGGCGGTGGACCGGCTCTGTCTGGGCGTCCAGCCTGGAGAGTGTTTTGGACTGCTGGGGGTGAACGGAGCCGGGAAGACCACCACGTTCAAGATGCTGACGGGAGATGAGTGCACCACGGGAGGGGAGGCTTTCATTAACAGCCGGAGGTCAGTGTGTGTTGGGAATATTTGGTATCGCTCAGAGATAACCTCATCACACGGCGTTTGATGAGGTTTGAGACATTTTCTTGCTAAACGTTTTCAGGATTGTTTTCAGTCTTTTGAACTGATTTGCAGTTCGGCATTGATTTGATTCCACTGCCTCTTCCTGTGACGACGCAGAGCAGGCACTAAAGCAAGTATCGGACGGTATCGGATTCTACATTTTTATCCGTCCGATATCCGACCCAATGATTTTGACCAGTATCAGACTGATACCAATATTGACCGATACCGATTTCCATCCCTACATGAACAGAATAATGATAACCCGCCCCCTGCATATTCTCAGATACTGGTTCTTATAGAAATGTTATTGTACTAAAGTGACAATAAAGATCTTAACACCTGGTTTTTGTGTGTGTGTGTGTGTGTGTGCGTGTGCGTGCAGTATCCTGAGGGACCTGTTACACGTGCAGCAGAGTATTGGCTACTGTCCACAGTTTGACGCCCTGTTTGACGACCTGACAGCCAGGGAACACCTGGAGCTCTACACTCGCCTTCGTGGCATTCCCTGGAAAGACCAGGAGAGGGTAGGATGCCACACACACACACACACACACACACGTCACAGATGTGCGGCAAACCAAAATGATTCAGGGGAGAGAAAACACAACAGCTTTCAGTAATAATGCATTTCACATTTTACTTCAGTTGCTCTTTAAAATCAATTATTTAGATGAAATAAATCAAAGTGAGCACTGTCCCAAGTTGTTAAAAGTAAGGATCTCTATAAACATCAGTGCTAATGGCCAGAAGATGAATGTATTTTTAGCAAATGGTGCATCGTTAGCAAACAAAAAGAGCAGGCAAAGAAGAAATGAGAGCATTCAATCATGTCATCACTGAAGCCCGGTGAGAGCCGGAGTGGATTTAAACCTGGATGTATTAGAATGAGACTCCAGTAGTTTCTATTAAGACCTTCTTTAACATGTTTCTTGATTTGTGAGTATCATGTTATCTTTTAGACACGGTTATAGAATTAAAACACATCATCTCACACTCACTGGAACTGTGCTGCACGTGTTACCCTTTTTTGCCCTGTAGGTGGTGCAGTGGGCACTGGAGAAGCTGGAGTTGTCCAAGTACGCAGACAAACCCGCCGGCACGTACAGTGGAGGAAACAAACGCAAGCTCTCCACGGCCATTGCTCTGATTGGATATCCTTCACTCATCTTCCTGGTAAGAGGTTTCAGGGGAGGCCCCGCCCACTCTGCGATCCTTCCCTTCTTCATGTAAAGCTTAATTCTTTTTGTGTGGTGCTGTTTCAGCAGCTGCTCTTTAACGACATTACCTACATTACATTAAATGAACCCCGCTGATCTGAGAAAGACACACAAACTGAGGTCAAGGTCTACTTCAGCACCATGGACAGTGACACAGAGCTGACACCTAGTTCATTTGCACAGTCCGTGTTGGGTTTGCGTGAGTGGACGTATATCAGGGCCTTTAAATTCAATCCTGGGGCCGCCTCTGGTTTAAAGAAGTAGATTTAGATTTAGTGACAGATTATTCTCAGATTATTCTCAGATTATTCTCAGATTATTCTCACGTGCAACTTTATTCTTATCGATGTTTCCTGGTGTTTCCAGGATGAGCCGACCACTGGGATGGACCCCAAAGCTCGCAGGTTCCTCTGGAATTTAATCCTGGACATCATCAAGACCGGCCGCTCAGTGGTGCTGACATCACACAGGTGAGACGCGTCCACAGTGTGTTCATTATACACTGTTCATACACAGTATGTGTTGTTGTTGACGACGACGGTGTTCTCTGCTGTAGCATGGAGGAGTGTGAGGCTCTGTGCACCAGACTGGGCATCATGGTGAATGGCAGGTTCAAATGCCTGGGCAGCATCCAACACCTGAAGAACAGGTGAGGAGGAAGAAAATAATCAGCAGAACATCATTTGTAGATTTCATTTGTCATCTTTTAAACTCTGTCCCCCTCAAAAAGTAGTAAAACCACACTTTTTTATGTCGACCATAATCTATATCCATCCATCGTCTACCACGTAATCCTGCACATGAGGATCCCAACTGACACCCTGGACATAATCTACATTGTGATTTAAAGCTGTTATTATTGTTCTTCTACCAAGAATATTGACAGTATTTAAGTTAATAACATTAATAATGTGACACAAAGTATCCCTGACCATGTTCAAGTCTACAGCACAGGCACAGGTTACGTAGAAAAACACGCAGATACAGAAAAAGATGAGAATAAAAACAATGTAACATAACATTTGCATGAGCTCATGTATGAAACACCAGAGAGAAGAAGATCTAAAAGTCTCCAGGTCCTGCAGTTCCAGAGTCTGGGGGGGCGGCCGCAGCAAAGACTTCAGTCTGGTTTTAGGATCCTCCAGCAGCAGTTGGTCAGAGGACCTTAAGGCTGTGGTTGTGTATTATTGAGGGCTTTAAAAACAATGAATACAACTGATCTGCTTGTCAAATTTAAAAAGGCTGTCAAAATTCACCCATTAACACTCTGTCAGACTCTGTTCAGACTGTTGACATTTACACTGTGACGAGTATAAACCAGCGTCTGCACTGCTGTCATCTCGTGGTCCAGGTTTGGAGACGGTTACATGATCACAGTGAGGACCAAGAGCAGCTCCACAGTGAAGGAGGTGGTTCGATTCTTCAACAGAAACTTCCCTGAGGCTGTGCTCAAGGTACAACAACTGTCTGTCAACACCGTGACTTACACCAGATTCATCCGCTTTGTTACCGTTACAGAAAATCACAGAGATTCACAGCCTATAGTAAAATTCATGAGATATAATCTAAGAAAAAGAAAGATTATATACAATAATATATTTACCTCTGTGTAAACAGTATAAATATGAAGAATACAAAAGAAAATGGTGGAGCAGAAGTTGTGTGGCCTTGCTTCTCATAAACTGAACTGAAATTATATATAAACTGAGGATTTAATGTTAATTAAAGGCATTAAAGTGATTAAAGTTTAACTTGATTTCCAATTATTTTATATTACTTTGATCAAACAGATATAAAAAGCACATCATTTAAGATTATGATTCTGCATTAAAGTAATAGAATTAGCTAAAAAGACCATGGCGTAGCTGATTATATAAAAATATAAATATATTAATATAAAAATTCAATTTTTAGCAACATTTGAAGCTGATTTTTGCTTCATACATAGAAGTGAAAGTGAGTTATGGAACAGTGCTGCTGAGGACGCGGCGGACCTCAGTCCTCAGTCAACGTTCTCACGTCTTTCCTGAAAAAGACACATTCTACATTTCATATTTCTGAGTGAGGTCTTCTGTGTGTGGTCTTGTTTGCAGGAGCGTCACCACACCAAGGTCCAGTACCAGCTGAAGTCAGAGTGGCTCTCTCTGGCTCAGGTGTTCAGTAAGATGGAGCAGGTGGTGGAGGTCCTGGGTATCGAAGACTACTCTGTCAGTCAGACCACACTGGACAACGTGAGTCCTTGATCCAGCTTAGAACCTGGTTTTATTGTCCCTCCCAATTCATCCTGAATCCTCAAATCTGATCATAAAAAAAACACAATAACATGTGATTTTTACATTCATTAGCACAGATATAGTGATTTATAGCAGCATGAGTAGAGGTTTGACCTTTTTTGTCCCACAGGTATTTGTCAACTTCGCAAAGAAGCAGAGCGACAACTTGGAGCAGCAGGAGGTGCTGCCCCCAGGTGGCGCTCAGTCGCCTCTGCAGCACATCTTCAGCCTCCTGAAGTCTCGACCGGCAAACACGGAGCTCAATGCTCTGATCAGCGAGGCGCCGGAGGAGCTGGAGAGCGACGATGACGAAGGACTAATCAGCTTTGAAGAAGAAAGGGTGAGTGGGTCACATAAAAAAAAAAAACGATATGTTTATTTATTTTTATTTTATTTTCATTATTTCTCTCAAAGTGAACACTTTTTTATGGCGATCAAAGCGATAAATGAAAGTGGTTTAATATTTCGTCCACGACGACACATTTAAACGTCATTTAATTTAAAAGTTGGGGGAAATATTATATGGTTTTAAAAAGATAAGGACAGAGAGAGAGAGAGAGAGAGAGAGAGAGAGAGGAAGGAAGGACACAAACGAGGGAGAGATAGAACGAGGTTAATGACATATAATGAAGTCATATTCATACCCTGGGTATGAGTGAGTGAGTGTGAGTGAGTGAGTGAGTGTGAGAGAGTGAGTGAGTGTGAGTGCACCACAGGAATTCCCTCAGTATTCTAGGTCTATAGCAGCATAACTAACTATAAGCTTTATTAAAAAGGAAGGTTTTAAGTCTAACTTCAAATACAGAGACAGGCTCCGCCTCCCGGACTGTCACTGGGAGCTGGTTCCACAGGAGAGGAGGAGCCTGGTAACTGAAGGCTCCACCTCCCATGCTGCTCTTTTAGAACCACAAGTAAACCTGCATGTGAACAAAGTGATGTGTTGGGATGATCAGGTCAAACTAGGCGGGGCTAATCCAGACGTAAACATTATGAGATCCACATAATTATACCAGCAGGTTTCCTCAAGCATGAATCACATCAAATCCACATCATTTTTCTTTTATTTCAGTGCTTTACTTTATATTTGAAACATTTTCCACGAACAATAGCGAGGACTCGAACAGGACGACATAGTTGTGTGTTTTATCCAACTTTATTTATAAAGCACTTAAAAAAACAACAACAGCTGAAACAAAGTGCTGTACAACAGAGATAAATAAGATAAATAAAATGTAAGAAATGACATCATAGGTCTAGACAACCAACAATAAAACAATAAAATATTGTAGGAAGTATTAACAAAAACACAAATGAAAAGGTCATACAATAAAACTATAAGATAAAACCCAATGTCTCATACTGGGTTGAAAGCCAAAGAGTAAAAATGGGTTTTAAGACAGACCGTCTTGGAATCCCACGCCGGGGTTGATGAGGTTGCTCCAAGTCACCCACGACTTAGTGGAATGCACCAACGTTACATCTACGTGTACACGTCTACAGGCGAGTGCAGGAGGAAGTAGCAGAAGGTCCTGTTCACTGGCTTTGAAGACACAACGACTGCATGGATGATCTCACATTCTGCAGGGACCGTGTGACCGTGTGACTGTGTGTGTGTGTGTGTGTTTGGCAGGTGCAGCTCTCCTTCAACACAGACACTCTCTGTTGAAAACGAGCCACTGACGGTGCAGGGAGACGAGGGGAGGAGCAGAGAGGGCGATGTCCTGGGAGGAGAGAACGCAGCTGCTCACTTCACCCCGGCGAGGACCAACACTCTCTGCACGACGGAACATGGGACCACTAGTTCAGTATTTTCCCCCCGACTCTTAACTCCCAGCTGAGGAAGCTCGGGTCAGATCACAGGAAGTGCATGGAGAGACAAAATGGCAGCAGCATCAGCAGCAGCAGCAGCCAACACTTGGTTGTAACACCTGACCCTGGAATGTTTCCATATTCATTGTTTCCATACGTGTGTGTCACCCGACGGCTGCTGGGAACAGCAGGTAAGGCGCCTTCGCTCCAGCCTGAACATGTGACCATGGTGAAATGTTAAAATTGAAAACACTAGAGGTCACTCTGCGTGTGGACGGCGCGTCCAGAGCGTCCCGTGATGACGCTGATTCCCGGTGGTGTTATGTAATAGTCTATTTTTCTGGGGCAAGAAAAACTATTTATTTTGGATATGGACGCAGCTGAAGACGGAGGCATGAGATTTATTTTGCGATATCAGAGGGTTTCCGGGAGAGAGCGTGAGCTGGGGACCTGTGTGTGTGTGTGTGTGTGTGTGATACCTGGTTTTCGTCCGGATGGTGCCTCTCTCTTCTAACACCTTGTTTTGACGCTGTACATTTCGGTCTCTTTCTACTGAATGCTCTTTCTTTCTTTTGTGCTTTGAACATATCTCGATGTTGTGTAACGCAGACCTTGTATTATAATAGTTACGCTCCTCTGAAGGTAATGCACTACATCACTGTGATACTCAGAGACTCCTCCTGCTGCAGGACGCGTGTTATTCTCTGCAGAACTTCTCATTTATTCCGCACACTCAGAGATTCTCTGACGTTGTGTGGGCATGTGTTGAGTTTGGAGTTGTACGCTGTCACTCTGTCACAGACGACTGCACATCAACGCTTTGGTGAGTTTGTTTTTCCTTTTCTTTTTTCTCTGAGAATGTAAACTGTAGGGAAATTGGATGCTTAAATATTTGAATTATTGTACAATAAAATGAACTTCATTAATACATAAGGAATATTAATGACCACACCACTGATCTCTGTGCGTCTAAACTTCAGCGGGACTTGTGGAGCGTTGACTATTAAATCATTTAAGTTTCCAATGAAATAAAAGAATCAGAGATCAGTCGAATGCAAAACTGATTTCAATGTGTTTATGGACTCAAACAATGAAGAGGTAACTCCCGTCACCAGCAACCACTGGAGTGATAAATATCTTTTTTCTATACTTAACATGGATGTATGACTGTATTCTGTGTGTTGTTTGGACACAAATGACCTTTAGCTTTGGAGCTCATGTATGATTAAACATGTTGTTTATGAACTCTGCTCTGTGTTGCCCATATTTCTGTCAAAAACAATCAGAAAAGGTGTTTTTTTACATATGACAGACACAGTAACGTCATTCTTTATTTCATTTCCACAGGAGTTAAAATGTGTAATTTCATAGAAGTTACAGCAGAATAATATTAAAAACAATATTAAAAAAAAAATCCATTAATTTCACATGATAGATATAGATATATATAAAAACACATTAAAAGCAGCGTGAAGGCTCAGTCTTCCTCTGCATCATCAAAGGCCACACCTGTCGCCTGCACCTTCCTGTAAACAGCAGATCAACGTTTGTGGTGATTTCTTTTCCATGATTCATGTGGCTGCTTTTTAACAAGATTCTTTTTGTACTTTTTAGTTCCGGGGTTGATGAGTGAAGCTCCTGGAGGTCGTTTCTTCACAGTCACTGAAGGAGCCGAGCTTTGCTGCTGCCGGGGCTCAAACTCTGAAATGGAAAAGTGCCTGTTATTCTGCCATAGTTTGGTCTTTGTGAACAGAAACCATGTGAAATGATTACATCTCTCTCTCTCTCTCTCTGAAAAAAATACATACAGTGTGTGTGTGTATGTGTGTATGTGTGTATATATATATATATATATATATATATATATATATATATATCATTTTCTTAGTTAAATAGTGGATTGACTACAGCCTTAAAGATGTGCATACCTGTGGGACGCCTCTGGTGATTTTTCACTGGACTGTTGGTCGAGGTTTTAACTGCAAGGAAACAACAAACACGTGTAAATCACCAAATCCCAACGTGTTTGTCAAACAAGTGGAATAAGAGAAGGCGGTACGTGTCGTGTTCAGCTGAGTGAGGTCGTCTGCCATCCTGAACAGCAGCTCCCTCACTTCCTCTGCAGCCTGCGGACGCTCCAGCCTGGTCAGATCCACACTCTGGTCACCTGACCTCACCCGGAGCTCCGCCTTGCAATCCTGGACCACAACAGAGACATCCCCACTCCCACAGGCTGATCTGAGGGACACACAGAGGGGATGAGCTACACTGGAGCCACCAAATTCTAGTACAGTCTCATAAATAATTCACAATTCCAACTTTTTAAAAAACAAATATGTATATACTGTATGTATATATATATATATATATATACACATACTTATATGATATTGTTGGTGCTGCCCTAAAACATAAGAATCTTATAGTAGTCACAATTCTATCTTCTTCTTGGTATATTAATAATCTTAATTACCAATTCCCAACTATCGTTTTACACACACATTTTGAAACACAGAGAAAAATACGCTCAGCATTTTCACATATCATCATTATTTGATTTCCTATAATATTATGTATTCTTATTTGATACATTTACAAAACCCTGTATTGTGTTGCAGTTGCACTGTTTTGTCTCTAGTCTGGTACAATTTAAAAAGTAAAAATAACACAAAGTAGATTGTAACGTATTCTTACCTGAGCTTTAGAATATAATCCTCTGTAGATCTAAGGGCAAACTTCTGTCTCTACACAAACAAACATATTTGCAGAGTGAGTCAGCAGCACATTCACATGGAGACGGTGGAAGAAAAGAAATGAAATAAATGAATAAAAAGGCGTCAAAGGGGAAACTTACGAACTGATTCAGGGTGTCGTCTGTGAACTCTGTGCTCCAAACATCAGCTGCATCTGTCAGACTACACACAGTTACATTCAGTCACACACTGTTTACATTACAACACCACATGATCTCAGTAGATGTATTAAGATTGTAACTAGAGAGCCCATGTTTACAAATTATTTACAGTTCTTCTTTCTCTCTCTCTCACACACACACACACATATATATATAAAACCCCTTTGTTGTTTATATTCTTGGGCCACAGTAAGACCTGACATCCCCCCCAAATTAATTTAACAACGCAAGCATCAGTTTTATATACAAGTAAACTGTGTGTAAGTAAACCCTTATACATAGTCAGTGCAGCTGTGATCCAAACTGCATTCAAATATTCGCCGTTTTTACTTTTGTCTCGTCTTTATACAAATATACTTAAATGGTGGCATCACAACTGATGGTTGTATTACTGATAAGGAGGTATTCTTTGATTCGGCTTAAATACTACACGCAAAGAATAATGTATTTACTGGTTAATTCAATGCTGGTGACGGGTAGCTGTGATTGTTTTCATTGAGGTCTGGTTTCACTCGTTTCAGGAGTGCAGATTATTAGATTATCTTTAAATAATAACGCTTACTCACCATATTGAGAATGTTCCCCCTTTTCTATGTGTATAACAAAGAAACTTGGAGTGACTCTTCAAATCTGTGACAGTGCAGTACGATGTTTGGGTCACGTCCATAGCTCTTCAGTTCGGAGCAGCGTCCGAACCAGGAAGTGCAACACCAGCAGATAAACAAATGCCTCCTTCTTCCTCGGTGGCACTTGAACTAACATGACACAGCAGCGCCATCTATTGGACTGGCGTATAAGTAAGTCAAACAAATCCCTCCTAAATATAAATAACTAGAATATAGTTAGCTGAATACTGCATGTCATTTTGTCGCGATATGACCAGCCACGGCAAAAGTAGCAACGAGTTAAAGTTTTTAAAAGGGTCCTAAAACCATACTTTGTATTTGAATTAGGGTTGTTCATCGATGTGAATAGCGGACTAGCGGACTTTATGCTAACGCGTTAGCATTTAAGCTAGCGGGCTTTATGCTAATGCATTAGCATTTAAGATAGCTGACTTTCTCCAGAGTTTATACACAAGCGGATGGATTATTTAGGACCTGAGAATAACTGCACACCTTCTGAGATGACGACATGACGCCAGCGATGGAAATAAAGCACCTTCTATCTTCTTATGGGGTGAGTTTTCATTAACGTCGTCCATCTACATTATGTTAGTGTTCAGTCAGAGTCACATACAGGGATTAAAACATGTTTTTTCATGCTAGACATTGTCTTTTAATAATCCAATGTTCGTTTCAATCTGTTATTAATATGAATAACAAACCAATATGATGTGCTTAAATAATGTGTGAATGACACATGGCTAATGATTTAGCAACTCTCTGAGCGAACCACCCACACCAACACAGAGCTACTTAAATGTATTTTATTTTATTTGATATTAGAAATATGTATCTATCTTTGATCCTTCTAACTCTTTAAGTATATTACCGTTCTTTTTTTTCATTTTTATTATTCATATTTCATTGTATTTTTCTCTGGGACCTCTTCATAGAACCCTTGGGTAAGTGGTTGGTGGCAGATTTTGAGCCCTTCAGTCCTTCTCATCCTAGTTGGAAAACGCAAAAAACTATTCTGTCACTGTTTATTGTCCACCTGCACCGTATTCAGAGTTTCTGTCAGTTTTCTGAATTCTTATCGGAGTAAGACAGATAAAAACATTAATTGTAAGGGATTTCAACATCCATGAAGATGTTGACTGCGATAGTCTTAGTTGTGCATTTAATTTGCTGTTAAAATCAATTGCTTTTACTCAACGTGTGAATAAACCAACTCATTACTTTAGTCACACCCTCAATCTTGTTTTCACTCATGGTACATTGACATTGAAAACTTAAAGATTTTTCCCCAAAACCCTCTCCAAACTCATCATTATTTACTCACATTTAATTGTACAATAATTTACTACAATAACATGAAGAAGGAATACCACTAAAGCCGGTGTCTGTCTGATAATAATATCGCTCAATGTTGCCTCGATGGCTTATAGAGAAGTCATAAAAGACTTGAAGATTTACAACATAATAACACAATGTAAACAAACAATTAACAAATTAAAGTACATACTTAGATTTTTTTTAATGGCTAATCTGATCATGATTTGTTGGATTAAAAACCCAACAAATTGGATTACATTAGAGAAGCAAAGACCAACTTGTAGTCAGTCATTTTAGATGAAAGAGTAGGTGTAATGAAGGACTCCACCTCTCTGCAGAGAGCAGAAATTTGAGTAGTTTCCTGGCAGGATTATTTCTTCGCAGTTTCCCAAGAAGTCATCATAGATGTAGTCATCGTCAAAAACCTCAAGAGTCATGATGTCACCCTTCTTGGCGTTGGGGTAGGAGAACTCCTCATCCCACGTTGGGTTCATGTCATTTAATTGAACAGATGTGTTACCAACACTGTCCATGTTGGAGTACACCATGACGAAGCAGTCTGTGGTTCCAAACCAGTTAAAAGGAAGATACTCTGCGTGCAGGTCATACACCTTCAACTCGCCTTCAGCCACAGTCAGACTGCACAGGAGCAACATGAGGATGGGAAGACTGGATGCCATGGTTTCACTGAAGGCTGTGGAGGAGAAACCATGCTTTCATTTGGGTATGTGGATCTGTGACACTCTAGGCCAGAGGTCGCAAACCCGGGGCCATGTGTGGCCCTTCAATCAATTTCATGTGGCCCACCACAAACCATCTCACCATCAACCTTGCCTCTCTTACTTTATCTCCTGAGCTGTCACTCCATTATGCTCATTTATGATACAGATGTTATTTTTTGACTAAAATAAGAGTACTAACTGTTAGGGGGAAACAATGTCTAAACATCTTCAAACAAAAAGTCTGGTGGATTAAAAAGTGACAAAGTTGCAGCAGAGCACAAATGAAAAAGGTAAAACACAAACTCCACACTGAACTAAATAACAGCAACAGAAGTGAAATGGTTACCTGCTGTCTTGATGACTTTTCTCTCAGTGTCTCTGTCGTTTAGTGTGTGTTAAAGGCCAGTGGAGTTTATATCTGCTTCACCTGACCCTCCCACATCACTCAACCTGCAAGCCTTCTCTCTCTCTGTATGTGTGTGTGTGTGTTTACTCTCTGTTTACAGCCTTTACACATCAGGCTGCTCCTGGCCAAACTGGGGGCCTTAGTAAATCTTGTTATGAGGGCCCCCTGAGGGTCTGATCCCACCCACTGGACAAACTCCATGGACGTCCACTTTCTTATGTCTATTTTAGAGCTGTAAAGTCCTGGTCGACTGGTCGATTTATGAGTCGATAAGTTCTGGTTCGACTCGAATTCTGATAAGTTGACTTTTTGCCGCCTTAATTTCATACAGTCTATGGTTAATTTGATTTCATCTGGAGGAATGTACCAAGTATTAATGGGGGTGTTTTCAGAATGAGAATTGGCATAATTCAATGTTTTAGTCTAATAATCATTGATTTGTTTTATAACTGAATGCGCACTCGCCCGCAACAACGGCAGCAATCTATTTGTGTCCCAGCCGTGAATCTGAACTCCTATGTTAAGTCTCGCTCTGTGCGAGGACATGCACAGAGCCAAATAATCTAAATATTCCTCAACAATTGTTATCACGCTGATATCAACGTAGTATAATATAGTTTAGTATATAGTATATTTTTGGAAGGCTATGATATTGCGCAGATTCACGTGATGCAAAACACTTTCAGAGCCATCAATTTCAGGGCTTCAATTGACCAAGTAATTTCTTGATTACAACCCTAGTCTATATAGGATTTTTGGAAGAAATAATAGAACAATCGAAAACACTGCTATTACAACCTCTGATTGCTATTGTTATTATTAGTATTATTATTATTAGTTTATGTGCAATCCAAAGAAAATGTTCTATTTTTGGATCAAACAGACTCATATTTCAAAACCTGCATTCAAATTTAGTTTGTTTGGACTGTTCTTCCTCCCACTTCCTTGTTATCTTTTACAAGTTTGCACACACTTACACTATGTACTTTCATTTGTTAATTGTTTGTTTACACTGTGTTTTAGCTTTGTTATTTTTGACATTGTGTACATAAATGAACTGTACAGGTGTGTACTTTGTTTTTATTTATCTTTGCCTCTGTTAATATCTTTGGGGACAACAGATTGAAACATTGTTGAAATGTCAAGTCGATTTCGAACCAATTCATATTTACAATGACGACTTGGCCAAGAGGCAGCGTAGAAACAGGGCAGACAAACAACAAAAAGGGAAACATCAACAACAAAACAATATTAATCCATTCACAGCAATTACATGTAAGAAGTGAAACAGGAGAAATGTTGAGTGCACATGCAACAGTCGTGCACTGTTGCCTCGATGGCTCATAGAGCAGTCATAAAAGACTTGAAGAATATTTACAATTTACAAACAATGCTAAAACACAGTGTGAACAAACAATTAACAAATAAAAGTGTGCAAACTTGTAAAAGATAACAAGGAAGTCGGAGGAAGAACAGTCCAAACAAACTAAATTGGAATGCAGTTTTTGAAACATGAGTCTGATTGATCCAAAAATAGCAGGTTTTCTTTGGATTGCACATAAACTAATAATAATAATAATAACAACAATTACAACGAGAGGCTGTAATAGCATTGTTTTATATTGTTCTATATTTTCTTCCAAAAATGCTATATAGACATCAGAAAGTGGACGTCCATGGAGTTTGTCCAGTGGGTGGTATCAGACCCTCATGGGGCCCTCATAACAAAATTTATTAAGGACAATACTTTGTTACTGTACTTATGTAGAATGTTTACATATCTGTACTATACTTCGTTATTTATATTTCTGACATCTTTTACTTTTACTCTGATACATTTTCTTTAACCATCTTCGTTACTCGTTACAACAAAATAAAAGTTGAGTTTTGCCTGCTTGTTGTCACCAGTTGTTTTAGCGGCACCAGCTGTTAGCCGCTCAGCTGTTGGAGTCGACTTAAAACACACCAGTGGCTCGTTGTTTACCGTGTCCGACACCGAGGCTCTGGTCTCTGGGTTTCTGTTGTACACTTCGGACGCTGGGTTTCAGCTCTCAGCTGTGAGCTGAGTGACCAGCCGGTGAGCTCGTGCAGATTAACGGCAGATTTTGTCTCCAATTTGAATTTAAACACAGTGTGACGTCGAGAAGGTCCACAAACTCCAAAAGTCTCAAACATACAAGCAGACACAGGGAGGTTGTCACCATTCATGACAGAAGGTTATTTTTAATGTTGTTTGTACCTATTATGCTTATATTGTTAAGAGCCACAATAAATGTCATATTCAAAATTGTAATTGCTCACTTTGTTTAAATACTTAAGTACATTTTATATCAGAAAATGACTTTTGATACAGTAAATGTCAGGTACTTTAAGACTTTTACTCAAGTCATATTCTAAAAGGTGACTTTAACTTCTACCAAAGTCATTTTCTGGTAAGATACTTGTACTTTTACTCAAGTATTGCTTTCAAGTACTTAATACAAGACTGACTAAGGTACACACACACACACACACACAGAAGGGTAATATGTTGCAGGTTGTGTGTTGTGGGAGGGTCAGCTGAAGCAGATATAAGCTCCACTCACCTTTACCACTGACACTGTGAGAGACAAGTCATCAAGAATACAGGTAACAGTTTCACTTGTGTTCAGTATGGAGTTTGTGTTTTAACTTTTTCATTTCTGAAAAGAAAGAAGTTAATAAGTGTCGTTCCTCTGATTGTGCTCTTTTCTATCACTCAGACCTTTTTGTTTTACAATGTTTTCACGATTCTTTTCCTTGAAAACACACTTTCATCTAAATGTATTTCTCTGAGCTCTTTATTATGAGACAAATTGGAGTGCACTGTTAGGTCCCGACCAGGTTTTTCAATCTGGGTTTTTTTCTTTCACTTTGTTAGTTTTGTCTGTTGATGTGAAGTAATGTGTAATGTACATTTTGAACAGTGCTCTAGAAATGAATGATAAGATATTAGGTATAATTTTCGCCACAGGAGTTTAACAGAATATGACACTGACCATTCATGTTGAAACAGTGCTGTCTGGAACACTAAGGAAAAGCCAGTTCAGCAGCTTTTAGAAAATGGTTAAGGCAAATATTACTGCTACAAAGACAGACATGAGTTGAACACTGGGTACAGAAAGCTTAGAGTATTTTAAAATCCAATTAGTGTTTCGCGTTCACAGCCTCCAGTGAAGCCATGGCGTCCAGTCTTCCCATCCTCATGCTGCTCTTGTGCAGTCTGACGGTGGCTCAAGCCGAGCTGAGGGTGTATAACCTGCGAGCCACCAATCTTCCCTCTGACTTCTTTGGAACCACAGACGGCTACGTCAAGGTGTTCATCAACACTGACCTCATCGGTGAGACATCTGTTGAAAAAAATGAAAAAAACCCGAGATGGTTTGAGGACTTGACCTACTCCGCGGCCAGGACTGGTGACATACTGAGGCTGGAGGTCCACGACAGTGACCCCTTTTTTGATGACCTTGTGGGATCCTGTGCGAGAGCAATCAAGCCAGGGACCTACTCGATCAAATGCAACTTGATGGAAGGTGGACAACTTCAGTACACCTATTCTTTTCTTTAACATTACTGACTACAAGTTGGTCTTTACTGTTCTAATGTCTTGGAATCAATTTGTTGGATTTTTAATCCAATAAATCATGTTGCGACTATCTTCCTCTGTATTTGTCTTTTTATTTTAACAAAGTAATATAATAATGTACCAGCAGTGAACACATGAAAGAGTTAAGAGGACATTTTGACTTTAGCCTTTTACCCTTTTTTGTACATTTCCATAAAATCTGTAGTTGAAATGTCATCAACACAGAGTTGTGTGTGTATGTATATATGTGTGTATATATATATATATATATATATATATATATATGTCTATATGTATATGTACATATAAAAGGTGTAAAATGGTGATGTTTGTTTTCTTTAATGACAGGATTTTATAATATTGTCATTAAAGAAATCATAATAACTTAAATAACTCCTAATCCAAACAGGTCACTTTAAGAATACTTGACAATGTCACTGAGGGACGTCCTGTGTCAAAACAAGGTATTCATCCAAAAACTACGCCTGTCATGCTACCAGTAATATACAGTAAGTCTAGATATGAACTAGAGTTCGGGCCTAAAGATTACAACTCGACCCGGCCCAGCTCGCAAGGTCTTTAAGCCCAAACCCGAGGCAGCCCGACACACTGTCTGCCCGAACCCGTCCGGGCCGTTGTCTTTCTGATTTACATTTTCTCATTGATCGAAGCGTGGTGTTTTCTTGCTGCTGCTGTTGAAACAGCACCCGTCTCCTGGCTCACGTCATCTGGGTCATCTGGGTCCTCTGGTACCGGCTGCTGCACAGTTAACAGGCGGGACTTCACATACTGTTGTACATTTGCCCATTGGTCAGCAGGCAGCATCTGAAACTGGTTGAGTTTTGGCTGCGGGAATGTTGATGGACGTTTGCCATTTTTTCCCCCAAAACTGACACTAACATGCCCAAAGTGTCGGGGGTTACGCACGCAGCGGCGTCAGCTCTGCCCCTCTCCAGATTTACTCTTCACCACACATGAACAGCGATGATTCACAACAAACAACAACATATCATTTACAACCTGCAAGAAATGTGTTTTATGAGCTGGAAAAGGCCCGAACCGACCCCCCAACCTGGCCCGACCCGTTGAGAACTTTAATATGGACAGTGATGCTTCCTGCGAAAATGGCATTGTTTGGTTTGGAGATCTATTATAAAGTAACACTTCATAGGTTTTGTACAATCCAAAGAATATATGCAAATTTAGGATCAATCGGACTGATATTCCCCAATTGAGTCAAACCTCTAGTGCATAACTCTGACCTATAATCATTATAATAATATTGATAATAATAATAAACAAGGGTCTGTGTACAGTGCAGTCAACATTGACTCTAAGTCTGTACCTCAAACCCATAAACTTTCTATTTTAAATCAACGTTCGTTCATGTCATTACAGCTCTGTGTGAAGTAAAACGGAAATGTAGAAAAAGTATTACTTTGTTAAAAACAGATGACTGAAGAGATGAGAAAGAGGAGGTGGAGGGGTGGAGAGGACAAAGGAAGAATCCAGGATTAAGGAATGAGAATATTTAACTGTGACCAAGAACCTGGAAACACAGAAATACAGCATGATGCAAGAAATTGCTTTATACAAACTTTATTAGATTTTTTTTAATGACTAATCTGATCATGATTGGTTGGATTAAAAACCCAACACATTGGATTACATTAGAGAAGCAAAGACCAACTTGTAGTCAGTCATTTTAGATGAAAGAGTAGGTGTAATGAAGGACTCCACCTCTCTGCAGAGAGCAGAAATTTGAGTAGTTTCCTGGCAGGATTATTTCTTCGCAGTTTCCCAAGAAGTCATCATAGATGTAGTCATCGTCAAAAACCTCAAGAGTCATGATGTCACCCTTCTTGGCGTTGGGGTAGGAGAACTCCTCATCCCACGTTGGGTTCATGTCATTTAATTGAACAGATGTGTTACCAACACTGTCCATGTTGGAGTACACCATGACGAAGCAGTCTGTGGTTCCAAACCAGTTAAAAGGAAGATACTCTGCGTGCAGGTCATACACCTTCAACTCGCCTTCAGCCACAGTCAGACTGCACAGGAGCAACATGAGGATGGGAAGACTGGATGCCATGGTTTCACTGAAGGCTGTGGAGGAGAAACCATGCTTTCATTTGGGTATGTGGATCTGTGACACTCTAGGCCAGAGGTCGCAAACCCGGGGCCATGTGTGGCCCTTCAATCAATTTCATGTGGCCCACCACAAACCATCTCACCATCAACCTTGCCTCTCTTACTTTATCTCCTGAGCTGTCACTCCATTATGCTCATTTATGATACAGACGTTATTTTTTGACTAAAATAAGAGTACTAACTTTTAGAGGAAAACAATGTCTAAACATCTTCAAACCAAAAAATCTGGTGGATTAAAAAGTGACAAAGTTGCAGCAGAGCACAAATGAAAAAGGTAAAACACAAACTCCACACTGAACTAAAAAACAGCAACAGAAGTGAAATGGTTACCTGCTGTCTTGATGACTTTTCTCTCAGTGTCTCTGTCGTTTAGTGTGTGTTAAAGGCCAGTGGAGTTTATATCTGCTTCACCTGACCCTCCCACATCACTCAACCTGCAAGCTTTCTCTCTCTGTATGTGTGTGTGTGTGTGTGTTTACTCTCTGTTTACAGCCTTTACACATCAGGCTGCTCCTGGCCAAACTGGGGGCCTTAGTAAATCTTGTTATGAGGGCCCCCTGAGGGTCTGATCCCACCCACTGGACAAACTCCATGGACGTCCACTTTCTTATGTCTATATAGGATTTTTGGAAGAAATAATAGAACAATCGAAAACACTGCTATTACAACCTCTGATTGCTATTGTTATTATTAGCATTATTATTATTAGTTTATGTGCAATCCAAAGAAAATGTGCTATTTTTGGATCAAACAGACTCATATTTCAAAACCTGCATTCAAATTTAGTTTGTTTGGATTGTTCTTCCTCCCACTTCCTTGTTACCTTTTACAAGTGTTACACACTTACACTATGTACTTTCATTTGTTAACAGTTTTTTAAACTGTGTTTTAGCTTTATTATTTTTGACATTGTGTACATCAATGAGCTGTACAGGTGTGTACTGTGTTTTTATTTATCTTTGCATCTGTTAATATCTTTGGGGACAACAGATGGAAACATTTGTTTACACTGTGTTTTTGCTGTGTTTGTTATTTGTAAATATTCTTCTAGTCTTTAATGCTCACCTGTGATGTGTCCATTTTAGGATTCATTTTAAAATGTTATTGTCGTTTTTATTGTGTTTTTAAAGCTCTTAACAATTTGGCAACATCTTTCTTTTCTTTTTCTTCACGCTCCATCCCGAGCTATAGTCTGAAAATTTAGAATGAAAGTCTGAATATGTGGAATGAAAGTCTGAATATGTGCAATGAAAGTCTGAATATATGGAATGAAAGTCTGAATATGTGGAATGAAAGTCTGAATATATGGAATGAAAGTCTGAATATGTGGAATGAAAGTCTGAATATGTGGAATGAAAGTCTGAATTTGTGGAATGAAAGTCTGAATATGTGGAATGAAAGTCTGAATATATGGAATGAAAGTCTGAATATGTGGAATGAAAGTCTGAATATGTGGAATGAAAGTCTGAATTTGTGGAATGAAAGTCTGAATATGTGGAATGAAAGTCTGAATATATGGAATGAAAGTCTGAATATGTGGAATGAAAGTCTGAATATATATGTAATGAAAGTCTGAATATGTGGAATGAAATCTTAAATCTGCGACTTTATTTTCTAATATATTCCATCTCGAAATATTTCCCCCTCCCCCGGGTCCTATTTATTTATTTATTTTCATACTTGGCACAAATACGCCATCGTAGAAAAACAAGTCTAACAAACATAATACTTTTAAAAACCTCTTTTTTAAAAAGAAGAAAACTCATGTCCCTCAGGATTCATTAAACGTCTTACGTGTTTGCACATGCTTCCAGTATGTGTAAAAGTATAATTCCTAATTGTTTGTTTACACTGCACTTTAGCTGTGTTTGATTTTCCATAAATGCTCTTTAAGCCTTTTACTGTATGTCTTATAGTCGTAAGACGGCCTGTCCTATCTCAGGTGCGTTGATGTAATGTATAGTAGGTCTGTTTAAAGTAAGAATTTGTTTTAAAGAAATGTACAAAAAAGCTCTCTCACTATATATTTTCATAAATTGCAGTACCGCCCATGAAGTGTATCAGATTGAGCTATGACTCAGAGCAGCTGAGCACATGCTATATCCACCAAATACAGTGTCCAGCACAGAGCAGCGAGATGGACACTATTTTAATTTGTTGTTTGATTCTCTAATCACAACCTGATCATCTCAAGGTTTTATCGTGGTACTTCCGTTTACCTACTGGAATTTACATAATAGCTAAATATTTAGTTTCACCCAGAAGATTTATATTTATATATAACATTTAGATTTACATTTAATATTTAGATTTATTATTGAGATTTAACATTTATATTTAAATGTAATATTTATATTTAGCATTTATATTTAACATTTATATTTATATATAACATTTAGATTTAAATTAAATATTTATATTTAACATTTAGATTTATATTTAAATTTAATATTTTGATTGAACATTTAGATTTAAATGTAATATTTATATTTAGCATTATATTATATTTAGCATTTATATTTAACATTTATATTTATATATAACATTTAGATTTAAATTAAATATTTATATTTAACATTTAGATTTATATTTAAATTTAATATTTTGATTTAACATTTAGATTTAAATTTAATATTTCGATTTAATATTTAACATTTCGGTGTAACATTTAATATTTAGATTGAACTATTTCATATATTTACAAGTTAACACTTTTTTAAACATTGTGGCAAAATGTTATATGTTATTTTCAGCTTGAGTCATTTTGTAAACGGCATCTCATTATATGTTTGTGTGTGTATACTTCATATGTTTAATATATATCTATATATATGTGTGTATATATGTATGCATATATATATGTATACATATTTATGTATGCATATAAATATGTATGTGTATATATATATATGTGGTGGAGTGTGTGTGTTTTCTCTGGACACTGAGCGTAGGTGTGAATGTGAGAGTGAATGGTTTTTCATCTCTATAGTTGGCCATGTGGCGGACAGGTGACCAGTCCAGGATGTACTTTAAACAAATGAAAACACAAATAATTTTAATTTTATTTTTTATTGGAAATCTGAACATGAATTATTGGATTAAAATTCCAGATAATGGATTACAGGACATCACCAAAGCAAAGATCACTGTATAGTCAGTAAAGTTAGAACAAAGTATAGTCGTAATTAAGTGTTCCTCCTCCCTTCAGGTTGCAGGTATTAAAGTAAGTCCCATGCCTGATATTTGTCTCGCACTCTCCCACGAGGTCATCAGAGAAGATGTCACTGTCGTGAACCTCCAGCCTCAGCACATCGTTGTAACCTACGTTGTCACAGACGAACACCTCAGTCCACTGGGGGTTTACGGTGTTTTTGCGTACAGCTGTCTCACCAACACTGTAAGAGCCACAGACCACCTTAACGTAGCCGTCTGTGGTTCCAAAGAAGTCAGAGGGAAGATCGGTGGCTCGCAGGTTATACACCCTCAGCTCGGCTTCAGCCACGGTCAGACTGCACAAGAGCAGCATGAGGATGGGAAGACTGGACGCCATGGCCTCACTGGAGGCTGTGAAGGAGAAACGCATGTCTGTCTTTTTAGCAGTGGTCCATAACATTCTGCTTTGTCATTTTCTAAAGGCTGTCACTGATGGCACAGTTCTGAACAGGTTTTTGAGTATGGTCAGTCTCTTCATCTTCATCCTTTTATTGTCATTGCACAGAAAACACAGCAGTGAAAACTGGCAACGACATTTCGCTGCTTGGCAAGCGGATAATAACCAACACACAGCATTGAATTTTAAGGTAGCTTACTGTATACTATGACTAAGAAAAAATAAATAAGTAAGTGTGTATGTATATAAATATATATAAAAGTAGTGCAAAAAAAACAGGAAAGAAATCTGTAAGCAAACACTATGAAAAAAAAACGTAAGAGTAGTAAAAAAAAAAGATGTGAAAACAAGAAGGTCTGAGGACAAAATGGCTAATGACACTAATTAATGTAAAGAAATTAAAAAGGGAAAACACAAACTTTGTTACCTGCAGTCTCGATGCCTTGTGTCTCACAGTGAATCTGTCGTTTAGCTGATGTTTTAAAGGCCAGTGGAGTTTATATCTGCTTCACCTGACCCTCCCACATCACACAACCTGCGAGGCATTACATCACATGACCGCGTGATGTGACGTGTGTGTAATCTGGTGGCAGCACATTAATGAGTCGTCTTTTAATGGATCAATGATCAACATTTAAAGGTGCAGTAGGCACTATGTTTTGGTGTTTTTGAGACATGACTCCAAATGTACCTCTTAGCTTATAGTTCAAATCAAATCAAGAGAGAAAACCTTTATCTGCATCTCCTCTGGGCTTTGTTTGCTGTCTGTTTACAGGCTTTACCCACAGAGCAGGGCTGCTCTTGGCTAAATAGAGGGTTATAGGGAAATGTTGTTGTGAGGGTCTGAACCCACCAGCTGGACAAAGTTCTTGAACATCCAGTTTCTATTAGTTTATAAACAATCTAAAGACAACTTGGTAATTCTGGATGTTAACATGATAAAACTCTCTACCAGCTTTTTATCACCCAGCCTCAGGTCTGATCTGTGTTGTTAGGAACTGTTACGACTGTTGAACATGCAAATTTTTTCTTTGGCCACGAGCATAGCTGTTGGCCATTAATGTTTGTAACTAACCTTGTGAGTAGTTTTTATATAATGTCGGACAGCGCAAAATTTCAGCAAATCCAAGCTTGTCTGCTGAAAAGGTTTGGCGCCATCTTGTGCTTGAGAAGACTGTAGAGCAGAGAAGAAGTCCTCCATACATGCATGCAGGGCATGACTACATCACCAATTCTTCTTTTGCTTTTCCATTAGTGATAGTACTTAATACCTGGTGCTCTTTTTGGTACCTGCTCTGGCGAGGTTCCAAGCGAGCTAAAATGTGACGTCAGCAGACTGCCGGCAACTTATTGGCAAAGAGTCATGGGTCAAAGCGATCATTGCCGTATTGTAGACCAGTTAAAAAAAAACTTAAAAATCCTGAGAACATGCTTTAATCTCCAACATTTAGTTAGGACATTTCTAAAATCTCTATATTTAACGCACACTCCACATCCCAACCCGTTCAGCTGTATTTTAGGTCAATGACTGTGTCAGACGGAGTCATGCAAGAAGTACTGAACTCACTGATTCTAATGATTCAGTGGACCAAAAATAACTGCTTTACTAGTCACTAGTTTATTTGTGTGTCGCGTCTAAAACGACGTCATGGCAGTTTCATGCAGCAGTGCTGCTCCGCCCACGTTGAGGAGGTACTAGAGCAATGGAAAACGATACCAAACCGAGTTGAGTCAAGCCGTGTCGAGCTGAGTTGTGCTGGTACTGTATAGTGGAAAAGCACCAAAAGATAGTTAGAGGAAATGTATTGAAGTAAAAGTACAAGTTGCTACAAAAATAAACAACAAGTAAACTATAGATATACAAAGTATTAGTACTTTGTTACCTTACAACACTGGAGGGGACTGAGAGTAAAACAGATCTAGGACATTTAACCAAGACTCTAGATGTTTTGTAGTCAAAATCTTAAAACCTGGTGTAAAATTGATTTCAAATATAAGTCTTGAAAAATACAAAAAGGTAAAATATCAAAAGCAAGAGGTCTCCTTGATCTCATTTGTGTCCCCAGCACTCGTTCATTATTATAATATAATAATATATCAGGTGCACATGGTTAGTGTGGCTAACACTGTTACCTCGCAGCAAGAAGGTGTGAGGTTAACCACCTGCCACCCTCATGTGAATGATAAAACTTTAGCCAGTGAATGAATATCATATCAAATAAGACGTGGAGTGGTTTATTTGACAAAGTTTATTTGATTTTATCTTTTTTTTTCTGGATAATCAGAACATGATTTGTTGGATTAATCTGTGCTGGCCTGATCTCGTTGACCCCCAAGGGTATAGGAGTAATGAAGGATTCCGCCTTTCTTCAGGTAGCAGTCGTGCACATGGGTACCCTGCTTGATATTTCTCTGGCAGACTCCAAGAAGGTCATCAAAGAGGTAGTCACTGTCATGAACCTCGAGCCTCAGTACGTCATTCTCCTGCGCCCCGAAGTAGGAGAACTCATCCTTCCACCATGGGTTTTTGTCGTTGTTCCGCACAGATGTCTGACCAACGATGGCGGAGCTGCAGATCACCTTGACAAAGCCATCTGTGGTTCCCAGGATGCTGGACGGAAGATCGCTGGCCCTCAGGTCAAACACCTTCAGCTGGGCTTTCGCCACAGTCAGACTGCACATGAGCAGAAGGAGAATGGGAAGATTGGATGCCATGGCTGCACAGGAGGCTGTGGAGGAGGAGCAGTGCTTTTATTTTGGTACGTGGATGTGCTCATTGTTTTCCTTAGACTTCATGCATCTCTTTGTAGCAGTGGAACATACCATTTGTAGCTGTTTTTTAATGCGCTTGACAGACTGTGAGATTTCTAGACTGGGTGAATCTGCCAGCAATTTGGTTTGGCTAACGAGGAAGCAATTTTAGCCAGCTACCAAATATTCGATAAAAGGGAACCAGTCACGAATGGGGTTTTTTCCCTGGCATGGTAGAAGTGGGCTTAACACAATGATGACAAAGAAGGGATGTCTAGTAGCTTTTGTAAACATCCAACTTAGAACTTTTAACTAGCTACTGTATCTTTGGTTGCTAGACCACAGATACAGCCATCAGTAAACGTCTCTCACAGTGATCCTCGTTTAGGAGCCACAATCAAAAATAAAACGCCATGATAGTTGTTAAGTATCATCTGGCACAGCGTAAAGTTGTATGATTAAAAGCTGTCATTGATAGCACAGTCCTGAACTGGTTTACCTTAATGTTTTGCATAGCACTGATTCAAAAATTTGGGATTTTTTTGGGATCCCTCAGAGAAATATCTTTGGCACCATGGTGTTTGGTTAGTCAGTCATCAGTCAGTCATCATCTACCGCTTTATCCTCTGCCAGAGGGTCGCGGGGGGTGCTGTGCCAATCTCAGCTACATCGGGCGATAGGCGGGGTACACCCTGGACAGTTCGCCAGTCCATCGCAGGGCCACACACGGATAGAGACAAACAACCATTCACTCTCACACTCACTCCTATGGTCAATTTGGAGTGTCCAATTCACCTATCCCCACATTGCATGTTTTTGGACTGTGGGAGGAAGCCGGAGTACCCGGAGAGAACCCACGCACACACAGTGAGAACATGCAAACTCCATGCAGAAAGGCCCTTGTTCCAACCGGGGCTCGAACCTGGGTCTTCTCGCTGCAAGGCGAGAGTGCTAACCACTACGCCACTGTGGCACAACAGTGAAGATCTTTCACCCCTGCCACTGGTCATTTTTCATGGGTCCAATCAAGGGTGAAACAGGAAACAGCAAGAAAGTGCTCCCACAACCACAAACACAGAATATTCTGTCTCTTTGCGTCCAACCCCTTAATTAAATTCACACCAAATTTCATGGACTTTTGTTTTTGAATGATCCTGCTTAGGGTAGATAAAGCATAAGGAAGAGTGAAATGTTAGGGAGGAGTTTCCAACGTTAGACTGTGGGAAAATGTCACGACTCACAGCTGGATTTGTTTGAACTGATCTTCTATTTTAGTCCCTGTTATCTCTAATACACAGTGATATATGTTTGTTTCAGACCTGATGTTCACTCGTCATACAAATATGCTGTTACTTGCCAACCTAACTACTGTTCAAAACATACATTTTAAAGTCCTTATCTTTTAGTATGGTGGCCATGAGGGTCAAACCACTGTAAAATGTCTGATAATAACACAAAAAACAGCTCGGAAAACAACACAAAAATCAAAGAGCATTTTTAAAAAACGATTGACCACCTTTTTTTTTATTTTAACGGCAGTAATGAAAAAAAATCCAGTTAAATGAACAAGAATTAGAGGGGAAAAAAACTATTTTAAAATTAAAAGGGTGAATTAAAAGTGACACACAGAGAACAAATAGACTAAAAAAAAAAAAAAAAACTTATATATCGCACTTATGACTAGCACTTCATAGTTTGGCTTACTTGAAGCTCTTACTTACTTCTAGATCTTATTTGTACCCAAATGTTTAAATGCACTTATTGTAAGTCGCTTTGGATAAAAGTAAAAACATGTAATGTAACTAATAATAATGACACATATTAACGTACTGTGTGTGTGTGTGTGTGTGTTGTCTTCTTAAAAGAAGAACACACACACAGTACAGATGTAGATATCTTACCTAGAGTCTTGATGTCTTGTCTGCCACAGTGTGTCCGTCGTTCAGTTTGTTTTAAAGAGCAGCAGGGCTTATATCACCATGACGTCACCATAACACGCAGCCTGTTACACTCTCAGCATTACACAATACAGTATGTACAGTACGTGTATGTGTGTGTGTGTGTGCGAGACAGTGTAATTTAATTCAGTGTAGCCTGGTTTCAGCTCGAAACATTTGAAGGTAGAGTCGACACTGTGTTTTGTGTTATTCTTAAATAATTCCTCAATAACTTCTCAGCAAAATGAGAGAGAGACACTTCTGTTCCTACTTTGCTAATTCTGTCTCATCAAAGGAGGTTTTTTTTTTATATATAAATCTTTTTATTGGAGGATCAAGGAGGTTACATTTTTACAGGAGGAGTAACAGGTCTCCATTTTCATTTTATATTAAACAAATAGAACATTATACAACCCCACCCCAAAATAAAAAAAAAATAATATAAATAAATACATTTTGTTACACAGTTCTTCAGAACAGTTTGAGGATATACACATGGAAAACAAGCACATAACTGCATGCCCACATCTCTACAACAGTTGGTTGACAGGGCTGTAAACTCACAGTTTCACAGGCTACAGTTCCCCCATTAAGGTATCACAGGAGGTTTTGACCAATCACAGCAGTTTTCACAGTAGGAGTACTGCACTTTATTTTTTTTGGAAGTACTGCACTTTGCTACGTTTTCTTTGGCAGTGAACGATGAAGACAAGCGAATAGGCGAAAGCATTTGTGACCTTTGACCCATTTTGTCTGATACATTATGGGTTTACATATTTTATTTTGCCAGCACTTTCATTTGTAAAGTTTTGCCTTTAATTATAAACAATTAATGTGAGATTGGTGTCTACCTTGTTAACAAATTAACTAAGTAACTTGTATTCTAAGTAAATTTTAAACAAGCTACTTTTTTACTTTAACTTGAGTACATTTTTAGACCAGTACTTTTACTTGTACTTGAGTAAAATTTTATCAAAATAGTGGAACATTTACTTGTAGAGCTGAAACAGTTACTCGATTAATCGATAATTAATCGATCACTAAATTAATCGTCAACTATTTTGATAATCGATTAATCAGTTTGAAGCTTTTTTCATGACTAAAACAAGATTTCTGATTGTTTCAGCTTCTTAAATGTGAATATTTTGCTCCATATAACAAAGAAATCATTAAAACTGAATCATTTTGGTTTGTGGACAAAAACAAGACATTTGAGTATAATTTATAATTTCCAGTTTATTATTAATCCTATTTTGCATTTTGTTATTACTGTGTATTTCTGTTCTTTATCTCTTCTATGATTCATGTTTGAGTTTGCTGCAATAGGTCAACTGCTTTTTTTTTCTTCACATTGTTCTATTGTGGAAAATGTGGACTTTATGATATTATTTGTAAATATTTTTGTTTAAAAAAAACACAAAAGTTTGAACTTTTAATTTCTATCACTCCCAAGCCACTTTGGGCTAAGTGAAATATGCTCTCCTTGTGCATCAGGTGTGGCCCAGGAGTGTTTTCACAAGGTCATTTACAGGGCATGTCATTGGTCCGCCTTTATGGTAATAGGTTTTGGGTCTAGATTGGTGTCAGATCCAGATTAGTGACCAAGGGGCCTAAAGGATAGTTGAACAATCAATGCCACAGGTCACCTGTCATATACTGAACAGGTGAGTCTGCGATGGTTTACTCGTTCACTCCTGTAATAAACGAGTGATCACACATTATAAAATCATTGTTTTTGTATCACACTTTATTTTCATTTGTCAACCTTGGAACAAAATAGCCAATGATGAAGCTGTGTAATGTGTGACAGATGCAGGTTGTGTGTAACAACACAAGGTCAGTTACACCCGCATCAGCCAAGGGTGTAAGCGTAATGGAGGGTGCCTTCCTCCAGGTAGCATTCATGCTCATGGGTTCCCACTTGGATCTGACGCTGGCAGGCTCCCAGCAGGTCATCGAAGAATAAATCACTGTCGTGAACCTCCAGCCTCAGTACGTCGTATTCTTGGGCTTCGTAGCTGGAGAACTCCTCGTCCCACCAGGGGTTGGCATTGTCCCTACGGACGGACGTCTCACCCATAGCGACCGAACCGCAGGACACCTTGACGTAGCCGTCTGTGGTTCCGAACAAGTCAGAGGGAAGATTGCTGGCGCGTAGGTTGAACACCCTGAGCCGGGCTGACGCTGCAGTCAGACTGCACAGGAACACCAGGAGGAGAGGAAGACTGGACGCCATGGCTTCACTGGAGGCTGTGGAGGAGAAACAGAACAGAATCCATGTTGTGGTGAGCATTCTTAAATGTTTTCTCACTAATCTCCAACCTATAAATGCAAGGGATGTCTGTCTGTTAACCACATTTCTGTCCAATAGGTCACTTGACAGGCTTCCAAGCTGGAAGGTGACTTACTAAGGCACCAGTGTGTGCAGTGCTGACGTTTTTTTAGATAAGAATTGCAAAGGAAAAGACGGTCTGTGCCCATGTGGACATCCAGAGACATGGCTGACCTGGGTCTTTTAAATATTAAGAAGAATCATCACCTTGCAATAAGGGCAGTTTTGGCATTTCTTATGGAAAAATATGAAGCGACAGAAGCTTTTTTTTTAAGAGGAAGAAGAACTTGCGATGAGGAACTTTGAACAGATGAAGAACTCTGAGAAGGATGAGAATTAGGGGCAACTTCGATCCGTGTTAAAGAACTTGGAACTGTGGGGGGCAGCATTGCACCTCTTACAGCTGGAACTTGTTGGAAGAAGGACAGCAGATTAGTGATGGGAAAAACTGTTATTTTCATTATTAGAATCTCTTCATTAAAAAGACTTGTTCTAGTCTAAACTGATCTACTGTTCGGCATTATTCTTGGATTTGCTGAGGCTGGTTCCGACCATACAAATACCATTTCCTATAGCACTTTAGCTTTTCTCTAACTCTAACCCACTGACATTATATATTGACTTGAAATACAAAAACGTCACTACATTTATCTCTTTGTTTCTGAGTGTCGTTTAAAGTGTCTCCTCTCATCACAGTGTTGCTGACTCTGACTTCACAGGCCAAGTTAGTGCCGACTGGAAAAGTCTGTTAAAACAACGGGGAACTAGATGTTTAGCTCGGGGGACGCACAGGGATTCTATCACTGACTGTTTTGTGTGCCTGCAGTCAAACTGAAGTCGCAGATAAATGAATCCTTTCATCCTTTTCAACACCACTACAGATTAAGAGCTTGGAACTGTGCAGCGCGGCATTATGCCTCTCCCTGGGCAGACTGTAGGAAATTATTATTAGCAGATATCAGTCGAAATGTAAAAGATATACGGAATATATCGCTAACAGAGTGCAAACAGGCTTGAACCTTTGCAGGCGACTTACTTTGACATGGTTTGGATAAGAAATGTAAGATATATCAGTGAAAGAAACAGGCACACATTGACTGAATACTGCTGTATCAATTATTCTGTGTCCCAGCGAATTCAAAATGCTGATTTTCTCTATGAACTTTGGTGTGGGAGAGTAAGCAGTTCATAAATTTCAGTTTTTTTACAGCAAAAAACACATCTTAAGGTAAATTAACTCCATGTGGCTCTTTTTCGTTTTATGCGTTGTCTTTGTTTCCTTTATCTCCATGTTGCACGTTTAAAGGACAACGTTGAACATAAGTTGTATTGGAAAAAGTCACGCAACCCTGATCAGAGCACGTACCGAAAAAATAACAGCTTTACCCAGTTTGGATAACACAGGTCAATACAGTTATCATCTTTCCACACACAACTGTTGAGTTAGACATTTAGGGAACGTCGCGTTATCGTCTCTGGAGGCGAGTGAGAACATTTTGCTCCATAACAGCTGAACGTGTTTGTTCATGTTTCATGGTTGACTGACATTCACACGCCAATCCAAAACCTCTGATGTCATACAGTCTGTACAGCTGGCATATTTCTGAATCTGTGTTCATATGACAAGTGGATCTGATCATGACTCGGTTTGGTGCGATCACGAGTCTGATCCACATAAACATCCGACATATTTCCATTTTTTGTTATTGCTGCATTTTCATTGCAAAAGAAAAACGGAAACCACGAGACGGATGATGGACAGCGAGGGGACGAATGGACACGTGCAGTGTTTGTTTGCCACAGAAGCAGAAGTGAAGCTTCTTCTGCTTCTACAGTCGGTGAATCAAACAGTGCACACAGTCCATCTCGACTGAACACTTGATGCACGTGTACACACACACACACACAGTCGGGTCATTTAATTGTAAATGTAAATCGCACTGCATAAACCACGTTATGCTGTTTTTGCCCTGGAGATTAGGATTAACACGTTTCTGAAATGTGCAGGGGATGTGGATGTTGTTGAAAATCATCCACAATTTCTCAGAGACTCTGGTAATATATGGAATAACAATCTTCTTCTGTTTATTGTGCTTTTCTCCCGTGTCTGATGTTCTTCTTCTCAGCGTTTTGGTGAAGGCCCAGTTTGGGTAGCCACAGGTCTGAAGTGATTCCCTGACGTGTTTGTGTTCCTTCATGTGGGTATGTTGCAAAGTTTGTGCTCCAGTGGGTGGTGAGAGTCAAACGGCAGATATTGGTCTATGTGTGTTGGTTTCTGTATATTTCAGTGTTAAGGCTTCAGTCTTCTCCTATGTGCACTGCTAAGGCCGCCGGAACCCTGGAGAATAGATTAGCTTTAAGATATTTTGGCCAAAATGTGTCAGAGTCTTACCTGTCGTCTCGATATGTTGATTCGCGCCTTTACGTCTGCACACCGACGTTATATAGGCCGACAGCGCTCTTATCAGTTTGACAGATATCCCCCCCCCCCACAAAACCTGCTACTTTCTCAGCATTGCATAAACCAACACAGATACAGCGACTCTGTGGATTAAAAAATAAATAAAAATAAAGACAAGACTTGCATTACTAACAAAGCCAAAGCAGGTTGTACATGTTTTACATTTTACATCATTTTCATTCTAGATGGGGGAAAAACAGCTACAAACGTGGTGAAGTCATCCTCCTCTTCCTCACATATACTTCACATGCTGGTATAGTGAAATTAGATGGGAGCAAGAGAGAGGTAAGGACTCTTATTATGATTATTATTATTATTTTATCTATTTCATTTTCCTCAGCTCCACTCACATACACTATACCAGTTTCTCATTTCCCTCTGGTGGTACATGTACCACAGTTTGAGAACCATGGATTTGTACTACTACTATAAAATAATAATATGTATGTGTATAATATATAATAATAATAATAATAATAATAAAATAAATGACATTATGAAATGATATGTGAAATAACTGAAACATTGACTTGTTGTCCTTTTATCAAAGAATGCTTTGAATAAAATATGGCACTTTATGACATAAACGTGTCACTGCGTGTGACTTTTCATGTATTTTTATACTTTTGTTTACTATTTATTTATGCTAGCTGGACGAATTCAAATTAGCCGCCACTAACTTCCGGGATTTTTAGTGAATCAAGTGTTTTGGACCTGCGCTGACGCGGCTGTTTTCAACCAATCACCAATCTCCATTCCTAACTCGAGCCAATCAAAGGCAGCGTGGGGGCGGGGTTTTCTTAGGACATTGATGGTGCTGCGCGGGTGGGGCGGAAGTGGGAAATGTTGTCTTCCTGTCCGTCCGTCCCTCCTCATCCTCGCTCTGATACAACAGCTACGCCGACCGGGGCTCGCAGGAGGACTCGCATCTGCCGCAACTTTTCACCGTGGTCCGACTTCAACTTTCGGTAATGTTCGTAAAGCTTTACCGCTCTCTTGTCGGTCTCTCACGGCCTCCGCGCTCACGTTGCTGCTCCAGCAGAAGCACGTCTGCTCCGCTCTTGTGTAAAAGTCACTGTCACATGTAGAGATAACTTCAGTTGTTCATTGTCCTGCAAGTTAAACGCCACGAAGATGATGCACATACTGCGTCTGTTGACGTTTATGACGTCATTTACTCTGAGACTAAGTGTTGGAGTGTTTTCGGCTTTGTGTTTTAAAAATGGAAGTAGACATGGGATGGTGTGAAAACTTCCTGTCACAAGATTATTGCAATATTTTAAAAGCTTTATATGTGGGTTTTTTCCGTACGGATTAATTGCTATATTTGTTAATATATAATAATATATTTGTAGTTGTATTTTTTCTTATCAAACAGTATTACAGATGTTATAATGTTACAAAAACATGTCAGTGACGTTCCCAAAAGGGATTTGCATTACCCACAATATCTCTTAATGTTACAAAAACATGTCTTGCATTACTAAAACATTGTAGAAACTATAAAAAATTTGGAAATGTGCAAAAACCCAAAGATTTTCGTTATCAACAAAGTAAAAACATGTTGTAATATGAGAAAAGTTTTGTTCATTATCTTAAATAATAAACCTGTACCATGTTACATTAGTGACATTATTTGTGGTGCAATGCTGTCTAATTGACTGACAACTATATCATTTCATTTCAAGAGATGTTCAAATATATCTTCATTTCATGGATGGATTCTTAACTAAAAAGTTGGGAAAATGCTAATTTTTTGGGGGGACCCAATGACAATCTCCCATGACCCATTTGTTTGTCCCGACCCAGTCTTTGGGAACCACGCTCTAGACGGCGTACCACCCTGTCTCCTTTGATCTCAGACCTTGTATAGTTGTTCTCTGATGTCTGGCTGTGTTCCAGCTGCTGTAGTACACGTGGGGCGACGGTGGCTCAGTGTTGTCTTTCAACTGCAAGGTTGTGGGTTTGATTCCCTGCTCTGGTAGTCTGCATGTGCGTGTGAATGGGTATGAAAGATCTTTGATGGATTCTTTTGAAGCATTTTCAAGTTCCTTGATTCACTACTGGTGTTATCATGGATATTCACCATCATGAACCTAATGTTGTGCCACAATGTGTGAGTTAAGGATGGATATTGTATATTCTAATTTCTCAGGTGCTCCAGAAGCTGCCACGGTCTGACCACACTTACCAATCATCCTCCTCCTCGGGACAACAATGGATCACAGTAGAGCCAGTGAGGGGCCCGGGTCAAGCAGAAGAGCCACCATTCCCTCAGCCAGCGCAGCAGTGGGTGCCAAGGGGCAGGTAGCACAGAGTGGTCAGAGGCCCAAAGCTAAGATAACTCCCTTCCACAGCTCACCCATAGTGAGCAGTAATGGAGCGACTGGCAAAACGCTGGCATCTTCTAGTAGCTCATTCCTTGGTACATCTGGACGTGTGACTTCCCCACATGTCAAGGAGAGACCTGCTGCTGTTGCTGCTTCGTCTGTTTCTTCTGCTGCTACTGCGGTTGCTGGGAGCTCACAGGAACAAACTCCGAGTTCAGCCTCTGCACAGGCTACAGCAGCAGTTACGGCAAGTTCTCTTGTTGTCAAGGTAAACACATGCAGCACACTACAGGAAGTAAAATCATATCATGTAAAATACTTCCATATTTCATTCAGATCTTTTTTAAACGTCCAGTGTGCAATGCAAAAATTCAATATGCTACACCTAAGTCTGTTTGCATCAGTGAATAATTGCTTTAAAATAAAAAATAATTCTTTTTTTTAGAATAAGCATTTAAGGTGAACATACAGACAAACGCCTTGCTTTACCGTGGCCCGCTATGTTGTGTTTCCACAGCAACCACAACAGACAAATACAGCCAGAGCTTGTGTTTCACATTTTGAAGCAGGAGCATATTACCTGAATGTAAAAGAGGGAGATTTTCTGGTGTGAAGACCACAATAGTTCCCTAGCTCACTTGATTGGAGGAGTCCACTAAATGTCAATAATTCTTACATTCTGGACACAAGTAAAATGTAAGCCATTATATTAGTCTAACCTTGTTGACCGTTAATTCTCAGTGAGGTAAGCATATTGAGAGAATATGTCAGCTGGGATTGGCATCAGTGGCCCCTGCGATGAATACATGAATATCCCGGCTGGGGCTTTTCAGACGATGACACTTGGGCGACCCTGCAGGACCATGGACAGCGCCAGTGTTGCAGACTGTCAACATGCACATTCTTAAGTTCAGGAAGTAGGCAGCGATAACGTTGGGGATTACTATATGTCACGTTTGGTGTATCGTTCATCTGGTCACTGATGAAGTCAACAATTAGTGCAGGGTCACTTAAGTGTCATCGTCTGTAAAGCTCCTTCTCCTGTTGATCAGAATTTTATCTCTAAAATCTGTTGACCAAAGATATTTATTTAAGAGAGGAGCACATAAACCAGAAAATACACACGTTTAAGAAGCTGAAAACATAGAACTTGTCTTCAATCGGATCAATCAGCCAGAGTAGTTGGTGAATAATTGATTCATTTAGCAGAGTATTTTATATGAACCCTCGGCGTATAAAGGGTAAATCTTTGTTTATTCGACATTAATAGATTAATAGTCTCTGTCAGAAAAATGAGTATGTGACGTTGTGTGTCCAACATGATAATTATAGAGCCATTTGTTATATCAGTGCATCATTTATATAGGCGTAGTGAGATGTAACTAAAAAGAATAACTTTATAATAACAATTATCCTCGATGAATCGAATACTTGGTCCAGAAAATGTTGAAAAATATTGATCATTATTTTTTTTTCTCTTGTTTTGTCCACAAACTAAAATTATTTATATGGAGCAAAGAAACCAGAACGTATACACATTTAAGAAGCTAGAACAAATCACTAAGCATTGAAAACACGCTCGATAATCATTCTTCAGTATTTAGCTGTGGGCGACTGGACTTGCTTCAGTTCTGAACTGAACTGTGAGGTAAAATGTGTTCAACTCAACTCAAACAAGTCCAGTCGCCCACAGCTAACTACTGAAGAAGATTAGGACCTGGGTGCCTGAGAACCTTTTTACAACATAAGCGTTTTCATGTTTAAAAAATAATACATTTTCTGTGCAGCGCTTTTCTAAACACGGTCAAACAGTAGATAAATAAATAAAACAATAAATAATGAAATATGTTTCTCTCCAAAGCCTGCAAGCAGGAAAGCACCTCCAGTCATCAGTCACAAAGGCAAACAGAAGAAAGCTGCCGCCACTAAACCTCCGCCAGGTTAGCTCCTCCTTACATCTACTAACTATTATTAATCTGAACATCCTCTGTATGTAACTGACTGACTGTGTGTGTGTGTGTGTGTGTGCTTCTCTAGCTGTGAAGAGGAAGAAGAGGAAGATGGGAATGTACAACCTGGTCCCAAAGAAGAAGACCAAGACCCTGAAACAGCAGGAAAAGGCAGGTGCATTCACGTGTCACGACCTCTGACTGCTCACTGTTCACAGTGGTCAGTGGTCATGGTCACAGGAGGATGTGAAATGTATTCTCATCATCTTGACCTGGACATGAGTGGCAGCATTTATCTGATACAGCTAACATCCGTCACTCTTTCTTTTAATCCTAAACTCTTGTGTAGAGGAGCCACTGTATTGTATCGACAGTAGAATTGGTGATAGGTGAACCAGACACCGTCCTGTCTGGATCTGGACCTAAATCCCTGATAATTCCTTTTTGTATTTTATGTATGAATATTATTACTGCATGTTTGTTTGTGCTCCATCTTTACCATGTGACCATGGTTCCAAATCAGAATGAAATGAAATGATTGAAACGAAAATGACAAAGACTGATTTGCACGCTTGTGCAGATGCAGCGCGTGCTGCAAATAAACGCCGTGGGTGAAGCGCCTCTCACAAGTTGCCCTCCCATCTTAAACTGTGTCAGCACATTTGGCCCTTGAAGGGAAGGGAACTGGCCCTGGAAAGTCCTTGAATATAATGTCAACCAAGGTGTGGGAACCCTGGGATGGGCATTTCTGGCAACGATGCAGTGATAATATTTTTGTCGAATATTCTAAATGTCAAGCACATGAGTGCATGTGAGGTAATGCAGGTTTCACTGTGTGTTGAGGTTAACAGGGGCATTTTAGGAGATGCATTCATTGACACTGGTAAATGTCAGCGCTTCTGCAAACACACATCAAGTCCACTGACTAGATTCTTCCCATCTTGTGATAATAGATACACGACAAATTAGGCCGTGGTTGAAGTAGAGATATTTGTTTTTATAAATGCAGTTATAATGAATATAACAAATAGTCATTGTAACTAGTGGATTATTTTTTGTTATAATCCAGTGAATAATCCAATAATCTAACCGTAACCGTACTGTGGATGAAGTGAAGATGCAAAATAACAATAACAAGAGCTGCACAGAACTTTGAGACACAGTGTTTCCAGGTGTAACTGTGATCAGGTAGAAGCACATCCAGATACACATTAGTATGTCCGGTGTACTTGTTGTCCTCTGTAACCCACGTTCTGATCTTAATTCACATAAATGTTCACTCTTCGGTATCAGACCGAGGAACCTGGAGCCGCTGTGGAGAAGAACCGAGCGACACCAGATGAAAAAGCAGCAGTTGCACCAGAGGCTGCGACGGTCAGCGAGCCGGTGGCCGTCGCAAAGGAATCTGTGGTGGCAGCAGAAGTGAAAGCAGAAGGCAGCCATATCGAATACACAGAGCTGGCTTTGGACTGTCTTGACCTGAAAGCTCAGGAAAAGCTGCTCTTACCTCCTCCATCAGGTGATGCGTCCTTCATTTGTCCTTTAATGTCACATCATTGGTGTTGTGTTCATCTTTCAATCTTCATCTTTGTGCGTTGGCAGACGCGGGAGTGGATTGCGACGCGACCCAAACAAACCCGGCGGAGGAGTTACCGCTGTGCTGCTGTCGCATGGAGACTCCTCACTGTGGAGGCAGCCTGCCCGCTCCGGACCACACCTGCATGGCCATGGAGAGCATGGATGGAATGGTAAGTTTGTCACTGGTTTACTTCTTTGGCTCTTTAATGTTAAATGAAGGATATTTATGTGTGTGTTAGAAACCCTGAAATTGACTGTAAATATGGTCAAATTCTAGTAAACACAGATAATTAGGCTTTAAATTAAAGAAGTGTTATCAAGTGACTTTTTTAAATACAATTGGGTCAATTCCACGCATTATTTCAGACATTTATTCACTATAATAAGTATCTGGAATATTTAAAACCAGGAAAGGTCATCCCAGATCCTTACTCATGATGTGATTATATCCAAAGTCTAAAACCAAATCTTGTCTCATGTCACGATATATAATAAAGATATATATTATTAACATAATATCAATATATTGTCCAGCCTTACACAACATTATCTAATTAGGCGCCAGAACTCCACAAAGAGCCGTGAACCGCTCAACCTGAGCGGTCCCTGAGCGGTCCATCCTGGTCTCAGTGTTTCTGCCTAACACTATTCACCTCCTTGTTTTCCTCTCTTCACAGCTGAGTCGCTGCCAGAAGCGAGTGATGAAGCAGGAAATGATGCGGCCCTCCAACACGGTCCATCTGCTGGTTCTGTGTGAGGACCACCGGGCCGGCATGGTCAAGCACCAGTGCTGCCCCGGCTGTGGGCTGTTCTGCAGGGCGGTGAGCGGGAAACCTTGCATGATACTCATGTTACATTACGTTACATTACATTACATTACGTTACATTACATTACATTACATTACATTCATTACTACTCTGTGCCTTTAAGTAGCATGAGACAGGCAGGGACACACAGTGAGAACAATGTAACAATAAACTCTACTCCAACTTAAGGCAACAGTGGATGAGCAACGTCTTTGTGCCTTTTGTTATAGAATAAAGTCATAAAATAACGTTGTGTGCATCAGCAATAACAGTCATGAAATGCAAACAGGAATAAGATTCAAGATTCTTTATTGTCATTCCAACACACATTAAAACATGAGGTAGGAACGAAATTTCAGTCTCTAATCAAACAGTAATACACAATTAAATTAAATTAAATTAAATTAAATTAAATTAAATTAAATTAAATTAAATTAAATTAAACTAAATTAAACTCTGAAGGTACGGTGCTGTATGTGTGGAGATAAATAAAAGAATAGAATAAAAATAAGAATTAGCTAACTAAATTGAAATACTATAAATACAAGTAGAAAACATTGAAAATATGTAAACTATTTATACCAGAGGTCTCAAACGGAATTAATTTGATGCGTCCCGTCACTTAAATGTGTGTTTTTAAAGTTTTATGTTCTTTATAAATTCATTTTGCATTATAAAGTTGTTTTTATTGTGAACTATATATTGTTCCATATCAAAGCAAACAAAGGTTTATCATATGTGGAAAAAAATATATGATGAGATCATATCACAGAGTGTCGTCTCCTGTTGTGGATTTCATCAGATGAGCCTTTTGTTAGGTGGCTTCCATCTGTTCTTCCTGCTGTGGAAGCTATGTTTGCACTGAGAGCTGTGACAGCACAACCACACCCCCAAAAAACAGCAACCCCAATCCTAACTCCAATTCTGCCTTTCCTCGGTGTGTTCCACAGGGCACCTTCATGGAGTGCAGGCCGTACGGCAGCATCTCGCACCGCTTCCACCGCGACTGCGCCTCCATCCTGAAGGATTGCAGGTTTTGTCCTCACTGCGGCGAGGACGCCACTGGAGCCAAGGAAGTCACGGTAGCGATGGCTGACCAGTCGCCGTCGGTGCCCAGATCCAACCCCAGGCTGTCGCTCCCGGCGGTGCCCACCGTGGCCACCCTGCCCTCAGTGTCGACCACGCCGGCCGTCCCACAGATCCTCCGGGCGAAGAAGACCAGCACGCCTCAGAGGAGCAGGGACGAGAGTCCGAACAGGTAACACGAGACCGAGGACATGGAGGAGACATCGCAGTGATTGAGTGGCGTCAAATTAAAGTCTCACTGCTTCTTTTTTCAAGGTTAAAGAGCGATGCTGTGTGTGCTGCAGACAGACCTAAAGAATCACTGGAGAGCATCCTCACGGCACTGGATGACGAGAAGTCAGTGCCACCATGAAACATGAGTACAGTTCTGCTCCTCACTTTGCTTTCGAGTGTTATTCATTGTATTTTTAATTTTTTTTAGCCTGAAACCAAAGAAAATGAAGTATCCAAACAGACAGCTTTACATCTCTGCTAAACAAGGAGAGCTGCAGAAGGTGATTCATCTCTTAGGTAAGGCAAAGCAAGGAAAACGTGTTATATTATCATTTAATGTGTGTTTCATAAATGCCCGAAGCACATTTACACAAAAAGCACAAATATTAGGTCTCTTCACTTTCACAAACACTGGCTCACTGAGCGTTTGATTAGGAACACCACACTATCACAGGATGGATTCCTGTCAATGAAAGCTTGAGACACTCGGTTTAACACACTTATGATCTCATTAAAGTAGAGCTGCAACTAACCATTCTTTTCATAATCTGTCGATTATTTTGTCCACAAACCAACATGATTCACTTTGAATGATTTCTTTGTTATCCAGAGCAAAGAAATGAAGAAAATACTCACATTTAAGAAGCTTAAACAACCGGAAGTCTTGTTTTAATCAAGAAAAAAGCTTTGAACCGATGCATCGCTTATCAAAATAGTTGTCGATTAATTTAGTCATCGATTAATAATCGATTCATGGATGAATCGTTTCAGCTCTACATTAAAGTCCCTGTAAATTGATAACAAATATATCTTCTGATTTTAGTGAGGATCAATGGTTTGTAGAGAATATGAATGTTTTAGTCTTTGTCACAATTAAAAGACACAGAGCTGCTTTAGGCACAGTCCTGCTCTCTGTCTCCCTCTTTCTCTATCAGTGGTACTGCAGCCTCACAGCAAGAATCCGCTCATCTTTTCGACTTTATTTCCTCATCTTTTGGGAATTTGAAATAAATAAAGTCACTCTTCTGTAACTCTTCACAATCATGAGGAGTTTAGGAGCAGGTGCATCACTGTCGTTACGCTAACTTTGGCTGCAGCGCGTCATGGAGCCACGTACAAAACAAATCCTGAACAGAAGACTCCACACAGTCTCTGTGTTATCACACTATTGTGCTAATCTCTTATTTCCTTACAGTTGATGGAAAGGACCCCAACTTTTTGGTGGAAGGCCAGAGCAAGCGCACTCCTCTTCATGCAGCAGCTGCCGAGGGTCACCAGGAGATCTGCCACATGCTGGTGCAGGTGAGGAGATTATCTTCTGTAAATCATCTGAGGGAGACGATCAAAACTGCACTTCTCAAGCAGAATAATTGCACTTCAAAATCATTCAGCCCAACTATGCACCCACATCCAGCTCTTCTGGATGAAGTGTAGAAAAATCCATGTGTAAAAGCAGCTCATGGATTAAATGATCTACATCATTTAATCTGCTGTACATTTACAGCCATGAGTTCTGTGTTTTTTTTCCACAAACCAAACATTTTTTTATTTATTTATTCGATATATGGAGCAAAGAAACCTGAAGAAAATCAGTCAAAGAGTTGATGATTAACTTATTCATGAATAATGAAGTTGTTTTTAATGTTCCATGAGATTAGAATGAAAATGACATAAAAAACTGCTCTGTGCATAGTATGTTAGAGCTATTTTCTTTTTTTCCTCCCTCTGAAATAATAACAAATGATGTCACAACACTGGATTAAATACACATGAAATACTGGAAATGGGAGGTTTGGATGAAAAAGATAAAGTTTTACCAAACTTGGCAGCATTTGTCAAGTGTTTGACAACAAAAGTGTTTAAACTGGGTCAAAACATTTTATTTAAAAATATATATATAAAAAAATCCTAACATTTAATCTGTTTCTGTTTTAAAATTTCATAAATAGGACTTGTTATTATAATGATAATGATAATAATAATAATGCATTTTATTTATTCGACACTCTTTTCGACACTGAAAAAAAACAAACAAACAATAAAAGACCGTAAACAGAAAATGGAGGGGAATATCACAGAGATCGGAGGAGGAGGAGGATCTAAGGTGGCGATGTGGAGAAGGTCGGAGAGATACGGAGGGCCGAGGCGTACAGGAGGATTTTAAATTGAATTCAGTGGGGTTGTTGTAGGATGGGGCTGATGTGGTGGAATGAGGGAAGGGAGCTGTATGGGGGTGAGGGAAGGGGGCGGAGTCGATGAATATATCGAAGATGGAATTATGCAGACCAGGTAATGTTATTGATGTGGGATCGGACACCCAGATGATGTGTGTGTGTGTGTGTGTGTGTGTGTGTAGGCCGGAGCCAACCTGGACATGTTTGATGAGGAGCAGAGAACTCCGTTGATGGTCGCCTGTGAAAACAACCATCTGGACACGGTGAAGTACCTGCTGAGAGGGGGAGCAGCCGTCGGCCACAAGGTGAGTCCGTGAGCTCATGCTCTCACTGTCGGATCATCTCTTCCTCGTCCATCGCTGCATCCACTGTCACCATTTCAACTCTTGCCGAGTACTTTAAATGGGACAGTTTAGTTTTGTTGTTGTTGTATAATGCACTAACACCCGAGTACGGCCAGCCTCGGCTGCAGCACCGGTGTCAGTGAAGCCGGTGTTTCAGATTAAAGTCCAGGCATGGTTGAAACAGTGGCAGTGTTGTTCAGCACGAATCATGTTGTCATCTCAGGACATCATGGGTTTCACGTGTCTGCATCTGGCAGCTAAACTGGGCCATTGTGACATCATCCATCACCTGCTCACCAAGGCATCCAAATACATCAACTGTCAGGTAAAAGTCATTCATCCGTTCATTCGCCAACTGCCCGCGAAGACACAATGTTGCGTGTGTGTGAGTAGTGACGCGTGTCTGCGCAGGATGACGGCGGCTGGACGCCCATCACCTGGGCCATCGAGTACAAGCACAAGGAGCTGGTGCACCTGCTGTTGTCCAGAGGGGCCGACGTTAACATCAGAGACAAGGTGAGCGCCCCACACACACACACACACACACACACACACACATATATTTATACAGCACTGCAGCTCTCTAACAAGCTTCATCTCCTGGGAGGAAAAACATATTTGTGGACAGTAAACATTTGAGTCTGAAGGGCAACAGCTGCCGTGTCACCTTGATACTGAATAAGAAGTAGACCTCACTGAGTTTATGTTATAATTAATATAAAAAGTGTGAGTTGTTTCCAACAGGAAGGATAGTATACTCTATACATTAAATACATAAGTAAATGAATCCTGTGACCTTTTAATCTGTATGTTTAAATTTGATCATCTTATACAATTATTAATTACCCTGTGATTTTGGCTTTTCTGTTGTTTTTCCCCCTTTTTTAATCAGTATCGTCTTAATAATACATGATTTAAATTTGAAAGGAAAGTGACAAAAATATTACAAAGCGTTATTCTTCCTTGAGTCATACCCCAGCCTTCCACTAAGTTTCAGAAGATTAGCTTCAGTATTTTAAGTCCTGACTTCCTCCATGGCAGCAGTAACACTCAAAATACACTCATCTCACACAGATGATCAGACTGAAAGTCAGAAACACTTGATGAATGCGTTCTCCCTGACCAGGAGGAGAACGTCTGCCTGCACTGGGCGGCTCTGTCCGGCTGTGACGACGTGGCTCAGGCTCTGCTGGAGGCCCAGTGCGACCTCAGCGCTGTCAACGTCCACGGGGACACGCCGCTCCACGTCGCCGCCAGAGAGAACCGCCTGGACTGTGTTATGTGAGTCTCCTGTCCTCGAGCGGAGGACTGTCTTTCAGACGTCCTCGTTAATGTTTATCTAATGACCGTGTATGAGTTGTAGTAGTTGTGCACAGTAAGTTTTGTCATGTCACACCAGTTCAGATTCAGACCAAATCTACTCTGGTATACTATATAGAATAATAATAATTGAAGCTTTTTAGTCAAACTGAAATAGTCAAACAGCCTGGAGGATGTTTCTCGGTGTTAATGATTATTTTCTCTCACATCACATGATATACAAAGTAACAAAATAGTAAACTTAAGCGTGTTCTACTAACAATGTTGGGGGGGGGGGGCGGATCCCTTAAAGTCAAGGTCTTTTGAAATTCACAGCTGAATAAAGATCATCCCTTTATAAATATGCATAACCCACATGAATAGCAGATAGCAGGTGATGTTACTGTCGAGTTTTGAGTTGAAACTCCCCTCTGTGTGTCAACCTGTGTTCCCCAGACGTAAAGAAGTTGAATCTCTGCCGTCCACAGGTTGTTTCTGGCTCGCGGCGCAGACGTAACTCAGAGGAACAAGGAGGGAGAGACGCCGCTGGACTGCTGCGTCTACGGCTCCAGCGTGTGGACGGCGCTCAACACCAACAAGAAGCTCACCGACGCCAGGAGAGGCAGGGACTGTCGTGGAGAGAGAGTGCTCAGCAGGTACACTGTGGTGGGATTTCTCCGGAACACAGTGGAGCTCCGTGCATCACACTGTGTTGTGTTGGCGGCCAAAGCTCCTGAAACATGAACTGCACCAGCTTTAAAACATAAATTAACCCGCTCTTCTGCAGCTTACTCTGCCCAAAGCCTGATTTTGAAAAAATGCCAACGAAATAGGCTGAGAGACCTGAGTGAGGGAGAGCGTGGATCAGAGAGAGGCAGTGTTGTTTTCGTCGACGATGACCAATACTTATTGACCTAAATGGATTGGTTAAAAGACTATACTTCTTAACTAAAACTGACTAAAACTTTTTTGAGTTTTCGTCGACTAAAACCATCACATATAGAAATGACTAAAACGTGACTAAAACTATCACATATAGAAATGAATAAAACGTGAGTAAGACTATCACACATAGAAATGACTAAAATTTGACTAAAACTATCACATATAGAAGTGACTAAAACTATCACATATGGAAATGACTAAAACGTGACTAAAACTATCACATATAGAAATGACTAAAACGTGACTAAAACTATCACATATAGAAATGACTAAAACGTGACTAAAACCATCACACAGAAATGACTAAAATTTGACTAAAACTATCACATATAGAAATGACTAAAACGTGACTAAAACTATCACATATAGAAATGATTAAACGTGACTAAAACTATCACATATAGAAATGACTAAAACGTGACTAAAACCATCACATATAGAAATGACTAAAACGTGACTAGACTATCACATATAGACATGACTAAAACGTGACTAAAACTATCACATATAGAAATGACTAAAACGTGACTAAAACTATCACATATAGAAATGACTAAAACGTGACTAAAACTATCACATATAGAAATGACTAAAACGTGACTAAAACTATCACATATAGAATGAGTCGTTGAACAGGTGTGGCTGTTCATGTCTGTCCGTATGTTGAAATCAGACTTTTAATTTCCTCTTGTAGGGACATCTCCCGTGGGTATGAGGCGGTTCCTATCACCTGTGTAAACGGCGTGGACGGCGAGCCCTGCCCAGAAAACTTCAAGTACATCCCAGACAGCTGTGTCACCTCCCCGATCAATATAGACAAGGACATCACTCACTTACAGGTGACACTTTACAAACTGGATGTTTCTGTGTGTATTTAAAGTAAATGTGTAGTGATAATGTAAACTTTCATATACATGACTGGGGGAAAAGTCTGTTTTGTATGTGCATGTGTTCCTTTTGTCTTGCCTTTGTCACGATTTATCTTATTTTATCCTCTGCCTTAAATTGAACATTTGCAACACGTGTGATGTTAAACCGTAAACACGCACTTCCTTTACGATATAATGCAGAAGTTTAAGCTGCATGTGCTACAGAATGTCATCATACCTGACGTTTGTGTCGCGCAGCACTGCAGCTGCACAGACAACTGCTCATCCAGCACCTGCATGTGTGGTCAGCTCAGTCTGAGATGTTGGTATGACACTGTGAGTACACACACACACACACACACACAACCAATTCTAAACCTAACCCTAAAACCAAGTCTTAACCCCCAAAAAAGCTCTTTAAAGTTGAGGACTTAGAGTTCATGTCTGAAAACAGTTGATTTCTGCGTTAACATTGCTTAACATTAACATAACATTGTCAACATTTACTTTAAGGAGCTGTACGTAAGAAACGTTTTATATTAAGTCATAAAATGACCATTATTTTTTGAACATTAAGTTGTATGACACAGACCGCAGGAGGTGACTAGGTGACTGTGTGTGTGTGTTTTTCCAGGACGGTCGACTACCACTGGACTTCTGTCAGCGAGAGCCTCCAGTGCTGTTTGAGTGTAACCATGCCTGCTCCTGCTGGAGGTCCTGCAGGAACCGCGTGGTCCAGAACGGACTCAGGTAACTCGTTTGTCAGTAATATGCACCAAATACATAGTAGGTACCATAAAATACATTATGTAAAGGTAAAAGACTTAAATAAAGTATAACAATAGGCAAAAACGATATTCAGGATGAAATGAAGTGTTGTGAATGTTCGTATATAATTTCATATTGTTTCCATGTATTTTTTATCTTTTTACCCATCGCGTACATACAGTGCCTCTTTTAATTGAATAACATAAACATCATCATATTTGACTGAATGCTTCAGTGTCAGTACAGCCTTTAAAATCAGGAAAGGACACATATGTAACTTTCACTCGAGTGAACTGAAAAAGAAAAGAAAATCCTTTGTAGCATTTTCTGCTAATAACCTTTATCACGTGTGATAATGTTTCCCACTGTATGCAAATGGTAATCTCAGGTGTGCGAGTATGAACGATGCAGAGCTCCAATAGTTTCCTCCCAGTCTTGCACCAGGCCAGGAGTGAAGACGATCAATGCTCTCTTCCAGGAAAAGAACTGCCTCAAATTGTTTTTCTCTGGTCAAACTGTGTTTTCCTGAATGAAATCAATACAATCTATCGTCTTAATGTTCCTCCTCCTCAGCTGCCGGATTAGATAAGAGCCTCTGCTGTTGCTTTCAGAGTCCGGCTGCAGCTCTACAGGACGCAGACGATGGGCTGGGGAGTGAGGGCCATGCAGGACGTCCCGCAGGGAACATTCGTGTGCGAGTAAGAGCGGACGCTGGTGACGGAGAGCTGAAGTGAAATTCAGTGTTCTGAGTCAAACCTCTAATGCCTCCACAGGTACGCCGGAGAACTCATCAGTGACGCAGAGGCCGACAAACGAGAGAACGACTCGTATCTCTTCACCCTCGACAATAAGGTGACCGCACATGTTAGAGACAGTGGGAGAACACTTTAAGATCAGTGGAAGCTCATTTCAGGACTATGAAGCGCACCTAAATATAAGCCCCACCCACTGAATTTATAATCTTTTATAGAATCTGTATAAGAGGGAGGCGGAGCCGTGTGTTTGATTGACATCAGATGCATCAGATGTTAACTTTTAGAAAAATGTCTCGAGCTAAGACGAGGACGCTGTGCAGCCCCGAGGTTGTTTTAACCGTCTTTTTTTTTTTAAAATAGTCAGGATAAGTCAAACGCACACATTTGAAGATAAAGTGCAAGGTCACTGATCAGCCGTCACGTTTAAACCAGTCGCGTGTTTTTTTTAACGTTTTAGATTCAGGCTCTCGAACAACATCAGCGTTGGTAAAAATAAGTGTCACTCTCGTGTTTGGACAATAGGTGGAGCTGCAGAGTCTCTCACACACACACACACACACACACAGAGAGAGAGACAGGGTGAGTGTATAATGTCCTGACTTGATGGTTTTTACAGACTGTGGTTGGATGTAATGATGATGATGGTCGGACCATTTGCTGAAGTAATGACTCAGTCTTTAGTTCTCAGTCGCATTTGTTCTGTTCCTGAAAGAATGGTGTGAAACCCCCGTCTGTGTATTTGCTCATTTTGCCTCATCATTCTCACTCAGTGAAGAGTGAGGGTGTGACCGTCCTCTTCAACATGATCTGCCTCTGTCACGCTCCTCCTCCTCCTCCTCCTCCTCCTCCTCCTCCAGTGTTTCTCATACTGCAACACTGTGGACAGTAGGAACAAAATGAATAACACAAATCAAATAACACAATTCCGTGCCCGTGTTATACCGTGGTGCGCCCCTAGTGTAGCATTCTGTCGTTTTTCAGTGCTTTATAGATTAAAGAATAAAAAAATATGATTAAAAAAACAAATCATAGCGTAGTGATTGTTTAACGATAGCGTCGTTGCTCCGTTTGCTGCGTCAACGGAGGGAAGATTTGTCAAAAAGTGACGTTTGGATAAAAGGACACAATCGTGACTCCGCCTTTCCCTCTTTAATGCATCGACCACTTCCTGTCTGCGTCGTTAATCACGCGCCTGGTGCCTCGCGTTCACGGCGACACCTTTTCTATCGTGACTCTCTGTGGTTGTCACCGTCATGTCCAGGTGGGCGACGTGCACTGCATCGACGGCAGACTGTTCGGCAACGTCGGCCGCTTCGTCAACCACCTGTGTGAGCCCAACCTGCTGGTCGTCAGGGTGTTCACCATGCACCAGGACCTCCGCTTCCCCAGGATAGCCTTCTTCTCCAGCAGGCCCATCAAAGCTGGAGAGCAGATAGGGTGAGTTGTTCCTCCCTGAACTTGAAAACAAATAAACCAAACACAAATAATGAAATGGACTTGTATTCTCTCCAGGTTTGACTACGGAGATAATTACTGGAAGGTGAAGAGCAAGTACTTTAGCTGCCAGTGTGGTTCTCCCAAGTGTCGTCACTCGTCTGCCAGCAGGCGCGTACACACTGGTGACCTCTGACCTCTCCTTTTGCCTGGACACACTGGCCCCCGTTCAGACCATGTATTAACATCCCATCATACGTGTGCAGCTCCGAGGATAAAAAAAAACACACTCTTTCTCCTTCTTTTACACCCGTGAGACCGACTGTGCCTGGACACGTGCGTCCTCTGACATTATATTAAATCATGAACCTGCTGTAAACCACCTTAAAACATGAACGCTCACTCTCAGTAAAAACACCTAATAAAATCTACACCAGTTAAAGTGTACAATAGCTTTACACTGAATAACTTTGCCACTTACTCGTGCAGGTAGACAGTTTTCTCCAAACCTCTCGGAAGCTGCTGCTCTCTAAGTTTCTGTCACTTAGTTAAATCCAAAAGAATGATTTTGGTGATTGATTTTCCTCTCTTTACAAAGTGACACACACATATGTGTTACAGTGGCATAAAGCAGCACATGGACAATATGTCTAATACATTGCAGACGACTGTAGTGAGGCCTTTGTTAAATATGCTAAAAATCTCTTCTTCCTTGTGATCACTGTTCACACGGATGTTAATAACATGTCTGAACGAGGTCATCGTATCGCTGTACTGTCAGAGATGATGCACCAACGCTTAGTTTAGATATAAACTAGTGAGACGGAGCTTATTTACACCTGTGAAGGTAAAGCTTCAGTGTGGAGGCTGAAGTAAATACTGTGTGTGTGTGAGAGAAGCTTGAGCTTCTTTTAAAAAGCTAACAATCAGGTTAAAAAAAAAATCTTTTTAACACTCACTGACTGTCCTTTTAATAATGTTGTACTGATGGAATTAGAGAAATCATATTTTTGGTAGTTTAATCTGTGCTCTGTGCTTTTTACTACATGTCCAAATATCAATTAAACACATTTTTAAAGGTTCTTTTACTCGTGTGCTTTTTTTTAATTGAAGAGTTCTTGTTTGAAACAGCAAAGAGACAAAAGTTACTGCGGATGCAAAGCAGGAAGACACCGGGCTGTTGGAGTATTAAAGCAACACTATGTAAGTTTTACCGTTTCGTCTCACTTTTAATTATTCATTTAAAAAAAAAAACACCTAGATTTGATGTTATTTGTCACTTGCCATGTATTTTTATCTTCTGTCTTCTTTTGCTCAACTGTTGTTTTTAATGTGCTTTATAAATAAACATGAGTTAATGTGTGATAGATGGATAGATAATTAACCTTTGGAACACAGACTTTAGGCTGCTTTTTTCCATTAAACATATAGTAAATACAGAGGCCATAAGAATGTGCAATATGGATTGCCATATCTTTTTTCAGAAGTTCTCAAAATTTGGAAATATATGACATTTGGAAATGTCACAGTTCAAGGTTCGCTTGGCCTCGTTTTTATGAACAAAAATAAAAAGACAAAACGGTCAATTTTGTGACTTCTGCACAATTATTGCTACTTTACATCACTACTAAACGTTAGATATGAAAGGAATCGTAACTTTGACTCAACAGCGCGCATTTTGTAAAGCCTACATATGTGACCTGTAAACACACGCCCCCAGGATGTCCATATAAGGGCTTGTGTGTTATTCCCATGGCAATTTACCAAGGGTGCACTTGAGCACTAAGGGTTAAATAAATACATTAAAATAATATATAACAGAACATTAAAAGGATTAAAGGAACACTTAAATGACACTGATGATAAAATGTATAATTCTTTGACCACAAAAACAAAGCTGGATTCAAAATCCCACCGAAAAATGAAAAATGATTATTAAGTGTTTGCTTTTGAGCAGTGGACTAATCTGAATTAAATAAAAATATACATAAACACTAATAGTGTCTACAGATTCAGAATCAGACTCTCGAGTGAGTGGCATATGATATAATGTGCCAAGTATGATCATATGACTATTAAACTCATCATTCGTTTTGAGAATGAATGGTTCTAATAGAATAGTATTAAAAAAATTAATTAAATTAAATTAGAGCAATCCAAGTGTGTTTTTGCCCCTTTGTGTTGCGTTCACTGCCATGTGGAAACTTCCCGACGCTGTAAATACTCTGTAGAGCTCAGACTGAGGCTCTCTCTCTGGCTCCCATCTCTGTCCTCCCCTGTTGCTATGGAGACAGGGCCGGGCCAGGTGGAGCCACTGGCTGGCGTCTTGTCGGTCACGTGGGTGGTTGGGTCTGTGCTCTGTGGATGAGAAAAGTACTGTTTCCAAACACACGTGCACGCGCACACATTAGCAGCAAGTTCACGGAAACGCACCACCCCAGTCGTGAGTGATTTCTCCTCCGCGTACACGGCACTGAAGCCCCGGCAGCACCCGCAGCCCCGGCGGCCTGTTCCTCTCACCTGGACGGCGCTGACGAGGCGGGGAGAGGCAGAGTGTGTCGCCGCCGACTGGACTCTCTTTTCTGGACATTGTCAGTCATAATGTCACGTGCGGACGCCTCCTTCTCCTCCTTCTGCTCCTCGCGCTCCTCGCTGTGACGCTGTGTTTTGTTCACACGCTGTGCCCGCGCGCGCTTTGTGTTTGTTAAAAGTGTTAAAAGTCAGTTTAATTATTGAATATTTCCTGTGGTTTGAGCGGAAGCCGCGTCCTGTAGCATGGAAACAGCAGCAGCAGCGGCGGCGGCGGCGGGCTCGAGCAGATAACAGGAATTCAAAGAAACCTCCTTCACACACACACACACACACCTGGTTCTGCTGTGAATGTTTGACTCGCGTGCTCGTGGACGGTTCACGCACCTGAGGGACCTGGAGGACGGGGCGACGGTGTGTGTTGTGATGCTTCTTCTTCTTCCACATTTCTTACCTGCTCTCAGTTTTGGTTCCTCCAGCAACTCGCGTGCTCTCCCGCCGCAATGGCTCGCTTCGAAGACGAACTGTCCAGCCGTTATGGAGGCGGCGGTCCCGCGGGCCCGGCGCGAGGGGCCAGCCGGCAGCCGGGGCCTCCGGGGGGCCAGAGGATGTACAAGCAGACCATGGCCCAGAGAGCCCGGACCATGGCCATTTACAACCCCATCCCCGTCAAACAGAACTTCCTCACCGTCAACCGCTCTCTGTTCATCTTCAGCGAGGACAACGTCATACGGAAATATGCCAAAAAGATCACCGAATGGCCATATCCTTCCCCGCACCGTGTACCGGCACGTCAGCACACCAAACCCGGGTCAGAAATGTGTCCATTTAAGGCTCTGAGTGAACATGCGTTAACTATGCAGTAACTTTAGTGAATATTGCAATGATGATGTGATATTGAGTTCAATTATCACACAAGTTTATATATTATATATATGGTTATTATAAAAAAAAAAACTTGGGCTTTATTCTAATCCAACAAAAGAACTCACAGATAGGAACTGTTATCAATAGTAATTATATCTGATATGACGAGATATCGTGACTGCTTTGGCCGTTAACTGAAACCGATATATAAACTTATTCACACCGATATTTTGCAGATATCATCGCCAAAATATTTAAGGAAACCAGGACGATGAAAAATCACAACTATATTATATTATATTGTAGTATATTATATTATATTATTTCTAATTGCTATTTTGTTTGGAAAACAACTGTTTAGCTGCTAACATAGACCCACACAGTGAGAACAAACACATGTTATTATTATTTTCCAAAATTGTACATGAACGTAAACGTATTCTAAATCCAACTGCAATATTATCCCGTCGTTTCTCTGCCCACAGGTATTTGGGGTATGAGGGTGTTGCACTTAGTTAAGTGTGCTAGGCCACAAAAAGCTTAAGAAAGTGATCAAAACAAAACAAAAACAAAGATCTTGGACAAACAATACTAGCATGAGTCTTAGTCTTAGCAATATGTAAAGTCTGCATATATATATGTGTGTATATATACACATTCCACTAGGGATTTGACAATACAAACACATGGCGATTTAAAAAACTAAACAAACAAAAAAAACTTTACAATAAGTTAATTGCAGTAAATGTTTCCTTTTTCTGATTTGAAAATATGGTCTAGCTCACCAACATACAGTCCTAGTGATTTGAGATTCTGCATCTTTCAGTTTTTCATTGTAGTTTGAGACATTTTCTTTGGTAATATAAGTCGGGTTTTTTTGCAGCATAAGTAACACGTTTTTACAGCGCCACAGTACTTAGTTCCAGTTTATGACAACAATGACTTTTTTTGTAGTGTACGTAGCATGTTTTTGTAACTTTGTACATTACAATGTACCATTTTTAACAATACTTTTTGATAACGCCTGCAATGTTTTCATTATATTTTTATGCACTTTTCCCAAAAGCTTGCAAACCAAATCAAGGCAGTTTACGAATTAATGATCTGATCCATCAGAATGTGAAAGAGATATACAGTGTTTTAAAATGATGTTCAATAGTATTGCAATAGCAATTATTATGTCAGGATACTTTCACATCCTGGAATTGTCCAATTTAGGGCTGCAACTGACAATTATTTTCAGAATCGATTTTCACCGATTGATCTTTTTGTCAGAAATGTCAGAAAATGTTGGCGAGTATTTCTCAAACCGCAAAACGATGATGTTGTCAAACGCCTCGTTTTCTCCACAAACCAAGAATTATTACATTTTGAATGATTTCTTTGTTACATAATGCAAAGAAAACTAATATTCACTTTAAGAGGCTGAACAATCAGAGAACATTCATTCATTTTAATGATTAAAAAAACAAAAACCTGATTTATCAATTATAAAATGAGGTAACGATTACTTTAGGAATTGGTTAATCGTTGCAGTTCTAGTCCAATGCCTGCATCGAACTTGATCTTATATGTATGTCGGCTGCCGATGTTGACAAGCACGGTAACCTTAAAGAGCCCCACAGGAAACTGAGCTTTAATGGATGTGTAATAGATCCAGAGGTAGTAGCTTGAAGGCTGGGTGTTTTTGGACTCGTGTTTCGTCTCCCGTTTGACAAAGAATTAGATTTCGAGACGTTATAATCCAGAGACATGGGCTGATGCAGCCTGGTTAGAGAAGCCATCATGCCCTGTGCTGTTTTTGTACGCTCGACTCATAGACTGCAGAAACGCATCTGTGTGAGGATTCACAGCAGTGGTGCTGTCCGTGGTGCTGAACTCTCAGTGAGCAGCAGGCTTGGGTGTGACACCAAACAAACAAGCCACACCAGTACAATGCAGCAGGATGCATTTGTTGGTGTTTTTTCTCTCAATGGATTAAGTTTTTTTCATGTCAGTGCAGTTGGCTTTTGTGCGTCTGCTGTGGATTTAGAAGCCAGTGGCCAAATAGCTCAAGTGTTATCGGTGTTGCAATTAATTCACATTAAGTTGTGTAATCGCCTCCTTGCTTAACTCTCTAGGTGATTACTCCCGTTGCTGAACAAGCATTTATTATACTTTGATGTCACGCTGCATTACTGAGCTGCGTATTCTAAAGCAGAGCAATCACGGCAACACTACAGGATGATCTATTGTGGCTCTGAGCAGCTGGAGTCCACAGGGCTGGCCCTCCTCCCAGCAGAGCTGGAGCCGGCCAGACTCCGAGGGGATGTAGGAGCGAGAGGAGAGAGAGGCTTAATAATCTGTACAATTCTGTGTATAATTTCCTTAAAGTACTCGTATACTCTTCTCTCAGTCCTGGTCACTGCTGAATGTGGATTCACAGGAAAGAAGAAAACATGATTATTGTGTTTTACCAAGAAAAATGTGTCTGACATTCATACATGTTTTGATGGTGGAGAGCCCAGAGGAAACACATGTTAGACATGTCCGAACATGCAAACTCAACCAGGTCCAGCACCGGGATTCGAACCCAGCAACTTCTTGCTGTGCAAAACAAAGTAGTCTGATATATTGCCTTTTATATACAATATACTCTTCATCTTTGGTATTTATAAAACAAATCTCTCTGGTCCAATGACGACCCAATTTGTGTCTTTGCATAAGTGATGAAATTTACCAGGGTCTTTGAATGCATCTCGTTCGCTGCTCCTTATCAGCGAACCCTGCATTACTTTCACTAGCTGTCATGCACTGGAGTTAAGAATATTAGAATTAGAGCTGCAATTAAATAATCTGTTGAATATTTTGTTGAGTAATCGAGTAATCGTTTGGTCCATTAAATGTCAGTAAGCGTTAAAAAATGTTGATCAGTGTTTGTCAAACCAGGAAATAAATAATAAATAATTCACTTTTGATGATTTCTTTGTTTTATGGAGCAAAGAAATTAAGAAAATATTCACATTTAAGAAGCTGAAACAATCACAAACCTTGTTTTAATCATGAAAAAAAGCTTCAAACCGAGGAATCAATTATCAAAATGGTATTAGATTAAAAAGTTTGCTCGAAATGTCCGTCCCTGGTTAATACTATACACTTTGACTTTGGATCCTAATGCAAAGTGAACCCAGTGTCCTGTATTGGAAAGAGTTCAAGCTGTTAACACTTACCACGGTGTATTAATCTTGTTTTTATGCCGAGTCAGCGGCTCATGTTTCAAGAAATAAGCATTCTGCTAACTGGAACGTTTAGTGACCACCAGTCGATGCAGCTGTGACCTGTGTGCATTAAGAGCACCGTTGTCAATAGATGAACCGTGTCAAAAAAAAACAGAACCCGTACGTACACAAAAAAAACACAAAAATTTGTCCATATTTTGGTTGTCATGTCAGGAGTGTTTTTTCATCACCTGGATTCTTGCACGCACACGTCAACGATCAGTCCGTGAATAGTTTCTGCTCTGTTTGCAAATGTTGTGTCTTGTGAGTTCCTTAACGTTATCACTCCATTTGAGTACATGATCCTGGCCACCATCATAGCAAACTGCATTGTGCTGGCTTTGGAGCAACACCTACCGGAGTCTGACAAGACTCCCATGTCAGAGCGCTTGGTGAGTAGACTTTATTTATTTTTTTAAATCTATTTCCTCGTGCAGTGTTTCCCAGCCCTGGGCCTGGGGAACACGTGCAGTGATGTTTTACATTTGTGCCGTTTTGTCTCCGTAAGAGAACAGCTGATACACGGTCTGTCTGTGTTCTGGTTCCATGTGGGTTAAATGGAGAGGAAGTGAGCAGCGGCGTTGTAGGTTAAGCAGCACCCTGCAGAGCTGTGTTTGATCCCCACTGTGTATCAGTATGTCCAGTTACCCCTCCTGCCCAAGCCCCTTGTGAGGTTTTCCCATGAAACCAATGGCACTTTTCCATTCTACAGTTCTAGCACGACATGGCTCGACTTTTTCTGCTTTTCCATCAGAGATAATATCTGGTTGCTGGTGCTTTTTTTTGGTACCTGCTCTGATGAGGATCCAAGCGAGCTGAGCCGGTACTAAAAATGTGATGAGTCATGAGTTCAATGCCCAACTGTAGATTAAGTTAAAAAGGCTTAATATCCTGAAATCTCAATATACGGAGTACTGAACGACTCTGTGAGCAAATCTTTTTAATGAACTGACTCTAATGATTCAGTTACAGCAGAAACTAGTCTGTGTGTTTGTGTCGCGTATAAAACAACAGCACGAGGGCGTGATATGAAGTCACGGAGAACAACGCGTCTGAACCAGACTGAGTCGAGCCGAGCCGAGCTAATGCTAGGACTGCATAATGCGAAAAGCGTAGTTAGCTTGCGTTTTCAACTAAGGCATGAGCCGATACTTGATATTGGTCCGATACTGGTCAAAATGCGATATTATCCAAAAATCCGATGTATCCACAGACTGTAAAAATGTACGTTGACAGAATTGTGTCTTTGAAATAGATTGAAATGGCACAAATGAGTCGTTAACAGCTTTATAGTTGAAAATGACCGTTAATATCGGACTGATACCGGGCCTGTGATATCGGTATTGTAGTAGAATGTCATCGACCTCTTTAGATCTAATTTGTCCCTTCAGAGCTACTGTACAAACATGTTTGTATGTAATGTAACATTACACGATGCTAATCATGACATTTAAACACGTTTAAACTAAAATGTCTATTTTCACTCATAAGAAGCATAAGAAACAAAAATATCACGATGATTACTGTTTTAAATGTTAGCCTTTGTGGCCGTTGAGCACCGCTCTAAATCATGTTCAGTTAATGGTTACACTGAACACATGAAGAGAAGATTGGATTGGAAATGGAAAATGAAGCATGTCAGCTTGTTTTTGTTGGTTCTGCAGTGACTGGATGATTGATTTTATCCCAGGTTTATGGCCTACATTTGGTTGCGTTGGAATCTGTGGGTTTGACAAATCCTCCTCACCGTTTGCTCTTCTCTCTCTCGACAGGACCACACAGAGCCCTACTTTATTGGAATATTTTGTTTTGAGGCTGGTATCAAGATCATCGCCCAGGGCTTTGCCTTTCACAAAGACTCCTACCTACGTAATGGCTGGAATGTAATGGACTTTGTGGTGGTCCTAACAGGGTGAGTAGCGCTGGCCTAATGGCTTATACAGCTCCTAAGTGACAGAGCTGATGGGCAGCAACTATTAATGGCCTGTGTGTGTTATTTCTAATGATCAGTAGAGCAGAGCCTCTCCAGATGCCGACGTGTTTTCTTCCTGTCAGAGTTTTAAGGTGGTATTGTCCACAGCAGAGAACTGTGGACTGTGTTGTTTAAATACACTTTAAATGCAGGATTTTTACCCTCATTAAACAGCTTCGGAGTCATTGTGACGAGCGAGCAGCTGACAGTGAGGATAAAGTGCTGGATGTTTAAAAAGAACGTACTCGTAACGTGTCGGAGAAAAAGGTGAAAAAGCGACTTCCGCCTTAAACGCCCATCTCTTCTCCTCGGCCTTTGACACTATTTGAATCGTTGATGTTATTTTATTTTTATCTATTTATTATTCTGTGCAGAGCTTTGGTGATTGTTTTAAAGTGCCTTACAAATCAAGTTGGATTGGAAATCGATGCAGTGAAATCTCACGGCGACGCCAACTATCGAATTTGGTGCCATATATTTAAACCATTTGTGGATTAGCATAAAATTGATGTTTCAGTCCACTAGATGGTGCCAAGTGCTCACTCTCACAAGAGCTGTTGTGTGAGTATATCGCAGTATATGATTTTGTACTCCTGCTGTTACGATGAGTATTACGTGAGCACTTTCAAACTCACACTTTAAAGAAAGCCATTTGAGCCTAGAAGGACATCAGACCATCGGAAGTAAGTACCGCATGGTCCAGCAGAGGGCACTCTGAGTGCAGTATTTTCAACGCCCTGCTGGCAGCTGCGACATCAAAAGTATCCGGAAAGCGGCAAAGAAAAGTCGTATTTTTACTACGTTATTTGATTATTTACACCTGTGGCTGCTCTACTGTGTTTCCTACACGGCAAAATGGCTGTATTTTTCCAGGTGAAGATAAAATGGTCGTTGATAAATAGTGAACTCATTGATGAAGTACAACCGTGAAGAAGTGACACGCCTCTGTGATCTGTGTGAGCGGATAGAGGTGCCGGTGTAATGTTGACTCTCCGCGTTCCTCCGGCTCGTGCTTTACAAACGCTCAGTGAGCTGACGACAATGTTGCCGGACCAGTTCCTGTCGTTCCCTGATTGTCTGCAGAGTAAACACAGAGCGAGTCCCTCGGTACAGGATGGGAATAGTGCTGTTGTTGTGGGGGGAGGACGGGGGAGGATGGGGGAGGCGGTGGAGGTGGAGGATGCTGTTACGCTGCAGAAAGTCCCCGGGGCACTTGGCGGTTCCTCCGGGGAGCGCTGTGGCCTCACTTACATAATGACACAGAGATTTATTTGGCTCATCTGTGGGGGGTTTGTGTCAGGAACCTCGCTGCAGTAAACAGAGCCTCTGTTAATTCCCAAACCCCTCATCAGCGCTCCGGCCCCGCCCACTGGAAGCCTCCAGAAGCCACCGAGCCTCAATTACTGCTGGGTGAAACGACTGGGAAGCAGTGGAGATTATAATGCCATCCACCGGAATGAGTCTGGTTTTGGTGGAATGACGCAGAGATCTGTGTGTGTGTGTGTTTATTGTCTCTGATCCGAGTTTTCATATACGAGATATATGAGATATAATTATGTGGATAAAAGTTTCCTTTTCAGGTGTTTGTGCTTCTCAAAGGAAAGTGACAATACGCTGTAAAATAAAATGTATCATCTATATTGATATTGATGATCTTATAATAGGCTTATTACTTCATATCTGTCAACATTTGAACAGGATTTGGTATAATTATGCTTTCGTCATGAAATGTGACCATATTTATAGGCAATTCCATTGTTTCTAACACACATAAATATCCTTCATGTATCAATTATTATGTGGATATATTAACTATTTTGATAATCGATCAGTTTTTTGACAACTTTCTCCATTAAACCATTAAAAGTGAAGAATTTTGGTTTGTAGACAAAACATCATCATCAAAGCGAGTATTCAAACATGAACTAATAATTATGATTATATCATAATATGTTTTTACAGTGTATTGTCACTTTCATTTCAGAAGCATAAACATCTAAAAAAAAAGTGTCCAGAGAAACAACCCGTGTGCAGCATTGTATCTAAAATGATCTCAATTTTATTTAGAAACCATACCGCCCAGTCTGTATATAGAGAGTGGGCCATGCTGTCACACTGTAACTCTGTGCTCCTGCAGAGCAGATGCAGCTGAACTGACGCACCTCGACACGCGTGTGCACGCAAGCATGAGAACAAATCACTTTTCCATGATGACGCTCATTTCCTGCAGGATGTGCTGCGCAGAAGCTGATAGCGATGAGTCATTAGCGGCGAGTCGCTGGTGATCAAACATTAAGCTCGTCTGGAGAAGAAGGAAAGTTCAGTCCTGTGTCTCGTCCAAAGCGTCACCAAATACTCACTGTTCTGTATATTAACGATATAAATCTAATCAGCATTTCTGCAAGCCTGGCAGGTATGGTTTCTAATTAATATTTCATAAATGTGGATATAAAGCTGACAATACACTGTAAATACACTCAACTACTCTTTATGATCTGAATTATATGATCTTAAAAGACACATTCCTGGTTTATTTCTTTGGCTTCTTAATGTTAAATAAAAGATATTTATGTGTGTTCCAAACAAAATGAAATTGACTATAAATAGAGTCAAATTCTGCTATAACATGAATAATTAAGCTTAAAATGAAAGAAGTGTTATTAGGTGACTTTATTTAAAATATAATTGTGTTGATTTCATCACAGCCTTTAAAACCAGGAAAAATCATCACAGATAATTTATCATATCAACAGATGTAAAGATATAATATACGTTGTTTTCTTTGGTTTCTTTGGATCGTACATTTCCAGTACCTGCTGTGTCTCATGTTTTATTTTCCCTCGGTGTTTCCAAGAATGCCTTTTCAAAATTCCCCAGACATGGAGGTGAACTCCGCTGGGGATTTGGCTCTTATTTATAAGCAGTAAAGGGAAGAGTGACAGTCGTGGCGTAGTAACAGGGAGAGAGGAAGAAACAGTGCGCTGGTGTCACTGACTGCAGCTCCCTGTGGAAAAACACCGTGGATGTTTCACTCTGGGCCACAGTAACAGCAACAGCACAGCGTTGTTACCAGTGTGCCATATTCTGTTTAATGGGATTGTGATCGGGGGGGGGGGGGGGGGGAATCACAGCGTACCTCACGAGTGATGGGAAGAAATGTGCCGCGTCACTTTAATTATGAGAGATTCAGCAGCAGTCTGACATTCACACCTGCCGAGGCTGACCTGAGGTACCAGCCACACAAATATGACACGAGTGATGATTTATTAAGTAACGTCTCTCCGTCTCTTCTCTGTCCGATCAACGGTGTTTTTCCAAATTCCAGAAACCACCATGGGATACACGACCAAACCTAAGAATAGAAACCAAGTTGTAAGATTTTTAGAAACCCATCTACAACAATCTGTAATCTTGTGTAACTGGCACCAGCCCATTAACCCGGCGCACATCGCAGAGAGTATGCGTTTGCTCTCTGGATACGAGCTCCAGCCATTATTCATGAGCTGCTAATCACATCATGTGGTGAGCTGTGTAAACGGAAGAGCCTGGATTCAGGTCCCGTAGGCCAGCGCCGACCTCCTGCATGTTCCAGTAAGATGTTGGGAGTTGCTAATAAGAGCGTATATCTGCCTCGCTCTGCTCCCACCCAGATCAATAGTGTATTGAGCTGAGAACCACAGTGAATACATGGACTCCAGCACTCGTCTGCAGAGCGGGGCTGCATCACAGCAGCTGCTGTAGGCTCGGTCCTGCGTTACAACACTGCCACATGCAGCTCATAGGATAACACTGCTCACCTCACACAGAGGTTAACTTGTGTTTCTCTGCTTTTCTGTTCCATTTACGTCTGAATCTCACATTCCAGCTGAGAAGTCGGAAATGCGAACATATCTCAGGTTAATCCATCGTCTGCCATAGCAAGTCCGGTCATGGTTCTCAAACTGTGGTATGTGTACCGCCAGTGGTACACAAGCTTCCTCTGGCGGTACTTGGAGGAAAATCATTCATGGGTCTCTTGCAGGCTCAGAAGATAATCTGGGATTATTCACTGGAACCTGTCAGTTGTTAGTGGGAGTGAACTAGCTGGCTTAGCTCCTGAAGTTGCTAGCTGTTCTGTAGCCATGGTCAAATTGGAAAATCCATTTACTGGTCGCTTTTAGCGATGTTTACTATAATGATGATTATATTGCAGTCTAATCTGGCTAAAATAGTGGTTTCTGTTAGATTACATGAAGGCCTTTGGTCTACTTTGACCTGTATTTCAGTTTGTGGGATGTACATTTAGTTACAGCCACACATGACTTTAAAACTGCTCTGCATAGAGCTGCGGTCTACACTACCCACATTTGCTTTTCAGTTTTCAGCTGTGAACACTTGCTTTCGGTATCAGGAGATGATGTATGTTAAAAAACTGTCACCATCATTTTGACCTCATAACAAATCGTTGATCTTACTTTTCACTGAAACGGCATAGGAGAGCACAGTGTACATGAATTGTCAGCTGATATGTGTGTGTGTGTGAAATACTGATATCACAAATAGAAAACACTGTAGCAGTATGGATTTAAGGAAGGAAATGTTGGTGCATGTGCACAACGTGCAGAAGTCCCACTCCAGTCTGACTAAGCATATACATGCAGGAGTAATTGGACTATGAATCGCGTTATCCAGGTATGTTAGTCCGACTAAGACTAGCTCATTTTTAGGCTAACATGTTTACATGACATTAAGAAAAAACTAATTATTGTCTTTGTTGGACCAAAATCAGACTTTTAACATGCTTGTCAGTGCATGAGAGTATGAGTCAATGAGAATCTCCTGCCTTGGTGTTCCATTGAACACCAAGAGTGTGTGTGGTGCTGTGTCTTGACTGGATTGCTAGTCTGTAGTCTGTGTTTTTTCAGGATTTTCAACGTTTGTGGTTGTTTGGTAAAGTAAAGCATTACTGTGCCGCTTACATCGTCCCCCTGACCCAGTTTCCCTAACGACCCCCACTCACACCTTGACTCAGGTTAAAATAACAACCTAAAACTGGGTGGACCTGCAACGGTATTTTAGCTTAGTCATGTTTTGGGCTGCTAATCACTTTTTTTTGTTTGTTTCACAGTTGGTAATGGCACCGCAGCTCTCTCACACCGCAATCAACAGTCTTATCAAACATTCAGCTGCACAGGAGTCAGGCTGAAGTTTGACTGGAGGCAAATGAGGAGGTTGTGACACTTGAAAGCATTGACTTTTATTTAGAGCTGCAACTACCGATTATTTTCATAATCGATTAATCTGCCGATTATTTTCTCGTTTGGTCCATAAAATATCAGAAAACCTAAAAAAATGTTGATCGGTGTTTGTCAAACCTGGAAATGATGACGTTCTCAAATGTCTTGTTTTGTCCACAAACCAAAATGATTCACTTTGAATGATTTCTTTGTTCTCCAGAGCAAAGAAATGAAGAAAATAGTCACATTTAAGAAGCTTAAACTCTACGTTTATTTAAGATCCTATGAAATGTGTTTCAGATGTGTCATTAGCTCGTGTCATTAGCTGGTGCCAGACATTTCCTGGGTGAAACGGTGACATGCATGTATGTCACACCTGTGCTCCTCGCTGTCTAAACTAACATAGCTTTGTGGTTGAAAGGGTTTCACACCTGTGAGGAAAAAAGACGACGAAAAACACTGGTGTTTTCTACAGTGCAGCAGCAGCAGCCGCAGCAGCAGCAGCAGCAGCAGCAGCAGCAGCAGCAGCAGCAGCAGCAGCAGCAGCAGGTGCATTAGTGTCGCCAGTTTGTGTATTTGCTGTGTAAATTCCTTGTGATCAACACAAGGTTGTGGCTTTCCCTTCAGTAGTAGCATCAACACCTCCCTCCTCCTCAAAGCAACACCAGGGACTGTGCTAACTCTCTGTTGGTCCAACATGCTCTCAGTGCCAGTGGTATGTGATACTGCACAGTGCTGCAGAGCCTGAGAGGCGGGAAGCCAAGGGACGATTCACCGGAGAGATGAATCCAATCAAAGGCCAGAAAAACTCCAGGCACTGACGTTGTAGTTCATGTCGGTATTTTTTGGTTCCTTTTTAAAATGAATAGATTAAAAAGTGGTTTAAAATAGTGGTTTTTTTATTAATACGTTATTTAAACACTCACATGATGTGAGGGCTGCAGTGATCTATCAATGAATGGACGTCTAATCAATGACTTTTTTGAGAACTGAATTGGTTTGAGTGAGGTTTTTTGTTTTTTAATAAAATAAAAGCTAGTTTTCTGATGGGCATTTGAGGGCATTGTCGTTGTGACGTTAACGGTTAAGCTGTCCATTATTTTCTCGATGAATCGTTTGGTCCATAAAGTGTCAGAAACTACTTTTACCGTTACCCACACTGGTTATTGCTGCCAATGTGTAGACTGAGATATGTTTGTGTTTCCAGCTGATGTCCCTCAGCTCTGACTTGTGAGTTTGGCATTAGTATCTTTGTAGGAGCCAAGTAGGCGATAGCATCGCCCGCTCTGTGTGGCTGTCAGCAGAGCACAGAGGAGGTGCGGAAGTGTTTTTCTCTCTCTCTCTCTCAGATTACTGGATGTACATTATGCTGAAAGGTTATTATGGAATTATTGATCAATAGTGCTGGAATAAAATCTGCTTCTTGTACCTTTAAATGTGTTACGCTTGAATTCACATTGGCACTCTTTTTAAAATGTCTTTAAACGGATAGTTTTTTGTTAAGTGGGGCGTGTATGAGCGACTTGATGTTGACTGAAAACAATGAGCTTAGAGACATCACAACATGAAGATGTATGTGTATGTGTTTTGAATAATATGCGTTTAATATTGTTTTCCGGATTCAGGAGGTTCAGGAAACGCTGCATTTGTAGAACGTGTACAGTCACATCAACAGAGACAGAAAGAAGAAAGCCAGGAAACAATCTCCAAACACAGTTTCAGTGCTTTCAAAATGCTGATAAAAATTTAACAGGAAAACCTAGCGGATTCTCCTGAACTCGTTTTCCTGTGAATGGCCCATTGGGTTTATTTGTGTGAGAATGTAATTTATGTGAGAAATAGTTGGAATCTAAAGACGTTTTAACCAGCATTATCAATTCGGGGGATCTATTCTGTGAACACTGAACACTAATAGCAGTCAGTCAGTCAGTCAGTCGGGTTTTCAGGCTCCAGAAAGCTGCTTCAGTGATGCAGAGAGAGAATGTGGACTGTGGATGGTGTGATGATGGCTCTGTGGTCAGGACTAATGCACGCAGCTCACCATAAATCTGGTGGAGAAGCTGGAGCGTGGCATTTGTACAGTGAGCTGCTCTCTAATCAGCCTCCCTCTTAAGAGAAAATGCTGGAGCAAATGAATGAATAATTGATTGGGTTTCACTGTGGATGAATTAGCCCAGTTACAGAGTGCATTTTATCCTCTTTGATAAGCACCATGCACAGCATCGCTGCAGTGTACTTCACCTGAGCTTTATTATACGTTCTACTATAAATAAAATGTCCACTGTTACCTGAGATAATGTACGCATGGGTTTTATTTTAGTCCGACAAATCAATCATCGTGTCTGTTGTGAAACAATCTCCTGTCTGGGTTTTTCCGCTGACTCTTTGGAGCAAGTACTCCACCACGAGTACCTGATGGATCATTTCCTTCATCTCGTTCTCTTCTGTCGGCCAGTTTACCTTCAGCCTTTAACTCATGGCTTTTATTTCACTCGTTGTTCTAACACTCGGCTCCTTCTGACTGGAACTGACAACACCATGAAAAACCATTGTCAACCGCGGGGGGTGGCAGCTCTATCAGGGAGCTCCAGACATCGTCCAACTACAGCGAATGCCCCGAGGCCAGCCAGGAGATCTAATTGCTCCATCTGGTCCTTGGTCTGCCCTGAGGTCTCCTCCCAGTTGGACGTGCCAGGAACACCTCCCTAGGGAAGCGCCTTGATGGAATCCTTACCAGATGCCCAAACCACACGAAGGAGCAGCAACCCTTCTCGCTCCTCACCCTCTCTCTCTCTCTCTCTCTAAGGGAGACTGCAGCCACCCTCCTGAAAAAACCCAGTTTAGCCGAAGATCTCCTTCTTTCGGTCATGACCCATGTGACGTGCATATGGAGAGCTTTGCCCTTTGGCTCAGATCCCTTTTCCACACAACGGCACTTTTTTGGCGGATGATGAGGTCCCGATAGCGTCAATGGGTGAGGGAATAATGCAGCTCGAGAGTGGCCGGAGAATTATAGCTGTTGAGAAGAGGCATTTATTCAAACAAGTAGAGAAGTTTTGACCCCGAAACCTGAGACTGAGAGTTCTAAACACTCTAGATTAGTGATAGCTGTCAGAATATTGAAGTATTAAACACAGATTTTAAAGGGGCAATAGAAAACTTTGGTGTCCTTGGTGCCTGCTGTTCCGTCAAGTGCTGTGTTTCCAATATGGAAAAGTTTGGTTGCGAGGGAGTGATGACTGTTTTATTAGGTTTTCTGTGCTACACATTTACTTTATGAATCCTGTCAACAGTGTCTTTATTCAGAGGCCTGCAGTGTTTAGCATTAGCTGCGTGTGTCTTGTATTACCTGGGATGAAGGTAGATGTGTGTGTGTGTGTGTGTGTGTGTTTCTGCTGCCACTCACCATGAGCAGCCTCTCAGCCTGTCTCAGCTCGTCACACCCGTTGCCAGGAAAAGAGACGAGGCGGAGGAGAATGAGACGGAGGCTGACACACAATCTCTGCACTGATGTGTCTGAGACTGTCGATCGATGTCCTGGGAGGTGTCTCCAGCCATCTTCAGCTCCCCCCCCCTCTACTCCATCACCACCACCTTCCCCCCGGGGAGCCGATTGATGTGAGCGCTGGTTGTCGGGGAGGGTCGGGACCCTGCAGGCAGCCAGCCACTGCTGTCTCCTCTCAGCTGCCAGCCATGGATCTCCCTGCACGCTACCTTGCTTGCACTTTCATCAGCGAGGGCAGCCGCTCCGAGAACATGCTGGAAGGCTCAGCGAGGGCTGGGTTTGAAGACTAGATCGATTATCATATTTCACATTCATGAAAAAGCTTGTATGGATATTTTATTATGATGACATTTCCTGTATCCTCTGCTCAGATCTCAGACCAGAGCTCGTCTCTGTCTCCTGTGTTGATCAGAGTCTTGATCTAAGGTGTGGGAGGAAGTCAGTGGGCCCCGGCACATGGCTGCCACAACTACCCTGACCTGAGACTCATTTGTTGTGACTGAGATTATGTAGAGTCGGCACGATATGTGCTGACGTGACGCCTGTTGCACGTGTCTCACATGCGTACATGCGTTCAGAGTCAGAGTCGTCGTGTTTTCAGGCAAAAGTTCCTGCAGCGTTACTAAAGAACTCTGTGGGGAATTGGAAGATCATAAATACATCAGAGTACACATGCTCTCTCTCTCTATGAAAGCAGTTTGCCTTTGCACATGGGTGAGATGAGCTTTCAAGAGAAGTAGCTGCCGTGGAGCACTGGAGGTATGACATTAGATAACAGATCCGGACGGTGCTGGAGAGAAGAAAGCAACAGGAATACTCGTCCTTAAGTTTACTGTGGGTCAGTCCAGGGCGTGACATGGTGATTTAACACACTATAAATACACACTGCAGGCAGTGAAAGTAAGTGTGATGAGCTAAATGGGCGCAGATAACAAGATGCATTCAAAGACCCTGGTAAATTTCATCACTTCTGCACTCAAGACACATGAGGTCCACTACGGTCGGGGCTCGTTATTTAAATAATTTAACATAATAACCAGCACCCTTCCCTAAAAGGGTAGGTTACAGTCAGGGTGGAGCTAGACTGGCTCACAACAGTCAGCTCATTGCGATCAGTGTAAATATCCCATGGAAGTCGAGGCAGACGCCTGCAGTCTACTCTCACACGAAGCCTGATGTCTTAGAGACAAACTGAGCAGGAAAATAAAGAGCTAATGGACGACCTACATTGTTTGTTTGTTTGTCTGTTGTGTTGTGTTGCACCGGGACGATGACATTGTTACAGGTGTAAACTTGAAAGATGTGCAGGATTTGAGCACAAGTGATATTACTATTACATCTGTGTGTGTGTGTGTGTGTGTGTGTGTGTGTGTGTGTGACAGCTGTCGTCCACGCAAGGAGAATAGTATTTCACAATAAAAGCCTTGAATGGTGGTGGCTAGCACAGTCTTCCTGCTTCCCTCCACGGTCCAAAAACTTCCAGATTAGGTGATGGTAGTCCTTCTCTGTGTGTGTGTGTGGGGTTGTGACCCCGCCTTTCACCCCATGTCAGCTGGGATTGGCTTTAACTCCCTGTGAGCTCCAAGTGGAGGATAAAGCGGTAGAAGATGGATGGATGGATTGTTTATTGACATATTGGATGCACTGCCAACAGCTTAGGGTCATTGACGAATATGTTTGCTCTTGAGCTTTAACAACGGTGCAGTATCTTCTCTACTTGTTAGGGTTGTATCGGTCCAAATGTCTTTTGATCCGAGCTGTGAATCCTAAATATCACAGAAATGCAGAATATTTGTTACACCATGGTTTTAAAATGGTGGTTAATGGCTAAGTGGTAAAAACAGCTTATTAATGTCCAGCACTTAGTAGTTATAGTGTGTTGTATTGCATTTTATAGTATTCTGTACAGATTTTACAGTTGTTTATATTTATTCTGTATCATTTTTCACATTATTATACACTGTCGACTAAATTCTTAAATCGTGAGGTAACATTTGTAATAAAAATCTGCTTCATACGTGACAACTAAAAAGTAAGTCATACTATGTATCTTGTGTTTAGTTTTGGTCACGATCAGCTGTCACGTTCACCTGGATAATGTTCCACATATGAACGCTTTAAAAGACCACGGTGCTGATGGTGTTATTAGAATCCCATTAGAAGCCTGTTAATGCTAAGAAACACACATTGTACACAGTCTTTATTTGAGCCAGCGCGTGTCTCCTGGCTGTTTGTCTCTAATGAGATCACTGGAGCTCCTTTGTTTCTATGGCGACACCTCCAGTCGTCTCTATTGTGGCTTCCCTTCTGCAAGCATCCCTCCCATTTCTCTCTCTTTCTCTTCACCTCATTATTCATTGGCTTTTTATCCTTCTCACCCTCCGTGTACTCGTCTTTGTGTCGTCCGTCACTGTTACAACACATGAGCAGAAAACAAGGAAAGAGTTATCAGCCCTGTGGTTGTATGAGGCACAAATATGAGTTCAGATGATGTTCAGATATTCAGATTAAGAGGAATAAATGAGGCATAAAGCGCCACCATTGCAGAGGATATTAAGAAATACTACCCTTAACACATACGGGTAATAATAAACAATAATAACTTATTTGTTGGACTTGAGCCAAGGCTTGGTAAGAATATTCAAGTGCAGACAGAGCAAAGCAACACACGTGTGGTTAATCTGATTTGTCGCCGAGTCTGAACCCTGCAGCTCCCTCGGCTCCCTCGGCTCTCCTCCGCGCTGCTCTGGGAGGATACGTTCATGGGCCCAGGCCAAGTCCAAGTATAGTGCTGAGCAATAGTGCAATGAATATTCAACTGAATTTGAGATTTCGGGGTCAGTCGGAGCACAGAAAGCACGAGTCAGTGTTCAAATAAACACTAGACCAGGCTGTGACTGGATGGGTGGAGATAAACTTCAGTGTCTGGGGCCAGTGGTGAAAATGTACAGTCGTGTGTGTGTGTGTGTGTGTGTGTGTGTGTTATTAGCATATCTCTCGATGTTCCGATTGATGTCAAACTTGACAGTTATCTTCCCACGGGCACAAGTAAGTGCAGTGCCAAATTTGACGTTGTTTTGAATAAGTGATGCTAAATGAAGCACACAATGGCTTTCGCCGCTCTACTGTAGCCACTCCCCCCTCTCACTCACACAGCACTGTGAGTAACCTTTGGAAAATTTAAGGTGAAAATGTATCACAAAACTGAAAAGTTTCAAAATCACGCACCAGCTCCATCTACGGAAATTCTTTCTTCCGTGTTGGGTCGTGTCTTGGACGCCTTTCGTTTTGGCCCTCCAGTGTCCTCTCGACTAGGCCCGCCTGCTCGGGGGGGACTCTCTGAAATATGACACGATGCGATGCGACCCGTGCCTTTGTTGCAGTTTCCACGCTTTGATGCTTACATTTTAATTGTGATCGTCTTATTCTGTGTCTTTGCATCGTTCATATTTGCATATCTTTTATTTTTACCGCTGTCTTTAGATTTCAGCACAATTCAAAGTGGCTGATGAAGTGTCCATGTGTCGTTTCACGTGACGTCTGTTCTGTGAATCTTCATTTTTCATCTAAATTGAGCCGCGTGTGTGTGTGTGTGTGTGTGTGTGTATCATGTTACTCAGCTTGTGTTGGGTGTATTATGTTGTTTACACACAGTATTGCACACACACAGTTTCCCAGTACGGTTGCAATGATATGATCCCAATTCAGTGTAAAAAACCAGAGTCACGCTGTACTTGTGTTTTGTTTTATTTTCTGGGGAAAGTGAGATTTATAATCCCGTCACTTGGTCACATGTCACTCATGCAGTGGCACGTGCTCGTAACACGAGAACGATGATTCCATGAGTCTGTCGGTGCCATTAACCGTGAGTTCCCAGATCTCTTTCAGGAGAACTAGACTTGCAGGGGTGCTTCGGCTGTGGGTTACCCATCATCCCTCATCACAGTTACCTTCAACCAAATACTGACACATGGTCTGTGTTTGGATCCTGCTTATTTGTGTTTGTCAGATCCTGGCACACTGTAACTCCACATCGCTACATTGTCCTTAGTTAAAGGTGTTTAAAGGTCTCCATCATGTATTTGTAATTTTTAATGGTTTATGGGCAAAAACTAGACTTCTGAGAAGGTCTTAACCCTGAAAAAGCCCTTTAAAGAGACAGTTTTTGTGGTTTTTAATGGACCTCACAAATATATAAATACAAGTATACACACACACATACCTGTCTATCTGTCTGTGTCAGCCGTTAAAACATCCAGGTGGTTCCTGGTACAGAGGCATTAATGGTCAGGGCTTTGCTGTGAGGAGGATCAATGAGTGATCACAATAATCAACCGTCATTTACAAGCCAGATCGACCTCCTGCTGTTCTCAGCGGTTCACAGAGATCATCAACTGTGGCTCAGTTCACACACTCACAAACTGCACTGCCGGCGTCTTATTGGCTGCCCGTGGGCGACCAGGTGCACCGCGCTGGTGACCACTGTGGCCAATAAACCAGATTATGACATTTATTTATGGTCAGTGAGTTCCTCTATGGATGCCAAGCTGTATACACTGAGATAAACCTGCTGTTTAATATACACCACCTGCTATTGAATGATTTAAGGGCACTGCCTGCCAAAGATATAACATTAAATCAGCTGTAAATAGTAAAACATAGACGGAGTGGTCTTACTTCTCTCACTGTACACCCAGCTGCCAAGAATCGTTATTTTCAGACTTGGCTGCAGCACAGATTCGTTCTTCATGCGTCCGAGCTTGAAAACAAACAAAGGAAACTAGAACTGGGCCGGAGGAACAGTTAACCTCGCTCGGAGCCAAACTGTTGACAGCTAAAGCTGCGTGTTCATGGAGCAGCACCTGCAGCTTTTCCCAGAGTCTACTCCAGAACCTTGTGTGGGAACTGTCGAGGACAAACACAGTGAAGAGCTTCTGGCTTGTGGTAGAAACCCCGGTTACTTATGGTTGCGTCTGGCCTGACTCATCACAGTGATCCCCGCTTTAGTGGCTCAGCGAATGCTCGACTGTTAACCGCTAATGCCTCGTTTCCTGCTGGTGCTCCTTCACGTTTAAAGAATTCCGGTGTGAAAACATTGGATTTCGATTATTGTGAAGCAGCCACAGGAAATGCAGTCTGTCCAAACGATTGCCGTTACTGGAGCAGAGAGAGAGAGAGAGAGTGTTGCCGGTGTCCCTCACACTATGGCTGCTCCTGGAAGACTAAAGCGTTCATTTTGGGGCATGTGCTCTGATCACTGTTGGACCTCTTTTGAAGGCATGAGCTTTGGAAGTCTGGTCACCTTTTTGCTTTCTTCTCTCACAGCTCCCCCTGTAGTTTGGGAGTACATGTTGCCACACATAGCGACAAACAACCATCCACTCTCACCCTGACTCATTTCTAGTGAAGTGTGTCAGTGGGGTAAGCTGCTAAAGCACACAGGAAATTCTCCGGAGGCCAGAACGTGGTGGTTTTGGTTTTTGGTCGAGTCATGTGAAGGGTGCGACACCTGAATTGGGGGCACAGCTAATAAACAGGAAGTATTCTGTTTCAAAGTATTTACCGTGTGATTTGTCAAACATGAAACAGTTCACTGTAAATGTGCAGTAGGTGTTGGTTTTCACGCTTCAGCAGTTTAGTGTGATGAGATGTGAGGCGTGAGGCGTGGTGCTGAGGCTGCAGGAACAACAATGTGGAGTAAACGTCCTCTCTCCTTACTGACATCCGCTCTTCCTCATCATCTTCCCTCAAACCCAGGAGCATTTTGTTTGTGTGATTGACTCAACAATCCAATATGTATTATATATATATATATATTTATATTTTTAAAACATAACAACATAAAGAATAAACTATGTGCGGTGATTTGTGGATCCTGAGCCAGACTTTGGAACCCACAGCTCACCTGCACAGCATGAAAGTCTCTTCTTGCTGCGTGATCTTCCGTTTTACCTGCGCTGTGTTTAATGATCATGCATCTGCGTTCCTGCTCTGCTGCCGGTGATCTTGACTCCATGTTGTTGATGTGTGTGCAGGATGTTGGCCACTGTGGGGACTAACTTTGACCTGAGAACACTGAGGGCAGTGAGGGTCCTGCGGCCGCTCAAACTGGTCTCTGGCATTCCGAGTAAGTTGACCACACACACACTGTTTTTCCTCCACAGCGTCACAATGAACGGTAATAACACAGAATTATCCCAAAGATTCCACAAAACAGAGTTAGCCTATCGCAATTTATATCATTTATATAATATATATACACCAAATCACAACAATTCTGATAATAATAATAACTGTTCATACAGCACCAACAACAGTTTACAATGACACTCAAGATGACCGACAAGAAATGAACAGTAGTAACAACAAGGAATAAAAGTACAATAATAATGGTACAGGATTAACATAGAGTAATTAAAAACCAAAATACAGAGGCGTGATAGAATAAAAGCTGTCGGGGTAAAGGCCAGACAGATTAATACAAATAAATGAATGAATAAAATAAGAAAACAAGGTCACAAGATAAAATAAAGAAGTGATTTAAATGGTTGACAGTTTGCATCACCGTAAATACGTGACGGTTTGTGCTATCGATAAAATTCCACCGGTTTCTGAAAGCTGAGAAGTTGCACGTCTAAGTCAACGTGTGGTTATTACGGTAATTTCAGAATCAGCGTCTTTGTCACCAGAGAGAAGAGAAGTGGAAAAACACCTATGTACAATATGTAACATATGTAGTTTCCATTTTTTGTTTGGACAATGAGACAAAAACTCAAACAAATGTCATTTGAAATGTGTTTTATACCTTTCAAATTTCATTCTGGAAAAATGGGCAAAAGCACTTACTCACAGGACGTTCTCTGTCCAGACATTTCTGCAAGGTTTGGGTGTTAAAGGGTTAAAATGAGCCCGTGAAATGATGAATTGTCTCCTGTGCTTTAATAACACGCTGGTTGTGTTGTGCCTCAGGTCTTCAGGTGGTGTTGAAGTCCATTATGAAAGCCATGGTGCCTCTGCTGCAGATCGGCCTGCTGCTCTTCTTCGCCATCCTCATGTTCGCCATCATTGGCCTGGAATTCTACATGGGCAAGTTCCACTCCGCCTGCTTCAGGAACGACACAGGTGAGCAGCACGAGCGCCCACAGTTTTCATGGATTTGAATGCATGTTGTTAAAGAGAGAAGTGAATAATAATAATACTAATTATATGCCAGAGGAAACGAGAGGGTTTCCTCTGGCATGAAATTCTCTCCCAAATCGAATCGTGTGCCAAACTATATATATACAGCATAATAAATTATAATGTTGCCAAGTGCTTAACAAGAAGTCGTAAAAACCAAACAAGCAGTTGAGTAAATGATATAACGACTTAGATTGTTTTTATAGCACTGCTCTGGTTTGATCCAAAATCTAAGTGCTGATGGACAGAAAATTAATAGAAGAAATGACATATTTGTATTAGTTATCGGCCTCGTTAACAAGTAATAATCAGTAATAATCAATAATCAGCCCTGAACATCCAACATATGTCAAAATCTATTTAATATCTAATATGATCATCAGTACACCAGGGCAAACATCAATATTTGAATGAACATATTAAGGCGCTCTCTCCTCGTGGTGGCGATGAATTCTATTTTAGATTAGCGCAATTATTTTGGTCAAAACTTAGTAATAATTTGTGTTTCATATTTTTAATGACCTATCTTGAAAAGAGCATTTTTTTAATTGTACATACGGCTCAAAATAACCTGTGAAATCAGACATTTTGAGTCATAAACTGTGTATATCAGAGTTTACTGGCGATGAAGTGTATCTCAGCTTAGCTTAGCATCCTGCACATTGACTAAAAAACCCGCCTTTGACAGGACAAATGTATCCCTCTGTCAGGAAGTGACACCATGAATCACAAACAGATGAATCTTCTGGTGTATCCCTGCATGTGAACCCAGGTGTGAACGGGACTCTGTTGTGTTTGTGGCTGTAGGCGAGCTGACCTCCAACTCCCCATGTGGTGAGAAGGCTCCAGCGCGGACCTGTGAAAACGACACCACCTGCAAGTACTGGATCGGACCCAACTGTGGAATCACCAACTTTGACAACATCCTCTTCGCTATTCTCACGGTTTTCCAGTGCATCACCATGGAGGGATGGGTGAACATCCTCTACGATGTGAGTCCACTCTAAAAGTGTGTGCATGACGTTTGATTCACTGCAAATAGGTGTCAGATACCAGGCCACGCCCCCTGCACTGCTCCCCGCCTCCTCTCCCTCACTCTGCTCTCAAAATCACACATTTAGTAAAGTGAGCTGCACGCAGGGGAGGGGCGGGGCGGGGCGGGGCGGGGGTTTGGTTACACATCCTTCAAAAAGCGCTGTGGTTGTTGGAGATGAGTGTGAGGAAACACTGGAACACACGCGCATGTGTCTGTTAACACCACCCTCGCACCAGTGGTGGAGGCATGACCCAGAAAAAAGTGCAGATCAAGGGAAGAAGAATAAACCTGTTGCTTGCTCTTTATATCAGAAAATATACAAACTGCTCATTTTTTGTGGAATATTTGTGCAGAAAATAAGTAAAGGACTCTTTACTGTCGTCACACTTAGACTATTTGATTCGTTATCATGTAAATAATGTGCAGGGGGCGGAGACACAGGATGGAAGCGCGGTTTGATGAAACAGCGAGGTGGAATGGTTCGGCCGTGTGATGGTTTTGACTTAACGTGGGATCATGCAAATAATTCTCCTCGGTCAAGAGAAGTCATTTCAGTTCAATTCTAGTTTTAGGAATAAACTTCAGTGTAAAGTAAATACAGTCAAAGAGAAATTGCTTCAACGACATAAACATCATTGGAGAGTAAACCAAAGGTCAGATGTTCAAATAAAAAAAGGTTTTATTTCACTGAACCTTATTGAACATTTAAATGAAGGAGAGGACAGATCACGTCTGGTTTCCTTCCACCGGCGATTGAAACAGTGAGGTATGAAAGTATGTGATTTATGTGATTTGAATGTTGTTGAGGATGAAGTGCAGGAAAAGAACCCTGATTTATTTTGTCTTTCTCATTGTGATATGTTGTGCTGGTTATTTAAGAATCTGATTTTTAAGAAGAAGATTCAATGGAAACTCTAAACTGACCAAAGGAGTGATTTTGAGAGTGAATGGTTGGTTTTCATAGATGATGTAAAGCATCTCGTCAAAGACAGATGTGGCGGAGAGAATTCGATAATTTTCCAAAATAAAACTTCGTTCAGAATCAGATAATAAATAAAACGGAAATACTGTTATGTATTCTTTCCGTGCGGCCCGGTACCAATCGACCCACGGACTTGAATGAATGGACTTAAATGGCCGTAACGACCACTTCGGGTTCGAGGAACCCTAACCCTTCGAGGAGAGTTCAGCTTCACGTGACTCATGTCACTGGTAGTCCTCATGGAGACCAAAACCTGGTCCTAATGAGGCAGAAACACATTTTAGTTTAGGTTAGGTTAAGGTTAGGCATGAACGAGTTACGGGATAACTCTTTGTATAGACTGTCCAAATGAATGGAAGTGTGTGTGTGTGTGTGTGTGTGTTTCGTTAATACTCATGTTGTGGGGACCTAACTATTTATACAGTCGCATTAAGGGGACTTGTCCCTTTTCTGGGGACAAAAATCCAGTCCCCGTAACTTAAGTAAGTAAGAGTTAGTATGTCATGTCCTCTTAAGTCATAGAAAACACACTGTGTGTGTGTGTGGGCAGGAGGAACTCTCCGTATAAAGGGCGAGCGTGTCACATCATTTTGGTATAACTCAGCACAAACTGAGGCAGCAATTCCTGTTTCTCTGAGATGCTCCTGATGCTCCTGATGCTCCTGATGCTCCTGGTGCTCCTGATGCTCCTGATGCTCCTGATGCTCCTCATCACAGTCTGCGCAGCATGTGTCACTGTAACTGTACACGCCAGTCTGCTCTCTGCATCCATGCTGAGACACACAGCGTTTCCCCCTGATCGCTCCTTCCCCTCCCGGCCTTCCTCGGGGGGATGATTAGAGGCAGACACACACACACACACACACACACCGCTTGTATGAACCAAATCACAGCTTTCCTCCTCCATTTGCATAAGAGTAAGAATTATATCATGCCAGGGAAGCAGTTATGTAATAGACTAAAAGAATGAAACAGGGAAAACAACATGTGTGCATTAAATCACATCCAGTTTTAGGTCCAAGTCTTCTCCTTCTTATTATTCCTCAAATAAATCACAGATTTTGAGGCCTAAACATCGAATGTTGCTGTCAGTGAAGTGACTTAGTTCACATCTGTGTTAATGTACAGTATATTCAGAGGCTTTAAGAATTTTCATTTTCACCAACTATATAAACACACCTGAGCAAATAGCAGAACATTTGTGAAATTTGGAATAAAAATGTGATATAAAATGAATCAGAACTTTGACTCAACGACACATAAGAAGATGGAAAAAAAGTACTTTTTAAAGCCTGACTATGTGACCTATAAACACATGCATATAAGGAGTTGTGTATTATTTACCATGGGTGCACCTGCGTGAGCACTAAGGGTTAAACAGCTCTCTTAGACTAAGTAGAAGCACATATATTCCACCGCTCCCTTTTTTTTCCCATGTTTTTTTCCCATGTTTTTAGTCAAGATGAATGCATGATGTTTGAAATAACATGCATAGAATGAAGTTTGAATTCATTTAGTAAATTATTTGATCAATTTAACAATTGAAAATGGTTTAACGTGTTACAGATGTGTCTGTAATTTAGGATTTATATTGTGATTCATGTCACAATCTTTCAAAAGTTTGTGAAACACTGATGGAGATGACGATGATGACCATGTAAAGACATGAGTATAGACTGTATGGGAACATGTTAATATAACACAACATGATGATCCTGTAGTTTATGTTCACTGCTGCTTCCATTTCACCAACACCTCAGTTTTTCACATGATGGATAATCCCCATTATCCTGAGGTGTTAATCCAGAATGAGTCCGTATGTGGTGTAAGGGTGACTCGCCTGTATGTCTCCTCCATCACTGACAGGCTGCTAATTCACTCTGACCGCTCAGGCCCAGGCCGCTGTTTTGGCTGAATGTGATTTTGGGATTGAGTTGTCAGGGCCGGAGTGAGAGCTGTCTCATTTCCCTCGACTGCTGGCTCCTCTTTATCAGAGTGGCTGTCCATCATGGCTGTAAGGGTATAAGGGGCAAAACCCAGGCTGTCACGTTGTCATTAGGAGACCTGACAGACACTGCTGCTTGTTAATGTTTCTATGTGTAGAAAACCACCAAAGTAACACAGATGTACAGTACTTAAAGAAGTACAGAAGCAAAAAGTAATCATCCAGACTGGATTTTTTCTTTTATATGGGAATAAATCATGATGTACTTTTTAATCATTCCTTATCGATATATCACAATATCCAAAATCTAAGACCATATCTTGTCTCATGTCGCCATAAAGATATCATACATGTATATATTGCTCATCTCTACTTCCTACACGTTCCTTCATGAACATTTCAACAAATCTATCCTCAGCTCCACCCTCTCATCCAAATGTGGCCTCCTCTGGTTTAAGAAAAAACTAAGATGGTTCATAAACCAGTGGGTGATGTCACAAATAAAAAAGAAATCATCATTTTCATCTATCGTTGCAGTCCTTGCGCGTGTGTCAATTGTGGTTGTTTATAGCACAATTCCATCTGGTTTGGAGAATGTGTACATTCATATTCATTTACCACAGCGACAAGGTGCTGGAAAAAAGCATTCAAATCTCCTTAAAGGTGCTTGAAACATGTAGTTTGTGTGAGTGTGGCAGCTTCCATGGTGTGTGGGTGTGGTATTGCTGCTGTTTGGAAGCAGAGCAGTGATTCTAATGGCTTCTCTATTGTCTCCTCTCTCCACTCTGTTGGCCGAGGTCTGAGGCATCAGCACCAGCTAATGCACTTAGGCCTCTGCAGCCACTTTCAGCTCCGAGCTACATTATAACAGATGATTCCACCTTTCTAACCCAGGGCCTGTTTGGCAGCAGTCCAACATGGATCATTCACCCCCGGCACCCGCTCAAGTGTGAATAACTAACAGAGTCGACATAAACCTGGTTTTCAAGGAACTTTATTGCAAACTTTGCCTTTTATTCTTTGTTTTCCAGTCAGTTCACAGTCGGTGTGGGAAACACAGCGTACCTCACGATACGTGATCCACGATACCGAGAATATCTCCATGCAGTGATTCATGCATGGCTTGAATTTGAAAGGGGTGGACACAGGAAGTGAAGAAATCCAAAGTTTGGGAACATTTTGAGAGAGTGAAGAAGGCGATGTGTAAAATACGCAGATGTGCAAGTTCCTAAGTTGTGTGGTAACTGATGGGAATGTTATTCCTTTGAAGTTGGAAGTTTAATAACCCCTCAGTCGGGGGCTGTTAGGGCTGATTCAGGTGCTTCATCTGGTTGATAAAGTTCGACCTCCTTCTTTGACCCAAGTATCAAGAGACACGTTGAAAGTGCTCGCTGCATTCCAAAAAAAGTTGAGATATTTTCATTCTTTGCGTCGTATTTTTATTACTTTACTTTTGTGTATTTGTGCGCTTAAAACACATATGAAGTTACACAGATTTTATTGGGTGAGCTAGTTAGTGGCTACAATTTTATTATTATTGTATTTTATTTTATTTTATTTTATTTTATTTTATTTTATTTTATTTTATTTTATTTTATTTTATTTTATTTTATTTTATTTTATTTTATTTTATTTTATTTTATTTTATTTTATTTTATTTTATTTGAGGATGTTTCAGATCCAAAAATGAGGACTGACTAAATGTAGTTTTGCTGGTTGACAGTCTCCATGAACTATTCTGTTCACCTGCTTGTTTTACTGCATACTCCTCCCTGAAGCACAGTTTTGGAGAAATAAGTGTCTTAATATCTGCTAAAAGCTCCACTGTGTTCACCAGTCTTTTTTAGTACCTCATGTTTTCTGCCTCATGTTTGCTGCACAGTAATTTGTGTACTTTGGGGGTTTGAGGAGCTGAAGAGACTGCTGGCCCCACATTCATCTACCTTTCTTCACTTTATTCTTACTTTGTGTCTCCTCTTTCATACGCCGTGGGATTTTACGGCCTGATTAAGCTGCACGGTGTCTCTTTTGTGCGGACAAAGCAATTACAGCTGCTCAGTGAGACGCGTCCTTTATCTGGGAGAACAATGGGAACATCTATGGAAGGCAAAATGAGAAATGAATAAAGGATTGCAAGGGACACAATAGGTTTCAATAAATAGCAAGTACATCGCCAGACAATTTGAAGCAATCAAATGAACGTCCATAATGTAATAATGTGAGTGTGAGTGAAGGATTGTGTCAACATGAATGCAGTGAGAAGCCCTCAGGCAGTGATGGAAGGAACACACACACACACACACACACACACACACACACACTTTATTGTCTTTTAATGAAGCCAGTGCTTACAGAAGAGATGGAAGCAAACGAGGACAGACTGTGTCATAGCGGTGAAGTTTGGCCCAGTCTTCACAAAAACCAGTTCACAGCTGAGTTCGAAGGCAAACACAGTATTATCAACATTATCACGAGAGAGGAGCCCATGCTCTGCGTCAGTATTGGTCACCGATCAGATATCGGTCCACGATACCAATAATATCACGATACAATGGTTCTGTGGTCATCAGTATATTACAAGACAATCATACAGCGATACATCACGATGTCTGTCGAACTGAAGAAAGAAAAAATGTCGGTGAAAAGTGAAAAGTGCATAAAGTCTACGTATTGGACGTGGATGGAGCATCTCTTAACCGCTGTAAACGCACTCTTCTTCAGCCAGCTGAGTTTCCCTCATTCACACGAGCAGCGCCACCATGAGGAGACATGAAGTAGTAGAAGTAGTTTACTTTAGATCACCTCCATTTATTGATAAAATGATGGATATTTGACCGGGTGTAACGAGGAAGGACGATCACCAAATGGACCCGTACTGTAAGTCATATTATGGGCTGTTTATTTCTTCTTCATGGGAGGAGAGTATTTGTCTCACAGTTGGCGATAAAAGCTTGAAATTGCACTAATGTTACAAAATGGGGGCTTTTATTCTTTTAATGTTGTAACGGTGTCTGACTTCCTGTTGTCAACTAGGCAATCCTGCCTACTAGAGCTTTAATTGAAGTATTTCTACACTGTAATGGACCCTTTTAAAGGGCACACGTTTCTAACACTGGACACTGGACTTAATCACCATTGTTTGAACTCAATTGACGATGGTTTGAATGTGATAATTGTTCATATTTAAGAAGCTTTTACTAAATGATTAATTATAGCCCCAATATCAGCCTCACACTTCAACTGTGACAAATCAACAGTGTGTTTGATTCTCTCTGTGTTGATGTTTTCAGGCCAACGACGCCTTAGGGAACACATGGAACTGGCTCTACTTCATCCCGCTCATCATCATCGGGTCCTTCTTCATGCTCAACCTGGTGCTCGGCGTCCTGTCAGGGTAAGAACATCCTGAGATGATCTCAGCTCCACGCGTAGGTTTGAAACAAGAATCCTCCGTCTTGGTTTTATCTTTATCTTCTTGTTTCCCAACCTTTCCTGATCCAAATCATAATAGAAATTCAATTCGATGCATGTTATTTAAAACATGCATCTTAACATGCATGCATATTTAACTCCACCCACTTCATCAAGTGATGCAAAGCGGCTGCTCGTGATGTGTCGTTGGCGAACGTTCTGTGTTCAGTTGTTCGTTTAAAGTTTGAATGAAAATGTTTTTTTTCTCTAACAAAAAATGCATAAAAACTTAAAACTTACTACTTTTTATTCACACGTGTGCATCACACAACGCGCACAGTCCGTCACTGAAATCTCTCCCACCTGACAACACAGGCAGGTAGGAACCAAAAACACGACGGGTGTAAATAAAACATTAAAATAATCACCCATATTATTTATATGCACATATAGATATTTATCAGTTTACTAGTCAAAGATATTAGATATTGAATATGTTCTATATAATATGAAATGCACATGTAATAGCCTATTAGAAGACTTCATTTGTTGTGCAACTGAAAAAGGGCATCAGAAATTAATATAAATACAAAAAGAATATGTAAATAAGGATTTTTATATAAACACTGAATAAAAAAAGAAAGAAAACCACACAGTATGAAATAGAATAGAATATTATGCCTTTATTGTCATTGCTGGTGACATAAAATGTCATTTGGGTTTTTGTAGCATTTTCCAGATGGTAATAGAGCAAATAAGTGCTGTCAAGGGTGGAAGCTGTGCTTATGTTGCACGCTCTGCTGTGGCTGCGAGACCTAGAAATGTCCTCAAGGGGCGCAGTGGGGTCTTTATGAGCCTCGCTCTGTCAGCTGTTGTATGGAAACAGTCAGTTTCCATACTAGACTGTGATGTCAGTTTGTCACTATGCTTTGTACAAAGGATTTCAAACACCAAGTGGTCCTTGCTCAGAGTTGTGAGGAAAAGCCCAGACCTCTGTTGAGCCTTTTTTTACCAAAGCAGCAGACTCAACGGTCCGTTTGAGGTCAGCGCTGACGCGAACGCCCAGGAAATGAAAGCCGGACGCTCTCTCTCCACCTCCTCTGTCTTCATTTCCATTGGCAGGAGCCTCTCCCTGTGTTGCCTGAAGTTTATAATTAGCTCCTTTGTCTTCTTGATGTTTAGTGACATCTGCACGCCTCAGTATAGAGTTAGAGAAGAAAAGCCCCACTGTAGTTGTGTCATCTGCAAATGAAACCAAGCAGCCAGCCAAATCTAAAGCAGCATCTCATGAGGAAGCAGCCAGAGTTTAAGGACAAAAGTAAAAGATCTTTTCTGCTGAAAGGGTGAGAAATACCTGCTACAGGCTACAAAACATGTTTTTCCAGCAGTGGTGGAAATCATACTAATCATTAATTAATGTTCCCAAATGAATGAATGGTGTAATATAATGGTGCACTAAACCTGGCCTTAACCTGCAAGAATGAGATGTTCAGAAGAAATGTTACGGCCCATGAAGGTTTTTGAAAATCACCCATTGAACGTTTGTGCAAGAAAGAAGTGAAGCTGATATTATATTGGATGTACAGAGACAGAACAAACATGGAGTCATAATCACTCCCGTCGTCGTGCACGTAGGATTCCACGCAGAGCGATGAGTGAATAAAGTTAAGAAAGAGAGAGCAAATGTCGACATGATGCCTGGCAAATGCAAATGTTAGAACTCCAGCTCATCAAAGACTGACTTTGACCAAGATTTCAGATGCAGAGCGTGCTGCAAATCAATAAAAATAAAAATCTTACAAGATGCCCTCCCATCTTTAGCTCTGTCAACACATTCTGTCCTTCAATTTAGGGGAATTGGTCCTGGAAAGTCCTTGAATTTGACGTCAGAATCAGCGATGCTAGCGCCATATTGGCGACAAGCGATTGTTTGTACTTATATTAACCGCGTCTCACTTTGAAGCTTTGTTTCATCACATATGGTAAAACCATAATAACTCAGAGAGCTGTGTGTGTGTGTGTGTGTGTGTGTGTGTGTGTGTGAATCAATGTACTTTGTGCAGCTCTACAATTAACTTTGCCATTACCCATGTGTAACAGTACAGCCAGAGAAAGAAAATCAATATGTGGTTGATATTGTGGCCACAGATAAATCGATGTATGGAGAAGACTAGGACCGTTGTGGATTACCTGATCCGAGCACATGCTCTCGCCTAAGCCTGTATTATCGCTCGTGTCAGCAAATGAGACCAGTAGACGTTTGGTACATCAACAGTCTTAGTCAGATCAGAGAAGCACTGGCACAAGATCATTTTAAAAAAGCATTGGAAAAGCCAGGAGAAATGGGAGCTGTGTTCTCTTATTAAATGTATTTTATTTCATCTTTATTTAACCAGAAAAAAGGGGAAAATAGATTCATTTATGAATTGTTTTATGGGTGGGTGAACAAGAAGGTTTTGTGTTTGTTTTTTACTTGATTTAGTTGACTGTAATTATTTCTTTCCATACAAATGACTACTTTAACAACCACCGTGACATTAATATAAACTGTTGCTTGGTCACTGTTCTTTTTCCCCATGAACACACAGACATATAAATCATTTAAGAGCGCGAGAACCTGAGACAAAACAAGACTTTGTCATTTCAAAATTACATTTTATGTGATTGGCAATTATTGCTACAGGGACAGTGGCGTGTCATAGTAACGAAGGGCCCCGGTGCATGCTTCTATGATGGGCCCTTGTACATGTTAGTTACTAATAACGAAACACACCTACCCCGCAACACACACACTGTATACAGTCTGTATTCAACAACAATGAGGATTTTGTTTGGGCTATTTTACTGAAAAAAGGAGAGAGGAAGGGTGAAAGGGGAAGTGATCAGCACCATGGACAGTGCTCAGTCAGAGCTCAGCCAGAGCAGAGGAGCTGTTCAGTGTTGGTGTGGTGCTGAAATGACCACTGAGCGTGACAAAGAGAAAATACCACAAAATATAAGAATTAGTTTATTATTATTTGTAATAAACATATAATTTTGTGAAGTTTTGACTTTAGTTGACGATGTCATCAACACACGTTGTTGCTGTTGGCTGTTATAATAAAATCTCTACTGTGGCCAAATTTATAGCATTTTTTCCATTTGTTTATTTTTAAAAGTCACACACTGCACCTTTACTATACGTACACAATCACATCCTGTACATTCATGTCATGTAAACACAGGTAGAGAGAGGGCAGGTAGCCTTTAGCTGCCCCCTCACTCCGCTCTCGTCTTATCCTCCCTCGTTTCCTGCTCGTGCCACAGAAGTTGTCACATGGTCGTACAGTTACTGTGGAGGTGGAAGGTCACTGATGCTGTCTGGCGGTCAGTGTGGGCGCCATGCCGCTGTTCAAAGGCCACGATCTGAGCTTCAGAGCAGGCAGGAGAGCAGATACATGCAGGGTTGAGAGGCTGCAGACGCCTCCTCCTCCTCAGGGGAGATCAGGGTCATTGGGGCCTTTTATTCCATCAGTGTGGTGGACACGATGGGTGAGATGTGGCACTGATCAAAGTTTGAATCACAACCACACGTGTCAGGTTTTCTTACATTTATAAAGATTTATAAATGGTTTAGAAATATTTTCTACACCAAAAGCCTGAATGTGTGATTTTGTCATCGTGATATGAGAGATAATTAAAATGATGAAGTACCTTATGGCGTGTTTCCCCCGCCTCGCCACAGCACAGCACGGTTAAGTTGCGTCTCCACTCGTTAAGTTTGACCAGGTCAAATAAACCTGGTTAAATAAATGCTTCTCTGTAATCCACAAATAATAATATGAAGAATCAGCTGAAATGACTTGGATAGAAAGCTTTGAAACATGATATCTGCTTAAATCATGATTTTATGTTCTCAGTTGTTTTAACAAAGTTTAAAAAAAAAAAAAAAAAGGCTTCTGGCCGGCGGTGTGAAGGATAAATGTATCCTTCAAAAACGGCTCACAGTGTTGACATTCAAACACAGAATGTTCTATCACACGTCTATCAAACCAGTTCAGACGCTGACGGCACAGCCATCAGGAGCAACTTGGGGTTAAGTGTCTGTGCCCAGCGAGGGGATCGAACCCACGACCCACAAGTCAAGCTGCTCCACCGTTGACCCCCATTGGCCCCGAAATATGAACAAAAGTCATAAAAAAAAGATCAAATCATTTAAAATGAGAAATGGCCTTAAAAATGTTGTCCTTTGTGTCCGGCTGCTGCTCTGTTGCTAGGCAACAGTGGCAACCCCGGGGGGGAAAATCCCCTGCTGACCAGACCGTGTCATTTTGGTTCATCTTCCACGGTCTGTGCTGCCGGTGAAGGAAGTGGCCTCTGAATTGAGACACAAGCTATTCTGTATAACTTTTGCTGAGTCAGACGTGGTGATGCAACACATGAGAGGAAGTCACACACACACACACACACACACACACACACAGATGCAGAATACTGTGGTGCAGGCACTGGTGATGGAGGTGGGAGGTCAGGCAGGGACAGACAGACGCCTGCATGAGGCCGTGAACAAAGACAGACTGTTTGCACTGAAGCTTAGCTAAGTAGAACAAAGCTGATTACAGGTGTACGGAGGGGCGGGGCTGTCAGGTGAGCAAGGGACGTTACAGTACATTACATGTCATTTAGCAGACGCTTTTAGAGGGAGAAACATCACATTTACTCCAGTATTACATGAAATATTTACAAAAATAGTATTAATTGGAGGCTCCATCAAAACTAATAAATGCTACTATTAGTTCTACAACTATGTTCAAACATCATACATCAGATATGTGGAAATATAAATGATTTTTGGAAAATTGAAAATGATTGAGGTTATAAGTTTGTTTATATTAAAACGCTGTCTCACAGAACGGGAATTCTGTGTGCAAAAAAATCGAAATATTACGCTTATTTACGCTCATTTTGTCAAGTATTTTTTTCAGCCCTAAAATATACCGTATGTACCTACAGTATATATATGAGGCAGAGTTAGGTATATATACACAATATAGGTATATATATATATATATATATATATATACATATATACATATAGGTCTCCTTTAGGAATACTTTTCCTAAAAAAGTCAGTGTATATACCAGAAAAGGTTCTAAAGAGGTGACCACAATATAATGTAGCCACAAAATGAGATTTGGAGCTGCTGTCGGCCACATGTAAGGAGGAGGAAACATCCTGAGGAAGGAAGGAAGGAAGGAAGGAAGGCAGCAGGCTGCCACTGCAATGCAGAGTGGAGCTCCCTCACTCCCACCCCCTCCCTGCTGTGTGGGAGACACACCAATCTGTGATGGGTGGCGGCGGACTGAAGAGATTCCTGTTATTTCAATAGTCTGTTTTCCTCTCTCTCTCTCTCTCTCTCTCTCTCAGTTTACTGGTCTCTCTCTCTGTCCCTGTCTCTCTCTCTGTTTCTCTCTCTCTCAGTTTACTGGTCTCTCTCTCTGTCCCTGTCTCTCATTTCCCGCCTTCTCTCTCTCTGTCTCACACATCTAAGAACAGACAGAAGTCTGATGTTGGCAACAAGCAGCACAGAGACAACAAAGATAATGTCATCAGCTGTAACATATGAGTGGTGTAGTATTAGAGTGTTATTCATATGGAAGACGACACCTAATAGTCACACAGTAGTTTGATAATTCAATCATCATCATATTCTGACTAAAATAATGGTTTAATATACAATATTATTGTGAAAAACTCTGACTCTGAAGCACACTTACATTTGTTTTCCTTAGGTTCCATTAGGAAACAATGTATGTAAATAAAAGATTTTGTCTTAAAGCTGCAGTGTGTCATTGTTGTTGTTGATGTTTCTGCCTCTGTTGGGTCACAGGTGCTGCCCTCTGCTGGTCTCAATCCAGTTTGTCCATGTTAACCCTTTCATGGCTGAGTGAATGCTTCTGCCCCTTATTCCAAGATAACTTTCACTTTTCATATCTGGCTGTTATTTAACCGTTCAGGAAGCTGACGTAAGGACAAGTATATGGGCACAAAGTCAAGTAATGTAAAGTTTTGATGGTATTATCACTCATAATATCATCAAAACTTACAGAATAATGTGTCCAGCTGCTTCAGGGTCTGTGTTAGCTTGTCAAGTCTAATAAACGTGTGTGTGTGTGTGTGTGTGTGTGTGTCTGTGTGTGTGTCTACAGGGAGTTTGCCAAGGAGAGAGAGAGAGTGGAGAAGAGACAACAATTCCTGAAACTGCGCAGGCGACAGCAAATAGAGCGGGAGTTGACGGGATACCGGGAATGGATCTGCAAAGCAGGTGGACGACAAAAACACACGCCGCGTCCTCACTCTACTGTGCTGCTGTGGGGAGGCGGGACCTTTTATTCAAGCGTTGGTGTTTGTGTTGCAGAGGAGGTGATGTTGGCGGAGGAGGACAAGAACGCCGAGGAGAAATCTGCAGACGGCGCTTGGTACAAACGAAGACACAGCAACTCAGGTGAGGGCAAATCCACAGCGGTACAAAGGTAGTAATGAACATATCACATCACTTCACCTTTGTTATTTCACTGAGGGCCCCATCAAGACATCAGGGGTGCATAACATAGCCTAAGGGGCCCAATAAAGACATCACATACTGTGTTATTGGGCTGAAGGGCCCCCCCTTGAATATTATTATTATTATTATTATTACACATTATCAAATGTATATTAGTCAACATTCTACGTCTTATTGTTGGTTTAGTTTTTGATTCTATTTTATTTCCTTCTGTTTTTGTTATTAATAAAATAAAGTCTGTGCAATATGACTTATAAATAACATAAATATAAATATCTGGATATTTTTAGGTTAAATCCTGATATATGAGACACATATGTGACAATACACTAAATACACAGTTATTACCTTTCATTTCAGATAATATTTGCATTATTTATTTTGCTTTTTAATGTTACGTATATTTTACGTGTGTTAGAAACAATGAAATTGCCTACAAATTTAGTCAAATTCTGTAAAACAAAAAATTAGGCTTAAAATGATGTGTTATTGAGTAACTTCTTTTAATATAATTGTGTTAATTCCATTATATAATATTACATTTAAAATACTTAGTGTATTTCACAAATGTACTCAATGTAATGAATATGATGATGATCAATGCAGCAGCCATTAAAACAAGGAAAAGTCATCACAGACACTTTATTATATGACAATATCCAAAATCTAAGACCATATAGATATAATATTACATTTTTTGTGCACTATAAATTCTTCTAGATTAAAAAACAAATGCTCTTATTCTGAAATAATGCACAGTATCATCATGAATATCTTTTATTGAGATATCATGACAGAAACTTTTCTTGCCATTCTTTCCAATACTGGTCAGTTCTAGTTTAGTTTATTACATGTATTTGTATCAAGGCCTGTTTAAATCCATTTATATCAGTAAGAGGAAGTAGTTTACTTGTTTTTTTTTACTTGTTAGTATATATGTATATATATATGTATATATACTGTATATACTAACGAACGCACTAAGAATCTGTGACTTATCATAGATCTGGTGCATTTTTAAACATGTTTGATATGAACTGTATATTTCCATATTTTCAGTGCTGAAAAGGACCAAGAAGAGCAAGAATGACCTTATCAACGCAGAGGAGGGCGAGGACCACTTCACTGACATCTCATCTGTTGGTGAGGACAACACCTAGAACACAATGTCTGCCGTGTTACTGCAGCTCTGTCTGGCAACGAACATAAACACTGAAAAAAGAAGACGTTATTTAAAGATAAGACTTCTTTTGGTGACAGATTGGAGGTAAATTGAGTTTGATTAGACTTAATTCATGTCGGTGTCACCAATCCAAGTACTTTTCAGTAACTGTTCAGTAGCGTGGAGATGTATGAGATATCCATTTTGATAGTAGACAGAATTTCAAAGTAAAAGTGCATGTTTTGATGTAAAATGGTGTATATTTCACAATAAAAACATATTTATGAAGCACCAAAACAGAGAAATGAATAGAAAATTAAAACAGCTTAAATATATGTAATTTAATGTTGAGTGTAATAAATTTAATAAAGCAATAATTACAACCGAATGTCTAATTAAAAAGTATTGCTAGCAAATATACTTATATTTATATTCTGTCTATATTCTATCACCTCACTGGTAGCTGTGACTTAGCACAGTGCTGGGCGGGCCGATGTAATCGATTGGAGGGCCGCATGTGGCCCATGGGCCGCCAGTTTGACACCCCTTCTTTACAGTTATCAAAAGTATTTTTATCAATGGCGTTGAACAACTTCTGAGTGATGTGAGTCAGATTGCAGGGAGCGCTATGACATTTGTCTTCTTTAATATTTTTAACCATTTTTTCCATGTGCTCAAAGAGTCTTGTTTGATGTATTGCTGATGTGTTGATATATATATATATATATATATTCTGCTGTTAGCACCTATAACCTGTGAATTTCTCCTCTTTATGAGACAACATTCATCCAATCTGCAGTAATGACAGCAGAGGAAATTCTGATTTATCAGCTCTCATATCTCATGATAATCATCCTCCCCCCGTACTGATAATCCAATCCAATCCAGCCTTATTTATATGGCAGAAAAGGATGCTGTACATCAAAAACAGCACAAACAATAAATGTAAATAATAATAATAATAATAATAATGATGATGATAAAAGATAAGGAAATCACAGGTAGAAGCAGATACATGGAGATATTATTGTGGGACTTCAGGTCACACAGCATGACTCAGATGTCTGGACTAATATAGAGCAGGAAATAATTAGCCCTCTGGTCTTCCTGTTCTTCTAATAGAACAATTTCTCTTTGTCCCTTCTGTGCACCGTCCTACTTGACATTCGGTCTTAAGTAACAGAAGGTTAAATATAGTACACGCTAAATGGGAGTAGGAGCATGGAGTGGGAAGACAGTGATCTAAAGAGAGTCACAGGCTTCTCTTCAATGACATCATAGCTAAAGATCTAAAAAAAAAAGTTAATTATATCACATTTCAACAGTTTCCCGTGGCAGTGGAACACCACTGTATTCTACTGTAGTGTAGGGCTGATTGATTAGGTGGAATCAACTATATCCTCTATGTCTGACACCACACTTTACCCATTCACACCCATTCACACTCATTCACTCACACATTCATACAGCACATCTACATTTCTATCACACATTTTTCATTCACACGTCCCGAGCAACAAGTGTTTTGCCCACGGACTCACTGTCGCTCCTCACTTGATCATTCGTATTAGGTAATAATTACTTAACGGTAATTTAAGCTCATCGTAAACCAAATATTCTTATTGGCATAATACATAGAACTTTAAAAATGATTCACCTTTCAGTCCCAACTTTTTCTATGTGTCAATGTCAGAAACAAGGCCCCGGTTCAAAGTAACTGTCGGGTCTTAAACTCAGCGATGAGTCCAGTGGTCAGACGACGTCTTGTCTTTAACTCGGTGACTTTATTGCCATTTTTTCTGTTTCGTTCCAACTGCCCCCCCAGGGTCGCCGTTTGCCCGGGCCAGTGTGAAGAGCAAGAACGAGAGCTCGTCTTACTTCAGGAGGAAAGTGAAGAGGATTCGCTTCACCATCCGTCGTCTGGTCAAGTCCCAGAGCTTCTACTGGACTGTGCTGTGTCTGGTTGGCCTCAACACGTTGTGTGTAGCCATCGTACACTACGGCCAGCCGGACTGGCTCACCTATGCTCTATGTAAGCACTCGCAGTTGTGTACGACTACATGGTCAAAGCAGTTGTACCTCAGATTACTCAGATTACTCAGATTACCAGCAGTGGTAGCTAGTTTGACTTGCATGGCGTCACTTTGGCGTCAGTATTTATTGAAGATTTTCTTAATTTAACAGAAGGCAACAAAACACACACAAGGCACATCTACAAACAGGAAAATAAATAAATAAGATGAGTAATAATAATAATATTAGACATTTTACATGGCGTCACTTTTATATCAGAAGTCGTGAGAGCAGTAAAATGCGCTCACAAGCAAATAATATTACTGCACACGCGCAGATATTAACATTACATGCACAATATAGGCCCCTCGTGAGCATATTAAACAACTGCCAGCAGTTCAGACAGCTGCAAGTGAGAAACAACTGAGCTGCACACGCTGCCTGACCAACGCGCAGTAATATTATTTATTTCACTGCTCTCACACCTCCTGACATAAATGTGACACCACTGAGCCTCTTATACTTGGTAAAAGTGTCTTTACTAGTTTTTACAAAGGAATATCAATGCTTACTCGCACTCACTGCAGGGCTAGTTAGGCCACACCCCCTACATGCAGGGTGTGGCCTCAGTAGCAGATGATTTCCGGAACATTCCTGAACTGTTGAAGCCACACTTTGAGCCCAGGGACGACATAAAGTCAAGTAAGTTTAGATGATATTGTGAGGTACAGTAGATATTTAAACTGTGGCCTTTAAGTTTAAGTTTAACTTGCAACTATTAAATTTAATTAAAATGTATTACAGTAGCTATAGCTAGCTAGTAAACCAGATATGATAAGCTAGCTGGCTCCATTTCAATTAAGAGGCTAACATGTCATGGTGCTCGTTTTTACTTGTTTCAGACATATTGTAAACTCTATTCCCACAGGATTATAATAACCTTTTTAAATTTCACCTTTTGATCAACACACTAACTTTTTATAGTTTTACAGTTACTTTAAGTAACTGTAAAATGACCTGTGATTTAACAGTACCACTGTCTGGCCACAGATTAGAACGAGGGCAGGGACACTTCAGTGTCACATAAGCTTAAGTTATTTCCTAAAATCTCAGTGTGATAACCCAGGTTATTGATCTGTATATGTTCTTCTAACCCCTCCTGGACAGACTTGGCGGAGTTTGTGTTCCTGGGCCTGTTTTTGGTGGAGATGTCCATGAAAATGTACGGGCTTGGACCCCAGAACTACTTCCACTCCTCGTTCAACTGTTTTGACTTTGGGGTGAGTCGTCCCCGATTTGTCCCTTTTATTTTGAACTCATCTAATTTCTTCTTCACAATAAAAAGAAAGCGGGAAGTGTGGTTGCTGTTCGCGTTAACCGCAGTGTGTTGACAGGTGATCATTGGCAGTATTTTTGAGGTGATCTGGGCTGCCATCAAACCCGGGGCCTCCTTTGGGATTAGTGTCCTTCGAGCTCTGAGGCTGCTCAGGATCTTTAAAGTCACCAAGTGAGTCGTCACAATTGTCTGCCTGTGTGGTGGAAAACCTTTCATGTCACTTATACATATTCATGCCATTTGCTTGTGTGTGTGTGTAGGTACTGGAACTCTTTGAGGAACCTCGTGGTGTCCCTGCTCAACTCCATGAAGTCCATCATCAGCCTGTTGTTCCTCCTGTTCCTCTTCATTGTGGTCTTCGCTCTGCTGGGCATGCAGCTGTTTGGAGGAAAGTGAGTCAATAGTTCCGACTGCACCTGTTCACAGTGAAGAAATACATCCACATGTGCTCTTTGTGTGACGTAACCATGGTCCACATACAAACACTGCTCTATATTATCATTAGAATGCATTTAACCCAAAAGAACAACATAATAAATACAGGGACACAAACAAACACGATCTTTGTGCCTTACTGCAATCAAGTACTGACCAAGAGACATATAGAATATATAAATAAATAGAATTTGTCTCTTTTCGCTTCAAACTAATGATTTGTACAATATATGCAAGCCAAATTTTCCATCTTTTCATAAATGTATCTTTCTGTTTTTTTCCTATCATAAATAATATTAATCAAATCATCTACTGTAGAAATATGTGGTTATAACCACTCTTTACTTATGGCTTTCTTTTTCTGTGTAAATATCTATCATCTTAGGACATCTTAGGACATTTTTCTGTCCAAACTCTCTCCACAAAGCTGAACTAGATGACTTAACCATCCATTGTAGCTCACAGAATTTTTCCCACGCCTCTTCTGTTATTTGCAGATTCCCTTTCCCACTTTTGTCTTATACACAGTTTGTCTCTCTCTCTTTTTAAGCCTTTTGAGCCTGTTGTGGACACAGTTTGCACTGTACATCTTTCTGTCTATTAAATATTAAATAATGATTAAAGGTTAAGCTAATATTTTTTATAAAATAACTAAGGTTGGGTATCACTTTCACTCGATGGTTCTAGAAAAAAGGTCAATATAATATGGCAGGAACATGTACATAGATTTTGGAAAAGATTTGTTACTAAGGCTCCAATTTATATATTTAATGTACAACTGAAGTGCTAATGTGCATTTTCATAATTGATGAACCGTAACCTTTTTTCGATTAATCAAGTAATCATTTGGTTAATAATGAATTATTGGTTGCAGCCCTACTTACAGTGTACATAATTAAAGAGAAAAAATCTTTATATAATCTTATAAATGGGACGAAAACTCCCTACAGATGATAAAAAAACCTACTGTATACTCACTGTGGTCATCCTTTAATGAGATCATAATGTGTAGAAGACGCTGCTTCATCTTCCAGGCGTATGCTGTTGTTTTGGTCTGATTCCAAAGTCTGTTTATTGTTGTCCCGCAGGTTTAATTTTGAAGACAAGACGCCGACAGCTAACTTCGATACATTCCCAGCAGCCATTCTCACCGTCTTCCAGGTGAAGGGTCAAATTGATCATTGTTTTTTTTGTTGGTTTCCTGCCGCTCTGCTGTTGAAGGGACTTCAGCTTGTGTCTCCTCTCCTGCAGATTCTCACTGGAGAAGACTGGAACGAGGTCATGTACCATGGGATTGAATCACAGGGAGGCGTTCATGAGGGGGGAATGTACTCCTCTATTTACTTCATTATTCTCACTCTCTTTGGGAACTGTATCCTTTTAATTGTTTTCATGCTGCCGGGTAAGTTGTTGGAAGACACTTATAGTGCCATTTATTGAAATGTTGATTCTCTGTTTATCAGTCATTTGAACTCAACTACAAATAACCAGACACTCTACTCAATGTCTTCCTGGCTATTGCTGTTGATAACCTTGCAAATGCCCAGGAGCTCACTAAGGTACTGTATTTCTTTATATCTTGATACATTGTGGCTTTTAAGGGGTTCTCAATATGGAGTCGTAGCACTGACTTCCCCACAGTAGCCATAATAATAGTCCTTATTTTAGAGCTGGGTTAGGCAGGATTACAAGAAAACTAGGTTGTTTGCGACCAAATGTTGTTCATTTTGTGGCAGCTTTTTCAAAAAGCAACATTTCTAAGTCTGTGGAAAGGTCGGTAGGCAGGTACTTGGGTAAATCAGAATTGATGGAATCGTGGATCGAATCGAATTGAGACCTTGTGAATCGGAATCGAATCGATTCAGGAAATTGGTGGCGATACCCAGCCCTAATGTGCATGCTATGTTTTATTTGGCTGACACTGTCCAGGATGCAGAGGAGGAAATCAATAAGAAACTCGCCCTTCAGAAGTCCAAGGAGGTAAAGGAGGTCAGCCCCATGTCGGCCGCTAACATTTCCATCACAGCGTAAGTTCACGTCTTCCAATGTTTGTTCTGGCTTTCTTTTTCCTCCTCTCACGCGTGTGTGTACAACCATAAAAAGACACAACAGCTAACTTGCTAACTATGCTAAAAACTAACGTTATTTACAGAAGAATTTAAAATGTTTTAATTTTCAAAATTTCTTCCATTTCGCTTCATTATTGAGTATGTGCATCACCCTTCTGCAGGCAAAAAACCTTAATTGCAATGGTAACACTTTATAATAAAGGTACATGATTTAACATTAGTAAAATCTGTTATACGCATTTACTAAGTATTAATTAATGTTTTAAGTACACATTTAATATTGTTATTCAGGTTAATTAAGGTATTAACTCATACTTTATTCAAGGATTTGTAAAGCTACCGGTGACATCATTTAACACAGTATTAGCTCCTCGTGGCCTCGTACCATGTATTAACCATTGTATGAAGTGTCCCCAGCATCTGAATTGAGACACAGTCCTTACAGTTGCTTACAAAGTTGCTTACGTGTACTTACATGTTGATTGTTGAAATATTTTAGTATCTGGTAGGGATGGGCATTTCCAGCAAAAATGCTATTCAAATATTCAAAAGAATTATTTGTCAAATATTTGAATGTTTTAATTAAACTCCAGCATATGACAGCTAGTGAAAGTAATGTAGGGTCCACAGTGTGTTAAGACCCTGGTAGATTTCATCACTTCTTTGGGATCCACAGCATGTTGAGCTTAGAAGAGCAGCTTTAAGATGCATTCAAGGAATCTCACGAATTTCATTACTTCTGCAAACACACAGTACACTGACTAAATTATTGCTGCTGCTTCCACCTTGTGATAATAGATGTACCACATTTTAGGTAGTCACTGGAATAGAAATATTTGGTTTTTTTTAAAAATATATATATACAATATATATAATGCAAATAGTCACAGTAATTGATTGACTTTTTATAATCAATAATAGAATACTAATGTCCATCCCCAGTATCTGGCTGCTGGTGCCTTTTGATTTTCCCAACATAAAACAACAAATCTCATGTGATCACATGTATATTACGGTCACTGTGGCTGTTTCCTGTCACAATTTCCTCCCTGGTTCAATCTCAGCTGTGTGTTTCACACAGCTGAAATGTGATGGGAGGCTAAAGGACAAACAGGAAACAGAGAAATGTTGAACAGTGTGTTTGGCTGTTTTCCCTGACCTCACTCTACATACTGTATATGATGTCCCCACCCCTCCTCCCCTCCCCGTTTCTGTTTTCGTTTGGTGCATGTACAGTTTTCTAACACGCAGTCAAGGTAACGCGCATTCTAGCAGCTCATCCATCTGCAGCGTTAACTCACTGTGAGTTATTACCTCTCTGATACAACTTTTGAATCCTCCCATACCCTCCCCTCAGCCTTCCCCCCTTGCTGCTGCCGCCGCTGCTAAATCCTCCACCCTCTCCCGCCGTCGTAATGTCAGTCATTCTTCAGTGTGAAGAACACGGCAGCTCTTCAGTGTTTACAATCTTGTGATGAAGCTGCTTGTGTTTCAGTATTTCCACTCTTGACTCTATTTTATTATTATTTCCGTGTGATCCACAAGAGTCGTTTGACATCCTCTAACACACCATATTGTACCTAGTTTTCATTAGCAATGTTTACATATGCAAAATGTCTTCATTCCAAAAAGAGTCATTGCAATTGGAATTTACAGTTCATTATTTACATGGATGCAAAATTAAATGATCAGATTGTGGCACGTGTACACATGCATCAAGCATTCACTTAGAATGGACTATTTTGACACGTCCAGTGTTGTAGAAGCAGCAGAAGAGCTTTTCCTCCTCTTCCGTGTCTGCGATTTTCATCTCTGTTCATTATTCTTTTTTTTGGAATGTAAATAAGGCAGTAACAAAACACTAATACGTCACATTTACATGGATCAGACATAGTCATAGCACCAAACCAGTGTATCTAGTAATGGTGTCTGACGACTTTTGCCTGGGGGAGCTCTGTGGAGTGTTGGGAATCAGCTCATTTAAGTTGGAGTCACATGCATCTTGGATGGAGACCACATGGCATTTTGCTCAGACAGAGACCCCATGTGTCACAAGCAATAGAAAAGCCAGGTTTCCCCTCCTCCACCAGATAGATTTCCCAGACTTTGAATTTGGTGTTTCATCAGTAGTCCTTGACTGGAGTAGACTTCAGTTGTACAGAAAATACATGGTAGTACAAATGATTACATTTACTACATTTAACTAAAGACCATTTTTAGTTATTGTTACCATTTCGAGTCCTACTTGTCTTTCAGCTTGCTTACTGTCCAGTTAAGTTGATTTGTAGCAAGCCCACACTGAATATCTGGATGTTAAAGGAAGTACACCTTATTTAGGTAATACATGTGTAGAGATTGTATGTTGTGCTGTTACTGCCATGCATTTCAGCCGAAGTGAGAATTCAAACAGAGCCACAGTGTGCTACACAGCCCTGTGGAAATGGTGTACCTCACTGTTGAGCTTGAGATATTTTCCCCTTACTCAATTACTCTGCTGCCACATTTTATAAAGCCTATTATAGCGACTAGTCAGTGCTTTAGCTTCATCAAAAAAAGCTCCTTTCCCTGTGGTAGACATTCATATTGTTGTTAGCCCAGGGTAGCTACACTACACAGTGTTCACAGTGGAAATAAACTCTCTCCTCAATGGCAGTTTTGATAATAAGAATGCATCCAAAGAATCATTGCTGGAATGCCTGCTGCTGAATTCCCACAGACAGGCCTGCCTTTCACCTAAGAGTGCAGAATGCTGGTCTCCTCCAAGAGATAAACAAAGCCAATAACTCAGCAAGTACACTCAGGATATGAAGGAGTCACACCCCTGAAGGAGGTGTGAAAAGGCAAACTTAGCACTTGTGATCAGATTTCTTGGGACTGGTGTTAATATCTGTCTAATGGGGTGGGAACACTTTACATGCAGCACTGTAACCATTCGGTAATAGTCTGGTATTGTTGTAGTACTTAATTTTGTAACAGGAAAGTGAAGTAAAGTAACTCCATCTAATTTCTGTAGAAATAGCTTCGAAATAAGTATGAAAATACCACTTTGTCCAATACTGATAACAAAAACTTGAATTTCTGAGACCGATATCAGTCTGGTACCTTTTAAAACTATGAAGCTGTTAACAACATTTGTGCTGGCTATTTCAAAGAAATAGTTCTCCAACTGTGTTCGAAGTTTTCTTCTCCCATAAATAAAAAATAAACAGCCCACAACATGACTCACATGTGATGGATTGTGTTGGATTTGCATTTGTATTTTTGTCGGTCTGAAGGCCAATCCAGTGGTTTTGACCACTGAATATCATATTGGCTCATCTCTACTTTATATTATAGTAATTGTCAATTTTGATTGACAAATATTTTTATGTGACTGTATCACGCTCCTGGTAGCATGTAGTCAATCTCATAATTACTGTAATATAATCACCTTATTACCAATTGCAACGAGCCTGAAATGGTATTACCATACTATTATGAAATTATTAACATTATATTAAGCACACTATTACCATGTTGTTACTGTAACATGGGGGCTTATGTGACTGTTTCACAATGTGAGCAGGCATTGTCATTACCGGATATGTTACCAGAAACCCAATTTGTTCTGCCATTGCGTGTAATATGACTACTTCCTGTTTGGAGAATAACTAATAAAAACCTAATATAACGTTGTTTTATTTAAAAATCTTCAAACATGCTGTAAATTGTTTCAACAGGAAGTCGTGACACTTCACACATGTGCAGATCATCTCGTGTTTCCAGTACAAATCGGCTAGTAACAGGAATATTTGTGTTGGAAACACTGAAACACATGCACAAGATGAAAGTAACATTACATCTTTGTGCACTGAAGCAGCTCAGCTTTGTTGTGAGTGTTCAGTATTTGGATCTCTGTTGTTTTCCCTTCTCCCTCTCAGCAAAAACAGTTCTGTTTGTGTGTTTTTGTATAATTTTGCGTCTCTGTACTCGACATGTTTCCTCCCCTCCTCACTCCTCTGAGGCTAATTTGCTCCCTCTGTGCTTCTGTCTGTAACCTGTGTCAGACGTTCCTTCTCTCCTTCTGTTTGTTTCAATGTTGCTCCCTTTATGTGTTTGTAGGAGTTATGTCTGCACCCCTGTCCATCCCTTCCTGAGGTAAACCCAACCGCCTCACATCAAGGTGGTGGATGACCATGACAATGATGATGATAACATTCGTAAAAAAAACAAAAAACTAACCATACATCATCATGTTTTCATTATTTACATCCTTGAAACCAAGACCACATAAATAAAACAGTTTGTTGTTGAAAAATTACACATAGAACAATATGCAGAAGGAGGAGATTGTGTCTGTAGGATGATGGAACATTCCTGATTGTCATGTTTGCAGGGAACAGATAAAATGCCAGATTAAAGAAAATGCAGTTCTATTTAAGGTTATGTGAAGAGGTGTCACACTTTTTTAGTTCACACAGTGTCAGGACAGTGCATCAATTTAACCATTAAATAATGTGTTAAGGCAGATGTGGAGGTGCACCTTTGCACATTAGCCTGCAGCTGATGCAGATATACATTTTCTTAATTGTGCAAAGTAAAGAATATAATATAATAGTTGGAGAGGGCACAAGCATAGAAGTCAATGAGGTAGCAGCCTTTTCAGCCTACTGATTTAGTCATGAGTCATATCGGGGTTATATGGACACATTTGTCATATCCTGCCATGAAAAATAACATTTCCATTCCTTTACACCTTTGTTTACATACACATTCCTGTAGCTTCATACTAGGCCATTCACCTTCGACCTACACACTTGTAGCTCTTCCTAGATATCTCTCTTCCTAGCAAGTTGAGTTATACCCACACAAAACCTGATTCACAGACCTGTCGGATCGTGGGACCCCAGGTCATCTTCCCCAGCTGCACAGATAACACCAACTATATACTACACAGATTTTCTTTTGTGCCTCAGCGTTGTCCTTGACTGGCGTCTGAGCAGTTGTCCATCTTGACTCTCTCTTTGCAAAGAATAAACCAAGCTTCAATAATCAACTTTATTTCTTCATCAGACACCTTACGACAAATTTTGTCACAACATATCCCATAATACGTTTTAAAGGCAATATTGGTCGATAATATTGTGCATCCTCGCACACAATCATTAATATCATTAATATCAATGTGCCATTAATAATCATCTTATTATCACTCAGTGATCACCAAAACCTGTTTGCACTCATCTCACTTCATGAGCGCGGTGTTGCTGTCGTCTCTGTCGGCCATGACACTGAACAAACCACTGAAATGAGGTCTAAACACAGGCCTAATCAGTATTGTATGAACTTATTTGACGTTTGATGTTTGAATGTAAGCGATTTGTTTATATTGGAAAGTCTTGCAGTTTTAATTCAAAACTGTTTTGACTTGGAACAAATGTGTGCCGTGTTGTTGTGGCATCCTCATGGAAACTGGCACAACAGCACTGCTGCTGAAACACTGTATCCATCGTGAATTCTTCTATCCTTTGTTAAAATGGCCACATTGTGCCGACATCAAAGTTGAGGGTTCTTAAAGATCATTGAAAACAATGTTCCAGTGCTTCTGATTTGTGTGGTTCTTCTGCCATCCCATAGTAAAGAGCAGCAGAAAACGGTGAAGCCGATTTCTGTGTGGGAGCAGCAGGCAAACAAACTGAGGAGACAGAACTGGGCGAGCTGTGAGGCTCTGTACAACGAGCTGCAGCCCGAGGAGCGTCGGCGGAGCTCCTCTGTCATCCGGCCCGAAATGATGACCCACCACGACCGGCCTCTGCTCGTCGAGCCCCACCACCATGTGCCCTGTGTGCCTGAAGAGGCCGATACTGCGGCGGACCCTCCTGCGCCTCACCACCGCCGCCACCACCACCGTCACAGGGACCGGACCAGGACCAAGGAGGAGACGAATGATAACGGTGAGACTGGTGGGAGGCACCACGTCCATCACAGCCGCTCCAAGGACCACAACGGCAGCCGCGGCAGAGAGGGGAAGAGCGAGAGGTCCCACAGCCGAGAGGGAGGCAGGAAGCATCACCATCAGAGCTCAGTGGATGAGAGCGGAGGAGGCGGGGTCACGAACGAGAGAGAGCACCAACATCATCACTCACATCGGTCCAGAGGCGGCAACGGGACGGTGAGCAGCGGAGGGAAGGGGGAGAGGAGATCCCGTCACAAAGGACGGCCCTGTAACAGGGATGGAGACAGGAGTTCCAGAGGAGAGAGTGGTGCGAATGGAGAGAAGAGTAGACACCTGACTCATGGCTCCAGGGGACAGTCCAGAGTGGAGGGGGAGGAGCCTAACGACAGAGAGAAGACCCACAGTCACAGGTAAAACTCAACACCACTGCACCACTTTGTGATTTTATGATGGTCTGAACTATTACTAAGCTAACAGCTCGAGATGACAGATTCAGTAATTCTCTTTCCCAAAAATCAAGTTTGAACAAATAATATAGTAACTTCATATTAGTATATTAAAATATTAAACTAAGCATATTTTCACTACAATTTTAGTTAGTTTCGTAAACACACAATTGAGTTTCAGTTAGTTGTGATTTTTTTAAACTGTAGTTTTTATTTGTATTTCAGTTAAATTTTAGTTTTGATTGATCAATCTCCTGTCATTTACCAGATTTTCCCGCCCAGATAGAAATAACAGTGAAGTGTATAGAACTGAATAAAATAACCATTCAGTGTTTGAAAGGCTGTAGGTTGAAGTCATGTGACAATAAACCCAAAGCTTCAGAGAAACATTCAAAACATTTTCTGACATTTTATGGACCGAACAATAATCCAAAATATTAAACGATTATGGAAATAAGCGCGAGAAGTTTCTCTCAGTTCTGCCGCACTGTTGCTATGAGCTGATATCTTTATTAATCAGCTAATATAATGATTCTGACAGTTGTAAGCATGAAATATTCTAGTGTACAGGTGGATGTGTGAGGTGCTGCCTCTGTTGTAGGGACCGGTGTGGTGACTCTGAGGGAGAGTCGCTGGCCATCTCTCCACCGCAGGGCTCTGCGGGCGGGAACTGGCCTCTCGACCGAGCAGAAGACTCCGACAACCAGCGGAACGTCCGACAAAGCGGCCAGACGTCCAACCAGCTTCCTCCTGTGACCGTGACCGCCCCACCGGGAGAGACCACGCTCATACAACGTAATTACCTCCAAAAACAGAGCACACGTAATGAATTTCATTGTATTCTAAGTCATTTGTTTAAGAAAATGACTGACATCCTCACAGTGTTTTGCAAAAGAGAGTTGCTTGAGTGCAAATTCTGTCAAATAAACATTGTTAATACGTTTCCTTAGCCTGGAGTGAAATCTGTGCGGAGCTTTAATACACTTGACTTTTATGCACAGTCACCTCCTGGATTTTCATAAACCAGCCTGATTATTTGGGGTAAGCTGTCAGCCAAAGATGCAGAGATGGTCGACAGTATGTAACGGCACATTATAGAATTTGGTGGAGGGTGTTTGGAAAAGGGATGCAGCAGCGGTGCGCTGTTGTCCCCTCACAGAGCTGAAATTTAAAGGCCTTTTTCATTTTAGGTCATGCTAAACCCATCAGGGCTAAAACAACTACTAAAAGACACTGTAAACATTTTCAATCCATATCGGAAATGTTATCGATAACGCTTCTTTGTATGAGTTTTCCCATAATGACAACTGATGGGGGGTTAAGGAGCTGGCTTATGTTTTAGCAGGAGTGCATAAGACTCTACTGAGGAGGTGAGTGAACAAGAAACATCAAGTTTGCTTTGAACCCCGTGTTTTGTGTCGCATTTGTTTTTTTTGCATTTACAATGGATGTTATCTCTAAACATTCAAAAAAGAATAATTGTTTGGAGGAAAGTATGTGATGTCTGTTGAGTTGGTGAGGTAAAGCCACTGTTCCATTTCTGAAATGATTGCTTTGATGCTGCTCAAAACAATGTCACCTCTGCACACACTAAATATGTTTGATATGAATCTGTCTTCGCAGTGAACAGTATTGACTGTGAGGCCATGCCCATGAATGAGAAGGCCCTGGAGGATCTTGGTCAAACTGGACCCAAACCCATCCTGCCTTACAGTTCCATGTTCATTTTTGGACAGACCAATCCGTGAGTCTCCTCAGACTACTACTCACTTTGACCCTTCAGAGATTGTCACCAGTGAATTCCGTCCCCTCATGTTCTTGTAAACCACATTATTGTAGATAACACAACAGCCATGATCAGGTTTAGTAGACTGCCTCATCAGACATGGATTAAAAAGCCTCACGTTGTGGTGCAAATGTACATTTTGGTTTATAGGATTGGGACAGTCGTGTTTAAAATCTCATCGGACATCGGCATAAAGCAATAATTCCTCTTTCTTCTACGCAGTTATACAGACATCATATTAAGTAAAGATGAGTTGATATGATACTTGGTATCGGTCCGATACTGGTCATATTCATTTGAAATCCAAACATGCGTCACTTTGTTTATTTCTTCTTTATGGGAGCAGAATATTTGTCACACAGTTAGAGAGAAGTTCAAATTGACCAAGGACTCCCTGGAAGAAGAGATCTTGTGTCTCAATGGGACCTTCTTGGCTAAATAAAGGACACATTTAAAAAGAAATTCACTGTAGGTGATAAATGCATCAGGTGTAAATTTAATGTATCGTACTGAAATCAGCACATGAAAAGTCAATATTGAGATATCTCTAATATAACGCTATCGAGTCAGTAATTGTCATTATTGGCCACTAACATTTCAGGTTTCAGTAGCTGCCGTCACACTAGCCATTGTGTTCTGTGTGTGTGTGTGTTCCCTCAGGGTGAGACGCTTGTGTCACTACATTGTGACTCTGCGTTATTTTGAGATGTCCATCCTCGTGGTCATCTCCTTGAGCAGCATCGCTTTGGCAGCAGAGGACCCAGTCTGGACAAATGCCCCACGCAACAATGTGAGACACACAGTGAAAATACACAGAAACATAGTGTATGTACATGTTAATGTATGCGTAGAGAAGTGTTTTTAGTGTGCAGTTGTGGGCAGATGTGGAAATGAAACACCAGGAAAGCTTTCCCAGTACACTCTCCACTCTGACATGATTCATTTTGGGATTATTATACACATGCACATATTCAGTACTCTGATCCAGGGTCTTTGTTTGCAGGTGCTTAAATATCTGGATTATGCCTTTACTGGTGTTTTCACATTTGAAATGGTGATCAAGGTGAGTGTGGTTTTACTGCTGATGTCCACAATATCTTAACAATAAGTGTTTACTTGCTGTGAGGCAGCCTTTTCTCTTTGAAACACAACGCTGTGTCACTTTGTACATTTGCTCACTCTCCCACAACAAATCCCATAATCAAGGTTTTTAAGCTTTCGGGGACACAGGAGCTGCTGGTCCACTGCTGCCTCGTTTGTGTCACTCAATGAAATATCCAAAGGACGGATTTCAAACACCAAAGTCACAGAAAAGGCAGCAGTGGATCAGCAGCTCTGTCTGAATGTTTACAAAGGACTTATCTTTGGTTTAGATGGTGGACCTGGGCCTGCTGCTTCACCCTGGATCCTACTTCAGAGACCTGTGGAACATTCTGGACTTCATAGTGGTCAGTGGGGCGCTGGTGGCTTTTGCAGTTTCGTAAGTTCAACAACTCCTACGTCTTTTTTTTCTTCAAATTAAAAGTTATTTATCCATCAGACTTGGTGGATATACTGTATGTGGCTTGCACGCTGTAATATACAGTGTGTCAGCGTGTGTGTGTGTGTGTATTCAGTATACAGTGTGTGTTTATACTGACATGGTTCTTCCCCTGTCTCTGTTCTGGGATCGTTTTGAAGGAGCTTCATGGGGTAATGCCTCCTCTGTCTCTCTCATCTTGCTCGACCGTGTCGTTATCCGTGTGTATGTATGTGTATGAGCGATAACATACATGACATACATGTCCCTCACTGCAAAAACACAAGCAATCTCCTCATATATTCAGTCTGAGAATTCAAATGAGATCTTCCTGTAGTGTCTGATATTCTTGGGCACAAAAATTAAAATTTGTAATTTGGATATTATTCCCATACGAGTTATGTTTTATAAAAGAAAAGTTAGAGGAATTAAGAAGACAAAACAAAGAAATAAATGTCTCTTTTAATGTCTTTTAAGTCTGCACATAAGCTGACATCAAAATATGTCACCACATCCTTTCCCTACAGAAGTTCCAAATATCAGTTTCCACATACATAACATTAAGCCTGGTTAATAATTGGTGTCTGTTTTAAGGGAAGTTGCGGTCAGAGATTGTTGCGGTGTTGGACACGTCTCTCTGAAGCTGAGGCTTCTCTCTGTCGTGGACTCTGTGACAGCATATTTCTACTGACCGCTCATTTACGTGATAAACACTGCAGCAGTGGTGCCTGTCAGTAGAAATATGGAATATAGGCCTTTGATTGATTTAAATTGAACCACTAAATGCAATTATGCAGACATTGCATACACAACTTTCTAAATGACAACTTAGATAAATGTCATAGATGATAGCGTACCGTGGGTTAAATGCAGAGTGGATTAATAAAGTGTATAAATAAATAAATGGTTTGGATGGCTGTGAGTTTGAGACCTCTGCCCTAAAAAGCGAATTCCTCTCCTGTACTAAAAGACGTCCCAGAGTATGTCAAAGTATGTCTTTGCTTGAAAAGACGGTAAGACATGGAGCATATGAGGTGAAATTGCTTGTGAGAACGAGTGTCAGTTGCAGTGTTCACCGACGTGTCTGAAGCACATCTCATCTCGTCGTCCATCTCGGACCTTCGTGTGCTTGTGCCCCCCCCCCACCCATGGGGGCATGTCAATAACGTGTTCATCATCATCCTCTTCTCTAAACCTCTGCTGGGAGGTGTTTTCATCAGCACTTTGCCTCGACACTTTGCTCTGCTTGGACTGGAATGACACCATCAGTCTCACACTCTCCATTATTGATTCACTAATGTAGCTGCTGTCGGAGGGCATGAGCACATCTCGGGGAGCATCGCTCGTCTTTGTGGTTTCAGCATGCAGGCTAGATCGACTGTATGACACGTGTGCTGCTCACTATAGGATTTTAATGACTGACCTCAGGTCTGTCCTGACGCATCATTTCCATTTACATGCATTTTGTATCTGTCAGACTCGGCAGCACCATTCTGCAGATGGAGATACGTGTTTGGATGAACTAAAGCAGCATTTGTAAATATCTTTGAGTGGCTTATAGTGACTATATGGACAAAAGTATTTGGCTTTGGTCTACGCTTCAGCACACCAAGACATTTGGGACAATGCTATGCTTCCATCTTTGTGGCGAGAGTTTGAGGCTGTGTCTCAGTGAGAGCCAGGCCTTCACATCCTACGGTGACCACCGTGTTTTTAAAGTAGCCCACAAATGGAAAAACTGACAGACTGTTGAACTGTGACGCTAACTGAAGGCTACGTCGGTTCATTGACACGTTTGGGAGAGAAGAGGGAGGTGAGCGATATTCAGGTGCAACATGAAACTTCACCAGTGGATGTTGCCAAATTTTACACACTCTACCTATTAGTGGGTTTCATTCCAGCCACTTTCTGAGAGAGCTGGTCCTGGATCCGTAGTTCACCTATTACCTGCAGTGCTGTCCTGCTCGGTAACATTCCAATGATAAGACAATACTAGTTTGCCAAATACTGATTTGTTCACATCCTTAAAACGCTGACACTTTTGTTATTATGTATACGCTCATCAGCCAGACGTGTTAAAGTTAGAATAAAGAAAGAAAATCTGAGGTTTTTCAATGCTAGGACTTGGGAACATTTACGTTGAATGTTGGCTCTGCCTAATTGTTTGTTCCTAAGAATCTTGAAGGTAAAACTATCATAATAACTATATAATAAAAAACAATAGCTACACACTAAGGTGCAGTCATTTAAAAATGCTAATCTTTGAAAAATAAATGGCTAAAGAATACATTTTTTACATATTTTCCTTCGTACTTGTCGTTATGTAATGTTATTATTTCATAATGTTAATTATTAAAGAAGGCTTTGGCTGGGATTGTATCCTCAACGTTCCACATACTATGAGAACCATTAAAGAAACTCAAAAAATGATTTACAAATGCTCTTTGGATCCAGATAGGTAGACTCGTTTGATTGACAGCTGTCACTCAGTCGTCATGCATGTCCTTGGAAGTGTCTGCTCACCATCTGATCAACTGCCTGTGGCAGCGACAACAAACCATAGCGTCTCCATCCAAGTTGAAGCCATGAATCTGTCATTTCACCCCCATGAACCTCAGGGTGCATTTCAGTGAAAGCAATGCTAGCCTGGCTTCAGTGCTGGGATTATATTCCAGTTCATTCTTCTTTTATTATAGTTAAAACTAGTGTATTATGGCGTGTTAGGGCCTAGTATGAAGAATAATACGGAGCCGGGGAGGGGGCTAATATTTCAAATAAAAAAGTAGCAAATCTATGAGAAAATAAAGTCACAGTGGGCATTTTCAGCACCACAGACAGCGTCAGATTGCTGCAATACAAAGGAGATTATAGTAATCAGTGGGTTCCCAGTTGCGGTGGACTGTCTGCGACTTTATTTTCTCATATATATATATATATATATATATACATATATATGTATATATATATATATATATATATATATACACAGATGTATATATACATACATATGTATATATGCTGTAGTTGTAGTTGAGTCCATTGTAGATCCATTCTCTTCTGGGATTTATTCCCTCAGTTAAAATCTCACATCTGTTTTGTCACGAATGGAAAACTATGGCGTTGTCATCTGATGCAGACATTACGCTTTATTCTGTTCGTATGTGTGAAGCATCCATAAAATTGCTGTACCTTGTTTTTACCACTGTTTTCCCCCAAGTAGATCGCAACAAGGTGTGACCAGGTGGGGAGCCCTCCTCTGAAATCACCCACACCCCTTTGACTCCACCCCCACCCTGTACCCACATCTTAACCCTGACCCTTCCTCACCCCCTGAAATCCAACCCCCTTCTAACTGCCATTCTTCTAATGCTTAGATCAGCGTCATGTATTAAAAATATGAAACCTTTTTTTTAACCTTTGTCTGACAGCTTTCAAATGAAACCTGCCTGTAAAAAAACACCCATGATTTTAACCATTTTCATTCCAAAAAGCCATATTATATCTTTTGTTTTTCTAACTTTAATAAGACAGTTATTTTATTTTTTGTTTTAACAGCAGTCCATTTCAGTTCTAGCTGTGATTTTTTCTTTAAGGAAAAAACTGTTGTATAATTATATTATTAAGATGGCATCATGGAATGAAACGTGTCATTTAGAGGTCAGTGTCTTTGATCATAACATCAATTGCCACCAAACTGGGGCCACACACACACCACAGCAGTGTACCCTGGTAATGTCGTGCCTGATCAGTGTAATGTTGTTAGCAGGTGGCAAAAGCACCAACTATATATATTTTTGTGCTGAATGAGAGAGAACTGATGAATATGGTAGTGAGTATTTTATGGAGGAGTGAAAGCACCTGGTCCTTTGAAAAATTGCTTTGTTGGATTATCTGATATTATACTTAGACATGTTACCAAAATATACTGCACATTTTTGTTTAGTATTGTTTAAAGATCTATTTGACTTCGATCAGTGCCCCTGAGTGTAAGCTTTCTACAGGAAGGGTAAGTAGTAGAAAATCCTAAAAGTTGCAGCAAACCCTTCATACCTGACAGTCCACAGCCTCCATGCTACAATGGAAAGGTTTTTCAGGCATATAGGAAAGAGCCCAGCCATGTCCAGAGGCTTTAAAGCAAATCTTTTCCACACCCACTCAGTGCTCTTTTCACTGCTTGACAACATCCCCTGTCAGAATCAGCAGTTACTTCACAAGCCCACAGTTTGCTGCTCGGGGGTGTGAAGCAGTAGGTCTGAGTCACACCCTGTCACACTGAGGTTATGGATCTTTGACAGAAAATGTCGACTTGCTTTGGGTTAGGATTGTGTTGATGTCCCAAGTCGAGGAGTTCAATCTTTGGACTTGGCTGAGCGTGGACTGCCCTGTGAGGTGTACTGGTGCATGTGACTAGCCTGGGTGAACCAAGCCGAGTCTGCCAGCGCTTTTATTTCACTCTGCACACACATGGATGTCATTTTGGCCAACTACAGAATTTCCTAAAAGCAAGAAACAGTCACACACGTGTTTTTTTTAGAAACATCTAGCAGCTGTTGTTTGGGCTTCTACTCCACCTCCCAGTGTGACGGAGGTTCAGTCTCTTTGTCTCTTTGCCCTATGGTTAGGAGCTGCATGTTCCTCTGATTGCTTATCAAAATCTTCTTCACTGCATCACTGTGTCGTTTGTGCTTTCTCGCAGTAAACACACACTGCAATTTCCGACTTTTGGATAATGCTAGAACTGTTTTCATAGTTTAACGTTAAAAGAGCAATAATTAGCTTGTGCTGAGTGTAAGGACACCATAAAACACAACATCACATATTTCTTTGAGTTGCGTTTGGTTTTTCATCGAGTCTTTGACTTTGTTGTTCTGTTGTGCAGTTTCTTGATGCTCTGGACTGTTGTGTAAATATTCTACTCAACATAACCCAGTTTTGTTTGCTTCAGTTTAAGAGATAGATCATGAGGGGAAACACATTTGGCAAAAGGGAGTAATTATGTGTTTGCTGGCAACACACAGGGGTAATAAATTACTGAAATGTCAGAGCCTAATAAATATAAACTGGGTTTGGCCAAAAGGAATAGTCTCTGTTTTTATGTGGATAGAACTGTAGTCAAAAGGTGAAATGAACTGAGAGCTGATATGTAGAGAATGAAAGGGAATGTTCCTCCTCTAGTGGTATAGAATCATCTCAAATGATATTCAAGGCTTTTTCTGAGATGTTGCATGATGTAAATTGACAAAAGCATTGGAACGGTCAATCATTTTAAAGTGCAATCAACATTATGTTTGTGAACAATGCTTTCCCATCTCAAATTAGCGGAGGTTATAGTGAGTGAAGAATTCCGAAATGTGTGAGAGCTGAGATTTGTTGACTCCTCACAGTTTGTAATCAAACAGACACAATATGAGGAAGGACACTCCAGATGTCTGAACACATGGCACAGACACAGAGACACGGTATCATCTGCTGCTCTCTTGATCAAGGCAAATATACGACATCAATTCTCTGGACCACCTGTTCAATAACCTTCATTCTAACTATGGAGAGAGTCACTGGTGTATCATCACTTGAGCTTTGTGGTATATGCACCACAGTTACTACGTACTCGGGAATGGAACCTTGATCTTCAAAAAGGAATAATCAAAAATGGAGTTTGAAATATTACACATAGCATATAACATTTTTTAACAATCTCATGGCTGTATCCTTAAATGATTACAACATCATGGCTGATAATCAAAATGTCTTTAGAACCACACTTTATATGCTGGAAACTTTACATATAAATATTTTGCCTCTGTTTCAGGAAGCAGGAGTTCAGCAAACTCTGAGAACAAGCCTGAGCTTTGAGTAGATCAACCCTCGTGAGCACTGTGAAACAAACTCAGAGTTTGCTGAACCCACTTCCTGACACAGGCCTCCGATCACTGCAGGCTGTTTGTAGATGATTTTGTTGCTGTGTGTGTGTGTGTGTGTGTGTGTGTGTGGTTTTAACAGCCTTTGTTATCCACAGGGGGACCAAAGGCAAAGCCAAAGACATCAGCACCATCAAGTCACTGAGGGTTCTCCGCGTTCTCAGGCCTCTCAAGACCATCAAACGGCTGCCAAAATTAAAGGTTCTGCTCCCTGATGATCATTGTTCACATTTATTTGGAAATGTCTAAATAAGTTAGCATGGCTCCACTGGGCTTAGGGCAGAAAGTCCTTATTTATTAATTAATGCATTGCTTCTGTGACCGTTACTCACTGACGCCAACATTAAGAGGGTTTTGGACGTTATGACATCTGAGATTTGTGCACCCTGGGCAGAGACTTTCGATGAGTCTGATACTCTGAGACTTACACTATATGGACAAAAGTACTTGGCCACACCTGAATTCATATGTCTTACTCCGGCTTTGGTCTAGGTCCCTTATCTCCAGTGAAGGACGATCTTAAGAATCTGCGGAATGAATGAGCACAATTTACCATAGAAACTAGGGTTGGTTCATAATTGAACCGATACGGTACCGGTACCAGTACCGGTATCTGAAATTCGGCACCGGTACCAAACGGCACTTTTTAAAATGTTTTCCAGTTCTAAAACAAAGTCTACACTTCTCAGTTTCAGTTTTTTATTAAGAAGATTTAAGAATAAATAAACATAAGTTAATGTTAGTTAATGTTAGTTAATTACTATTGAACGTTTAGGACCACCTGATAATTACCTGAACGTGTCGATGAGGTGGATTTCATTCATTTCTTCTGCTAGCGTTGGTAGCTGATGCAGCAGTCGTACATTCTTCAGCTTTCAGATAAATCCCGTGTTTGACCAGGTGCTTCATCAGGTTGGAGATGTTTCCTCGGCCACCTTACATTATGCGCTGTCTGCGTCTATTTGTGTGAAATGCAGCCACACTTTCGACTGCGTTCGTCTCGCCATTATTGCTTTCATGCTCTCGTAGTCTTACGCTCTCCCAGACATCTCAAGTGAACCAGTACTTGGTAGTACTGACGCCAATCGGTACCAAGCACAAAAAGTACCGGCTCTCATGCCCAACCATAATAGAAATCATTCAAGACGTGTGGAAGCTGTTCTAGCTGCAGAAGAGGGACCAATTCCACATTCAAGAACTGTATTTGTATTTGAATACATTATTACAGTCCGCCAGAATACTTGTGTCCGTAGAGTGTAGCTCAGGACATGCTAAGATGAAAATAAAGCTGAGGATTCCCATGCTCTCCTGAAGAGAATGGTTTGTTTTTACTCATGTTGCTCACACAATTTCAGATTAACACAAATGATCCTGCGGCCAAACTTACACAAGCAATGAGATGTAAAAGTTAGCTTTGGTGTCCCCAGTATCCAACGTGTGCGTTGAAAGCTAATTCTGTAGTTTTCAGAAAGGATTTCACACTGTAACGTGTGTGCATGTGTGTGTGTGTGTGTGTCCTCAGGCAGTGTTCGACTGTGTGGTCAACTCTCTGAAGAACGTGCTGAACATCCTCATCGTTTACATCCTCTTCATGTTCATCTTCGCCGTCATTGCCGTCCAGCTCTTCAAAGGAAAGTTCTTCCACTGCACCGACGAGTCCAAGGGTCTGAAGAAGGACTGCGAGTTAGTCTCAAGCGCCTCTAACTTCTCTACCTCTGTCGCGCTCAGCCTCATCTTTGCTTTCATGTTTTCCAGAGGGCAGTTCCTGCACTACGAGAAAGACGGGTTCACTGTCGAGCAGAGAAAGTGGGAGAAATACAAGTTCCATTATGACAACGTGCTGTGGGCCTTCCTCACACTCTTCACCGTCTCCACCGGAGAAGGCTGGCCGACGTAAGTACAGCTGACTTCAGCTCTCACCGAGGATTCATCGTCGTAACTTTAAGAGAGTTTGGATATTTAAAGAAATGCAGGAAAAGAACATGAAACAAAGGTTTGTAAGACATTCAATTAAAAGAGTCTTTCAGGTTTTTATGAGGTGCTGACACATAGAGACTCCACTGTGTTAGGAGCTGTGTTCATCTTGCCTGTCTGACTGGTTTCATTGAGAAATAGTGTGCTAGAAGTTGTTGATAGGGAATCAGAGTCATTTCCCAGCACCGTGATGAAACTGGGGATAAATATCTGCCACGCTCAAAAGGGAAGGCACAGCTTTCTAAGTCCACTTAGAAAGAAAGAAAAAAATCACAGTTTGTGAGATCTACAGGAGTACAAGGAAACATCTTGGGCTACGACTAACAATTCTTTTTAATCATCATTATTCTGATATTTGATTAATCAAGTAATTGTTTGGTCTATAAAATATCAGAAATTGTTGAAAAGCGTGTATGTTTTCTTTGAACAAAAATATTCACATTCAAGGAGATGAAAAATCAGAGTTCTCACTTTAATCTGAAATATAATAAGTTGACAAATAAGGCAGCATCGTTGCAGCCCTGCTGCTGTTCATAGAAATGTATTGCTTATCGCAGCTTTCACATTAGTTCTCTCTTTAGATGCAGCACATAATCATCAGTGTTGTCATCATGAGGTTTAATGAACTGTCATCTGTGGCTCTGTATAAAACAAGCGTAGAGTTATATCCTGTGGGCTCACTGTGAGCTCTGGGTGTTCTTAACGCTAAATGATGTGGCATTTATGAGGCAGGCAGGAACAGAGGAAACATGCTGCGGAGGCGTGTCCGACTAATATTAAAGAGAAAATGAGTAATATCTATCAAAGGGATCGTGTGGCTGTATGTTCTGGGGAATGCAAACTTACCTGTAACTGTAACTGATGTATCAGACACATCAACATCATTGTTACTGTTCTGTTTGGATTCTCATTCATCCAGGTCGCAGCTGCTCACGACCACACGTCCCCTTTCTTTTTAGTTTGGCAAAATAAGCCTTTATTATAAAATCCTAAAATTGCTCTTTGGTAAATATAAACCAGTTTAAGCTCTGTTTATGTGATTGGGTAAAAAAAATGATTATACACTGGCACAGAGGGGCCACATGGCAGAATGGTGGCTAGTGCTGTTGCCTCACAGCAAGAAGGTTCCAGGTTCTAATCCCAAGCAGAGGTTAATTGATTGTAGGTGTGAGAGTGAATAGTGTACGCCTAGTGCAGTATGTCACTATGTTACTGTATCTCACCCATCGTTGCTCTCCTTTGCTTCCAGTGTACTGAAGCATTCTGTCGATGCCACCTTTGAAGACCAGGGTCCCAGTCCAGGCTACCGGATAGAAATGTCCATCTTCTATGTGGTCTACTTTGTGGTCTTTCCTTTCTTCTTTGTCAACATCTTTGTGGCTCTGATCATCATCACGTTTCAGGAGCAGGGGGACAAGGCTCTGTCTGGGTGCAGCCTGGAGAAGAATAAGGTAAAGCACTGACACTGAGGTAGGGAATCAAGGATTTGAAGCTGATCGTGGACCCCTGAGGTCCATTACTAACTTTAAAGCGCTGATTCGTCACTGCTTCTTTCCTAGTGTTGAATGGTCTAACTCAGGGGTGTCTAAACTTTTTTTAACGAGGGGCATATTTGATTTGTGAGGATTTCTGGGTCCTTTTTTTTTTTTTTCAACAGTAACATTTACACACAAATGCACTGTTTTCTAAAAATTGTCACAATTATCTTTTTTTTTTACTATTTTTTTATTTATTTAACATGTACAAAGAACATGGGATCATCATGGGTGTTACATTTAAAATCTAAATATTCTTTTACATATAAATACATACACATACATCACGTCACACTATTCAAGGAGCATACACAATCCATTTTTTCCAGTGTTCGGTACATTTCTCCAACTGAAGTCTTAAAACAAATCTAAGTCTCTCCATACAGTAAGTTTCTTGAATGATCCCGAGCCACTGAGCCAATGTTGGCGGATCTAGTTGCAACCATTTCCTGGTTATAGCTTTCCTACTACTTGCTAAGAGAATCTTCAATTAGTATTTGTCCTTGTGTAGGACTGTTTCCGGAATTTTACCAAGATATAAAGTAACAAAAGAGAAATCTAAATCCAGCCCTATTATTTTATTCACCTCGGTTGACACAATTATCATTTTTAAATGGAAATGTAACCAAATCTAAGCTGATCAGGAGTGAAAAAATTAAAAGAAAAATTGCCTTTCTTTCCACATGTGGAGTCAAATAACATAATATGAGATGAGTGCATATAGCTGTCGGTCACAGCTGTCGAACCTGGGGTCTCCTTAACAGCTGAGTTCATTTGTTGAAGTCCGTCACTGGCCATAAATAATACATTTTAGAACCGAAGCCGTGGGCCGTAGATGAGAACACATAACGTAACCTGCGTATGTGTGGTTCTTTGGTTCCAGAGAGCTTGTATTGACTTTGCCATAAACGCCAAACCTCTGACGCGCTACATGCCCAAGAACAAGCAGTCCTTCCAGTACAGGATGTGGAAGTTTGTGGTGTCGCCTCCGTTTGAGTACTCCATCATGATCATGATCGCTCTCAACACGGTGGTCCTCATGATGAAGGTAAGAGCTTTTCAAGAGGATATGAATCATTTAGTACAGTTTCACTCTCATGATGAGTCCAGCAGGTCTCACTCATCTCCCTCTGTCTTTTAGTTCCACGAAGCTCCAGACTTCTATAAAGCAATGCTGAAGTACCTCAACTTTGTCTTCACCACTATCTTCTCTCTGGAGTGTATCCTCAAGATCATTGCTTTTGGTCCGCTGGTGAGTGAGTGAGTGAGTGAGTGAGTGAGTGAGTGATCCTGATCAGAGCTGGTGTTAACGACGATCATCAAAAACCCTTCCGGACCACATCGTTAGATGTGATGGTGGTCACAGTGGGCCGTATGCAGTCATGTCATTTAATGAAGTAACAACACTTTGGTGCTGTACTTGTCACAGGTTGTGATATAAGACACAAGTGCAGGACAACTCATCAACTCATGGGTGTAATGTATTCAATTTGAAAACACTCTCTCTCTCTCTCTCTCCTTCTCTCTCCCTCCCTCTCTCTCTCTCTCTCTCTCTCTCTCACTCTCACTCTCACTCTCACTCAGAACTACCTAAAGGACGCCTGGAACGTGTTTGACTTTGTGACAGTGTTGGGAAGCATCACTGACATCGTGGTGACTGAGATCAATGTAAGTGCACCCTGATGATGAGCAGCACAGACAGACACACAGTCCTGATGATGATGAGCAGCACAGACAGACAGACACACACACATACAGACACACAGCAGCTGTCAGACAGGGAGCTGTGGAGTGTTTTTTTATGTGTGTACACATTTTACTGACTCATGTGTGTGTTGTTTGTTGACCTGTATCAGTTGATGTTGTACAATATGACTGTTCCCCTTCTCTCATCCCTCTGTCTTCACTCTCCGTCTCTTTCTCTCCTCGTCCACATTGTCATCTTGTCCCTTGTGGTCACTGCTGTTGCCCTGGTCCCAAACTTCACTAGACGAAGGTGAGTGACATTCAAAGAGTGTTTCATCCGATCGACACATAAATATAAATTCTTTTATATAACTTAGGAGAGAAGCACTAAAAAAAGAACAATCATCATTTAAGGCTCAGGTTTCCCTTTCAAGCGTGGTGTGTTTTATTGTAGCCGGAACTCAGAATTTCCAACGTCAAATCTCAACACTTGGACACTTCTTTGTGTTTTCAGTTGTTCTTTACTGGTACAATGCTACCATCACCTCTGTCATACTTTTGCCCATTGCAGGGTTCGACTGGTCCTTTGCTGCGTGTCTTCCCCCCTTTTATTCTACTCTATTCTATTCAATAAAGGCAAAAATCCAAAAATTGTTTAAAAATCCCCCCAAAAAAACAAATCCCTTTGTCTGTGCAGCATGGAAACTGCCCGGCGACACAAGATCTAAACACGGCTAAACTGAAAACATGATAGAGTCGTGTGGAGCTGACAATGGTTTGAATGTAACAGACATTTCAAAGTTACGTACTATAGTTTTAAAGACGTAAATGCTGTAAATCCTGAGTATTTATAGTACTTAAAGAGTATTTACAATACTTAAAGAGTATTTATAGTATTTAAGAAGTATTTACAATATTTAAAGAGTATTTATAGTGTTTAAGGAGTATTTATAGTGTTTAAGGAGTATTTAAAGTACTTTTAAAGAGTATTTACAATACTTAAAGAGTATTTATAGTACTTTTAAAGAGTATTTACAATGACTGTTCCCCTTCTCTCATCCCTCTGTCTTCCTCTCTGCTGTCCTTACTCTCCGTCTCTTTCTCTCTCCGTCCCCGTTGACATCTTGTCCCTTGTGGTCACTGCTGTTGCCCTGGTCCCAAACTTCACTAGACGACGGTGAGTGACATTCAAAAAGTGTTTCATCCGATCGACACATAGATCTAAATTATTTTATATAACTTAGGAGAGAAGCACTAAAAAAAGAACAATCATCATTTAAGGCTCAGGTTTCCCTTTCAAGCGTGGTGTGTTTTATTGTAGCCGGAACTCAGAATTTCCAATGATTTCAAAGTTACGTACTATAGTTTTAATGACCTGCTGTAAATGCTGTAAATCCTGAGTGTGGCAATATGATCTATAAAGTGTTGAGTATTTATAGTATTTAAAGAGTATTTATAGTACTTTTAAAGAGTATTTACAATACTTAAAGAGTATTTATATTATTTAGGGAGCATTTATAGTACCTTTAAAGAGTATTTACAATACTTAAAGAGTATTTATAGTACTTTTAAAGAGTATTTACAATACTTATAGAGTATTTATAGTACTTAAAGAGTATTTATAGTATTTAAAGAGTATTTAGAGTACTTAAAGGGTATTTATAGTACTTAAAGAGTATTTATAGTGCTTAAAGGGTATTTATAGTACTTAAAGAGTATTTATAGTATTTAAAGGGTATTTATAGTGCTTTTAAAGAGTATTTATAGTACTTAAAGGGTGTTTATAGTACTTTCAGGTTTGTGTATTTTTGCTTGTTGAAGGGGATCAGCATGTTATCAGCTGATCATTAGTATTTTGTTGCTGATTGTTGATTTCCTGTGTGTGTGTGTGTGTGTGTGTGTGTGTGTGTGTGTGTAACAGGACAGGCTGTTGAACCCGAGCTTCCTGAGGCTGTTCAGAGCCGCTCGGCTCATCAAGCTGCTGAGGCAGGGCAACACCATCCGCATCCTGCTGTGGACCTTCGTCCAGTCCTTCAAGGTGCCGCTTACATGCGTTATCACGTGTTCCCACGTGAACTGTACTATACGTGAACACACACACACACACACAGACACAACAGGTTGGCGCAGCTATCCTTCAGAGCACTCGCATTGACTTAATTAACGTGGACAGCCTAAACTCAGGTAACGACTAACCTTAACCAAACCACAATGAAAAACCTAGGCCTAAACTTAACCAGTTCCTCAGAAATGAGGTTCTGAGTCAGTGTTTGTGGCACATACACACTCAACAACAAGGCTGAAGTCACTGACAGTGTATTGAAATAATAAAGTGTGCTTTGGTTGCCTGTTGTTCTCTGTAGGCGCTGCCTTATGTTTGCCTGCTGATTGCGATGCTGTTCTTCATTTATGCCATCATCGGGATGCAGGTGCGTGAAGCTTCTCTGCTGCGCTCACTTATTATTCCCACAGAGATTCACTGTTAAAATGTTTGACGTGACACGTGGTGACGATGTGACGCTCACTGTGTCTCTGCTGCAGGTGTTTGGCAACATTAAGCTGAATACTCAAGACACTGAAGACCCAGCGATCGATGAACATAACAACTTCCGCACGTTCCTCCAGGCTCTCATGCTGCTCTTCAGGTATGACATTATATTATACTGTGTCGTAAAGTATAGTACTGTGCAAAAGTTTTAATATACATATAAAATAAGGTCAAACCAGGACGCGCTGTTGCCTCACAGTAAGAAGATTGTTGGCTTGCACTAGTTTTTGAGACACCAGTTTGTTTGTAAGGGATATTAAAAGTAATGGAAGTACAAGATTATACACATGAGGTAAGACTTTAGGGGTTTTCCAGCATTTTCTTCCACATAATATTTGACGTACAGTCACATGGTCACTGTTACGTCGCTGTAATTGTAATTGTTCACAAACAAATTCGGTTTTAAGATCTTTCAATGAAACATTGAGATCAGTACAAAAATCAAGTCACGTCCGCTCCACATTTTTTATTCAATGTTGAAAGAGACATAAATGTATCATGAGTCACATTATTCATTCCCTATCAACCTGGTTATTGAGATTCTGCCTGTCCTCTGTGTCCTCTGATGTCTCCTCTGCGCTCAGGAGTGCGACTGGCGAGTCCTGGCACGAGATCATGTTGTCTTGTCTGAGCGGCCGAGAATGCGACGAGCGATCGGGGTCCAGCGAGAGAGACTGTGGCAGTGATTTTGCCTACTTCTACTTTGTCTCCTTTATCTTCCTCTGCTCCTTCCTGGTCAGTGCTCAAACACACTGCAGTCTTTACCTAAGTAGTAGTTTTCCATCTCTGATTCTCCATGTGTTAAGAAATTTGACAGTCCCTCAGCCGATCCTACATAGCACCACTTCCTTCTAACTGGCTTTCAAAATAAGATCCATGGAATTTGACTTTTTGCCAAAACACTATATAATTAGTTTTAGTCGTAATACATTAGCGATAACAGAAGAAACTGGGTTTCGGTAACGGTCGTTATTCTTACAAAATAAAATACACATTTTTACATTATTTTTAGTTTTGTGGTTAATCCTCGACTGTCATAAAACATCATTTTGCATGTGCACTGAAAAAAGTCAGGTTTTTGGGCAACAGAAGGGGTCGTGACTCACACTCTTTTACATTGTTGTTTAGTTTTAGCCGTCATTCGTTTGTGATGCGTCAGTGGTAACAGGAAGTAGTCACACTTCGGGTTTCAGACGGGGTCGTGACGCACACCATTGCTGTTTGCCATGCTGTCGATGGAACCCGATACGACCGCTATCTCTCATGCCACGTGTATCGAATATATACATTACACATATATATATATATATATATAAGGACCACATACTGTGAAACAAGCAGGATTATAAATCCAGATTTCTGTGAAAATGTTGGCAGTTGAGAAATATTCGTAGGGTAGATTCTGTGTCATTGTGCTCGTCCCATTGGGATGAACTGGTTACTGTTCACTGTTTAACAGTCCAAAACGTAGTCGCAGACTTGAATGTGTGTGTTCCAGATGCTGAATCTGTTCGTGGCTGTCATCATGGATAACTTTGAGTACCTAACCAGAGACTCCTCCATTCTGGGACCTCATCACCTGGATGAGTTCATCCGGGTTTGGGCCGAGTATGACCCAGCTGCGTGGTATGTTCACACCTCTATCTCGGCCCCACGCCATATATGAGTCAAGTGGTGTAAAATGACACCCTAATCTTACTTCTCCCCCCTAGACTAAGGTGACTTCATGAGGCCTGGTACGCAGGCTTCACTCCTTTGTTTTATGCAGTCAGCCCACCAATGATCACTGTTTTTGTTCTGAGCTGTCCTCAACATTTATTTATTTATGTGCTTGTTCTTTTCCACAGTGGACGGATTTCCTATAAGGATATGTACAATTTGTTACGCATTATCTCACCCCCCCTCGGCTTAGGGAAGAACTGCCCTAATAGGGTAGCATACAAGGTTTGCAAATACCAGACATTTCCGTCACTGGGGTGGTTTGTGTACCTCTACACCAAGAGACTTTTAACTGAATGGCTGTGCACCAATGAAATCGCCTTTAGTCTAGAGCATCTGCCCCTCCAAACTGACTGGCTTTGGTTGATGATGCCGGAGTAGAAACAAAGCTTTCAAAGCCACGGCATTGTTCCAACATGCCGTCTACCATGCCTACTTTCTCATGTCGACGCTCTAATGCTTTAAAGATCGCAGATTTATATCATTTAATTATAATAATTTTAATTAAATTATTAATCATTTTATATATCATTTATTCCCATTTCTTACATTTCTTGAAGTCTTGAAAAGTCTCCAGGACTTTGCCAGAAAATAACTCCTAAAAGGAGAACGTGATGACATTTCTGCATCCGATCAAAAGCCTAATGACTAATGATTTTTGATCTTTTAAATATATTGCTATGTTAAAGGAAAGTCAGGCTATGAGTGAAAGCCCCGACTCAGACCTCGGGCTGGCATTGAAACCTTTGTCTCTGTGTAACCTGGTTGAAGTACCAGTGGGATGTCTGCATGCATGCTGAGGCAGACATCCCTGTTACAATGCTGTCATTTCTCTTCCCTCTCATACGCATCCTGCGTGTTAGGTCAACCTCGTCATCCTCTCTTCTCACCCCTCCTCCCCTCTAACCAACCAGACTCACTCTCTGCCATCTCATGTTTCCTCTCAGGGACCCTGAGCTCCACAGCGATGCATCCCCGTGCCGCGACACAGTGGCCGAGGATGGCATCCACTCTGCATCTCACTTAAGGAAATCTATTAACACCAGATTTCTGTTTCCCCTTTCCATTATTCTCCTCTTTTTGTTCTCTTTACTCCTCTACTCCTTCTCTAACTCCCCATCCTTCTCTGTTTGGATTTGATTTGATTTCCTTTCCCTGTGAAGTGGCCGTATCAAGTACTCCGATATGTATCAGATGCTGCTCCACATGTCCCCACCCTTAGGTTTGGGAAAGAAATGTCCGCCAAGAGTCGCCTACAAGGTAGACCCCCTTCCTCCTCTACCTGCTTCCCTGTGCTCGACAAACCTTTCTTCCACTGGTGCAAACTCCAGCCAGTGTCTGTGTTCTGCAGTCGTCCCTCATTTCCTCACTTTGCTTTTTGCTAGCGCTCTGATATCTTTTTGGTGTAAGCCCCTCCCTCTTCTTTGCTGTTGCCAACTGTTTAGCGTCTCGTGTCGGCGGATTACGATAATAACACTGAGCTTAGCTAGAAATACTTTGGGACACGCTGATTAATAATTCATTAAGATTTTATGTTTATGGAGGAAATTTGCTCCAATGTCATCGTTTGCGTTTAAATGTCAGGCCTATAGTTTTGTGGAGCAGTGTGTGTGTGTGTGTGTGTGTGTGTGTGTGTGTGTGTGGGACCTGTGTTGCTCTTCGTATAAGAAAGACTTTTATATGTATGCTTTTCACTTTGTGGTCTTTGCTTTACTTTCCCTGTCATTCTTTCTCTCATTTCATCTCAATCTATGCACTTTTGGAAAGGTCTTAGTGTCAGTGTGTGTGTGTCTGTGTATGTGTGTGTGTGTGTGTGTTCAAAACCGATTAAGACAAATGAAAAATAGTCTTCATCTGTACCTGATATTACTATGTGAATAGCATGTGATAGATATATACTATGATTTACATAAAATTATTAAAAAAATATAAGTGAAAAGCAGAGGAAAAGTGACAAAATCTAAATAAATAAGTTTGAAGTTTTGTCTTTGGTCCTGCGTTACACAAATGTGACCTGAAGTTTGATTGTAGTTTAAACATGAAGCCAAAAGTAAAGACGAATGGAATTATTGAGACAATCATCAGATCAGGTCATTATCAGATGTTGATACCAGGGTAGAGTCGCTTGAATCCAAAATAACAATAACAAATAAAGCAGTTGATTTTGTTCACTAAAAAAGAAAAGAAAACCTACTTCTCTGTGTGTGTGTGTGTGTGTGTGTGCGTTCCTCAGCTCTCTCCATCACCGTCTCATTCTGACGCTGGTCTTCTCGTCCTCTCTGCACTGCCACTGAGAGCACATGTATATGAATGCTTTTTGTGTTCAGGGGAGCTCAACTCTTTCAGCAGCAATCACACACGTCATCCTGTTTGCATCTAGCGGTGCCATTAGTCCACAATCAACCCACTAAGGCTGCCCACGCTTGGTGGAATGGACACTTTTCTTTTTCCTGTTTTTCTGCCACTTTACACGTAGAGCACATGCGACCTGATGATTGTCAGGATGTCAAACACAGAGTCGAGCTCCTGCGACTGCCGCGGCACCTCCATGGTTATGCGTCACATGCCTTCTCTCACCTTCTTTTCGGTCAATGTCAGTCTTGCACCAGTGCACTTTGACTTGCGGCGTAGTGCATACTGTAGCCAGTAGCAGTGAATGTGAATGTCTAGTTTGTGTCCTCCTGTATGTTCTCGTGGAGAAAGCTTTTTGTGTGCTGAGCAGTAAACTCTGTAAACGTCCAACCAAACTTACGACGGGGGCTTAAATACGAGAGAGCAGATCTGGGATAGTTGTTTTGAACACAGCAGCACACAGATTGATTTCTCCGGCTGTGGGACTGTGTATGTTCAGACTGTTTGTATTCCACCTCCTGACCTGATGTTGATGGGTTACTCCTCCTCCTCCTCCTCCTCCTCCTCCTCATCTCCTAATCTCAGCGTCTCGTCAAAATGAACATGCCCATCGCCGACAACAACAGCGTGCACTTCACCTCCACGCTGATGGCGCTGATTCGCACCGCTCTGGACATCAAACTGGCTTCAGGTCAGAGAAACACGAGATCACATATATGAGTAGAAATTAATAGAATTTTTCATCTTTCTATCTTTGAAATGTCTTAAATCCCTCTTTTCTTGAAAATGTAAACACATAGGAAGTACTGTAGTATTCTTTCTAGGTGAAAATCTCTAAATCATTGGTAGCAGTTATTTAAAAAAATAAAAAGAATTGATCAGATGCCTCTTGCAGTACACACAGTGTTTCACCTGATCAATCAATTATCAGGTGATCAGACACAGGTGAAACACAGACAATCAAAAGGAAACGCAGGACACGAGGCAAAACTCGACAAGGTGCACACGAAGGAAAAACTTCAAAAGAAAACCAGACTGAGAACTGAAAAGAGAAAGAAGCGTCTGTATAATCCAGGGGTTGTGACACAACTCAGATAGAGAACTTTGAAACACTGAGTCAGTGTTGTGCAGCTTTAATGAAGTCTGTCTGTCTGTCTGTCTGTCTGTTCTGTGTATATCCAGGTATGTTAGCCCAGCGACTGTCTGACGCCGAGTTAAAGAAGGAGTTGTCCACAGTGTGGCCCAACCTCTCACAGAAGACCATGGACCTGCTGGTGACGCCACATAAACGTAAGCATCTGTAAGCATGTTACACTGTGACAGAAGTGCTGTGTGTACATGATTCTGCATGTGTGAAGATGTCCTCTCCTCGTTTCTCCTCTCTGCTGATGAGAGTTTTCTGTTTAAACACCAGCGAGCCCGTGAGAGACCCACCCTGAGTGAGCTGAAGTGTACTCTGACTGTCACGCAGGTGGTTGTAACCTTAATTTATGGCAACGAGAAAGTGGAGTGTGTCACACGTTATCTTTGCCTGATGTATGTTCGTTCTATTGAACTCTAAACTCATTCTTTATAAACCGACGCTGATAAAAATTAATGAGCAGATGAAATCCTACAACTTAGCATTGCTCGTGGGCCACATAGTAAAAAATATCTCTGTGTTCGTGGACATAAAAACACATATGAATTATCAAGGTAATATTCAATAAAATATTTGAAATGCACTGCAGTACAAGGACAATTTCATGAGACCTTCGTAAAAATAGATGAGGTTTTATTGATTGAATGTTATACTTCGCCTCATAGATCTATCTGTGTCTCTTTTCTGTAAAAAGCATGAGGTCAAACATCGTTAGACCAACGAACTGTCAGATATCAAATTACAAAATCAAATCAGAACGCTCGGCGCTCACTGTGCCCGGCGCAGAGCAGCGTTACCTCGGCCTGTCCTGATGAAATGATCCGCTGGCTCAGACGTCGCTGTCATTACATGCTCGGTGTGATCCATAGATTTGTTGTTGACGTGTTATTTTGTTTTTAATGGAAACGTTTTGACCTGACAGTTTGAAAGTTTGTTTTATTTATTTTAGATAGATTTATATTAAAGTCGCACGGTCATTGTATTTAAATATAATATGTACATAAATATATAGATATATATACACACACACACACACACACTACTCTACAATGCTGTAATATCTATTTTCCACATTGTATTTTTAATAAAAATAAATTAATAAATGAAGTTAAATATTGAAAATGTGAAAATAATAACTATATATATGCATTTATTAAAAGTATTTCATATGTTCATTTATCAACACTGTAGGTGGCGGTAATGAGGCTGCAGCAATACTCAAGTAAGCAAGTACATACTTGCACCCACAGGCCGCGGGTTGAGCCGCGCAGGTGTACAGTGTACAGTGTTAATGCTATTTGTTTCTGAGCTGAGCCAGAAAAGGCTCCAGTGTCGTGTATACTTCTACAATGCTGTCAATCAAACAGTGGCTCCGCCCAGATCACTGTTTCCCGAACCCTCAGAGTGATGATGTCATGGCCGTGTTCTGTGTCCGTCCACACGGCTGACGCTCTGCGTGTGCTGTGTCATTTCTGTGATGAAGTTTGTTTTGTTTACCCTTTAAAAATCCAATTTAGTGACCTCCTGTGAATTAAACTAATCACTCACGTTAAACAAAAAAACTATTAGTGAGACAAGCGGGCAAATAGAGATGAATGAGGGAGCAGTCAGCAGAATTCCCCCCTCTCTCCTCCTTCTATTCCTAACATCTCTCCTCTCCTCTCTTCCTCAGCCAATGAGCTGACAGTAGGGAAGGTGTATGCGGCCCTGATGATCTTTGAATGTTACAAGCAGTATCGAGCGAGGAAGCCGCCGCCGCAGCTGCAACAGAACCCGTCAGACTCCCAGGTACAACATCCACACACGCTATTGTATACTGCCTATGGGAGAGGATCAGGGCCACATGTCACTTCTGTAGTCCAACCACCACATAGACGTATCAAATAAGGCAACAGTAGATCCGATTATTTGGTAACACTTTACATTAGGGAACACATATCCACCATTAACTAGGTGCTTACTAACATGCATATAAGTAGCACACCAGACCTTTATTAGTCATTATTAAGCACATATTAACACCTTAATCAGGAAAAATCTTAATTCATGTCGTAATAGAGGTAGAATAAGATTATGTAGAATAAGGTGTTAATACGTGTTTAATAATTACTAATAAAGGGCTAGTGTGCTGTTTATGCATGTTAGTGAGCACCAAGTTAATAGTGAATATGTGTTCCCTAATCTAGAGTGTTACCGATTATTTCAGTTAAAAATGCGGATTTTCTATATTGAGTCTAAGGAGACAAATGTAACTTTCTTGTCAGGAAAGTCTGTCCAATGATGAGATGAAGCAGTTAACATATTCTTAAGATAATCACGATTCAGGTTTAGATGTTATGATTATCAGGCAAGTGTTAAAATAAGTTGTTGCTTGTGTCGCTGCACAGTCTGCGTTGACTTTGTATCAATGCCTCATTCAACCACACTTTCAAAAACCTCCACTATCCCTTTTAAGGCACACTGACACGTCACAGTCATAGATGAAAATGCATTTGGCAGTTATTATATCTACTGCACAGCCATAATTTCCACACAGATGCATTACATAAGAGCATGACTGCAATAAATGAATATTCTGTGCCCAGTTTTCACACATGCGTGGCATAGAACCCCCTGCTCTCACATCTGGGTCCAGCAATATTCTGCCTGCTGCCTCTGAATGTCTTCAGCATGTTGCCATCCGTCTCTCCTCCACAGTGCGAGTTCGGGGCTTTGTTTAAGCCATTGCTGCCTCTGCCTCACATGCAGGAGAAAGACCCGCCTGTGATGAAAAACAGCGAGGAGCCTCCCAGCATTCTTCAGCCCCAGCCCACATCCCACGCCAAGTCCCAGCCACAGACCAGACCCAGCTCCAGCTCTCTCAACAACGGAGGCACACTGTGAGTCCTGCTGACGCCATTTTATGCATGAAGAATAGAATCTGCAGTTTGGTTCATGTCAGCGTAGGAAATGAATTCAATTCAATTCACTTTTATTTGTATAAACTCACAACCTGCATCATGTCTGGATACTGAACATAGGGAGGCAGAAACCGTACGATGTTATAGAGAGAAACCCAACAATTCACACAGACAGAACCAGACTCAAAATCTGCCTCGGCTGGTTGGGGTGAAAGGAAAAATGGGGGACAGAGGAGAGTTGAAGGACAGAAATGGAAAGAGGGAGGCCCTAAAATTATCTGGGGCTACTGTGAAATATGTGAAATTCCCCTTCACATTTACATGAAGGGGGCTTCATAAATTTAAGTCGATATGTAAGAGTGTGGGCTGAAAAGTTAATCAGCTGAATAAGACGGGGTCATGCCTGGAGCGATGAAACTTAAAACTTCGTGAAAAATGAGTACTAAAGACATTTCATTATCACAAACAAAAGTTGAAAAATAAACCACATTTGGGTAAATTCGACAGCTTTTCAGCCCACACCCTGACACTAGACCGTTAATCTCAATGTTGTCCTGATAATCCAAAACGCTCCCAAACGTTATTTCACAGCCTGGTCTGCAGGGTTGCGTCATTGAAGCTGCAAGTGAGTTGACTCACCTGACTCACTTATGTGAAAATAAAGACTTGAGGGTTGCACTCTCAATGTATTCAGAGTCAGATAAACTCAAGAAGCACACGGTCTTCAGCTGCCGGGCTGGTTCAGTTACTGACCTTTTTAAGATTCAAGCTTTCTTTATTTGTCCCAGGGGAAATTTGTCTCAGACATAAAAGCTGCCACATAAGAAATCCTGGAGGGAGGACTGCGACATGTCCTCGGCCTCACTCAGAAAATGTCACAGGAGAAAGATTTTCAACATAGGCTCCTTAAACTGGAATGCACCTGGTCCATGTTGGAGCTTTGCGGTACAGTCGCAGATGAAGGTCACATCCTGAACCCCGACATATTCCAGCACTGATGACTTCAGTTATTGCCCCATGTGCTATATGGATGGCCATGTTGTCCTGTTGTCTTTGGGGAGAAATGTGGTGGAAGGCCAAAAGCAGCCAGACTTCAAGGTTGCTGTGACCTCCCCTTCTTTGCCATGTAAATGCATTTTTTAAGAATGCCATGTGACACAAATGCTCACTAATTAGATCTTGGTGACCTTTTAAGTCAACAAATGCATTTTCTATGGGTCTGGAAACACGTTCTATCAGCTGAGACTGCATTGGTCACCAGAGGCAAACAACTGTTGGGCAGTAATTCCAGTTGTTTATGGATACTCCTTTTTATTGACATGGTGATCTATGCACACATAAAAACCCTCACATCTGCTGTTAAACTGTCCAATAAAACATGTCTTTATTATGTATTCATCGCTACCGTCCGACAAATGTTGATTTTCAACCCTGAGACTCAAGTTTATCTTTCATATGGAAATGTTAGATATTTCATAAATACTGAATACAGAAAATGCAGAGGTATACTGAGACAGTGGTGTATATCACATCTACGAAAACATCAGAGCAAACCTCCTGCCGTACATTATTTGGACAAATTCAATACATCTTAATGTTAATTTCTCTGCTAAATATGTACAAAAACTTTGGGGGTTGGATGACCCGAAAACAGCTGATTTCATTAGTCTACTGCAACATCACATCTGTGATTAACGTTTCTTCACATGTCACTCAGAGTTAGAGTTTGATCCCCTGTGATTATTGTTGTTGTTGTTGTCATGCTGAGGTTTGACTGCTGTCACACACAGGCCAGGTCACGATCACAACATCAAGGGTTCTTTGTCCTGGGTGATGGAGAAACCTAAGGACGTTCCCCGAGCCAATGCGAAAAGAAGCGTGTCCAGAGGTCCATCAGACGACACGCCCGACACTGCGGTCGTTCAGGTGTGATCGTCATCCATACAGTACACAGTTCACTTTGCAAACACATGAGGACTGATACTTTTATCTTTGTTATTTAGCAATAAAGAGTGAGAAAATGACCAACAGCAAGGCTACACTGCTAACTGTCTTTAACAGTTAAGAGGAATGAATTAGCCTACCCGCCCCCCACACAGTAATGATGCTAATAGGCTTATGTGTGTGTGTGTGTGTGTGTAGGAGTCTGTGGAGATGAGAAAGATGGAGACCAGTATCAGCAGCACAATCCCAGTCCCTGGTGCAGGTTTGGAGAACCAGGGCAGAGCCGCCTCTATGCCTCGACTCAGTGCTGAGCAGCAGGTAACACTGAACATCCACTTTTTTTGTAATTTCACTATTAAATAAGCTCCAGCCCACAATTTAAATGACAGATTGTGTCTAGTTTTCATGTCATTGTTGCCCTGCAGCAGTCAAACAGACTCAGTAGAGTCACCTGTCATTTCCAGACTGCTGCTTGTTCACTCTGGTGCAGAATCTGGATCCACTCAGTAACTTACATACTGCTCAGTCTCTGTGTGTAGCTTTAGATGACTTTAGATGCTTTAGTTGATCTAAAGCATTGAAAATATTTATACAGGGACCATTCATTCAAAGTTTCCTTGAAAAGCTGGTCTGTGTACTTTCTGAGACCACTGAAAGATGCAGGATTCCACAAATATTTAAATGGCCCTGAATAAAACTGAATCATCATTTATTTTGAAAGTCACTTTTGAATCCCACAGTGTGTGGATTTCTTTAGCATAAGAGAAAGAAAATGTTTGTCTGTGCGTCTCCATTACTGATAATAAGCTTTGAGAAATCCATTACAATAACCGTTCATTAATAAAGGAAAAGTATCCTTATGATGATGTACTGCTATTATACATTAGCAAGACATTTACAGTTACTTACGTTTACTACAGAACTGTTAGTAAATGTGTAAAACAGCATTAAGTAATGTTAATAAATGATGATTACAATTATTCCCGTGATCTTGCAGGTTTGTCTGACTGAGGCAGCAAAACTCAAAATAAACGCCTTATAAATGTGAGATCCTAAGAAATATAATAAGATAATAAGGGCCCTCATTTCCTGAGTGATTTTAATGGATTTCTGCGTTGAGAGTGCATTCCTTTCACAGCCCAGTCACTGATGATCTTACTTTCACTCCACTGTAATCTGATTAGCTCCTGGCTGCCTGCCTGCTGTTTGTCCACTGTTGGGTTGTTTTTGGGTTTTTTTTTATCCTGCTGCCAACTGAAGAAGATGCTCGTGGCTGCAAATGGCTCCAGGCCCAAGATGAATGGGAGAGGAAGACAGTAACTGGGTTAAATGTAAGAGTGAGAGAATCTGGAGGAATAATGGGAGGACGGAAAGACCAGCTGTGTGTGTGTGTGTGTGTGTTGATTTTCCGTCTTTTTTTCTCACCTTTTAAAAGAGAGGGTGGGAAATCTTTTAACTCATGGAATAAATGACTTTTGGAATCTACCTGCTGCTGCTGCTGCTGCTGCTGCTGCTGCTGCTGCTGCTGCTGCTGCTGCTGCTGCTGCTGCTGCTGCTGCTGCTGCTGCTGCTGCTGCTGCTGCTGCTGCTGCTGCTGCTGCTGCTGGATCATGACGGGAACTATAGACCACACCATCTCAAATCCACAACCTTCAGTCGCTCTGTTGCAGACTCATCCATCACGTCTTCTGCTACTTTTGAGATTAGCTGAGCCGAGGTCAGGAGATGACATCTGTTTATCAGCCTTATTTCTATGGCCCATGATGCCTTGTGTGAATTAAGGGCACATTTTACTGTCACTGAAGCAGAACATGCACTTTCCATGGAAACCGGACGCAAAGCAACCCTGAAATTTAACATTTGGGAACATTAACCTGTTACACCTCAAACTTTTTATACCAAGCTCTAATTATTATTTAATACATTTTGTTATTTGTTTCATTTTCAACGCACTCTGGTCAAAATTCCTCAGGTCCTCTCCGTTCACAGTATTTCTGATTTTCTGTCATTTTCACGCACCACTGATGGTACACGTACGGCAGTTTGAGAACCGCGGCCTCAAACGGAACCATGTGATCATTCATCTGTCTACACAGTGAGGTTTGCAGTGTGAAAGTAAAACTAAAAGTCTTAATGTTCTGATGAGAACCAGATGAACTGCGTTTGTGCTGCTTTGACAAAACAAGACGCGTGAGAACATCATCATCTCCAGCTTTGACAAATACTCTTTGATCGTGAAAGTAATCGACAGATTAATCGATGATGAAAAGAGCCGTTAGCTGCAGCCCTGACAAACACTGATCCTGTTATTAAATATCCCTCTGCTCTTCTTTCTCTTCATTCTCCTGTGAAACAGTGGGGACAACCACGACCCTCTCCAGGGATCCACTTGGCCGTACGTACTCACTCTCACGCATCTTTCTTTCAGTTATTTTACATACTGTTTGTGCTTGCGTCGTCACACTCGGATGCTTTAGGAAAACACGTCAGACGCGAGTCTCCTTGTTGTCGTCCTCCCTCATTAGACCGTCCCCGACGCCAGCCCGATGAAGCGCTCAGCCTCCACTGTGGCCCCACAGCGACCCCAGGAGGTCAACCTGAGGGACTACACCCTGGAGAAACCCAGCCAGGAGCGACCGCACCACCATCACCACCACCACCGCTGCCACCACCGCAGAGACCGAGACCGAGACAGAGAGAAGAGACAGAGGTCTTTGGATACGTCTCTGGGTGGACAAGCTGCAGGCTCTGTTGGTGAGCCAGCACACACACACACACACACATTCATAAATCATAAACCAGTTGATGCCTAACCCTAACTTTAACCTAACCACAGTTCAAATATTAACCCTTAACTAAACCAGTTCCTCAGAAGTGAGGTTCTGCCTCATTAGGACCAGGTTTTGGTCCTGACAAGGTCAGTGTTTATGACAGAAACAACAAATACAAGAACACACAGATGATAGCTGCATGGGCACGTGCTGTCAGATCCACAATACCTTCAGGCATTCACACAGTAGGTGATAGGTTACAGTATATATTACAGTTACAGAGTAAATACAAATGATCAGGCGGCTTCTTCTCTCCATATTTACTAATATTTAGAAACTATGTGAGAAAACACCTGTAAAACTTTAAGACCTTCAACGGCTCTAGTCTTGATAAATGTCTCCGACTCCTATCACGCTCAGGAAAGTCAATGTCTTATACATACAGTATGATACCCGACAGACTATTAACCCTATTGATACACCCTGAATAAAAAACAAGATGGGAATTAAAAATACTCCAATACATTCTCCAAAAATGTATATTTATATATATATAACTGGTGATAACTGGTATAACCAGTGTGTGACAGAGACGTGCAGCTCCACGCGTCCTCTTTACTACTTTGATAAAAGAAAAACTGTCAGAGACACAAACAGGCGACAACCCAGCAATGAACAGGCGGCGTCTCTGCAGGGCAACGCTGTGGAGAGTGTGTCTGAACGCTGCTGCAGGCCTCGCTCCTTTAACCGGGGAAAATAAAGCACCTGCTCTCACAGACGACACCATGTCTCAGTCAGTGTGTGTGTTTTCAACTTGCATATGAAATCAAACTGAGTCGAGAACAGAAAATCTGGACATCCTGGAATAATATATAATCTCGTCTTTGTGAGGGTCTCAACTAAGACTGACAGTAGTTTCTGTCTGTTTATGTGAATGATACTTTTTACATAGAAAACTGCATTGTTTGAGATGAAAATAATACAGTAATAATACGAGTAATATGTGTGTTAAGTCGTGCAGGCCAGAGAGAAAGGGAAAGGCTTTAGGTTTGGCCTTAAAAACTCACAACAGAACATCATCTGCACACTTTCTCTCTCTCTCTGTCTTCTCTGTGATATTTCTGCTCGGCTGTGATGCGTTCACTGATCCTCGTAAAAAAAAATCCGCTCACAGAATTTGCGCACACTTACACATTGCCCAGTTTCTAATATTGGTATGGACAATCTGGCTTTTCCCCACCGTCCATACACAAACCTACGTCCTTGGTTTTTTCGTTATATTTGAACGACCCTCACAGATGTACAATGTGACGACCTATTGAGCACTTTTCTGGTCTTGATAACCACTCAAAGCTGCTTTACGCGACAGTGTGACATCAGTCATGGCCCTAATATTAACCTCGAAGCACCCGTCTCATCCCTCCTCTGCAGGTGCACCAGGAGAGCCAGCATCAGACCCGGGTGCCCACAGAGAGCGAGCCCACGACCGCGGACGCTCCCACGAGAGGAAGCACCACCACCCGTCGGCCGACAAGCAGCGCTACTACTCCTGCGACCGCTTCTGCAGCCAGGAGCACTGCCACAGCAAATCTGCCACTGCCAGCTGTGCCACCTCCCCCAGTGAGGGGCAGGAACCCGGCAACAAGCAGGTGGGAGAGCAGAGGAGGGAGGAGCAGGGAGAGCAGAGGAGGGAGGAGCAGGGAGGAGCAGGGCTCCGATCACTGTCTGATTTCTTCTATTGTGTGATTCTGATCTAAACAGAAAAGTGCACTCTGCTGCTCATAATAACAGAAATGATCTAAATGATGTCATTGTGATCATAGTGATTTAAAACAGGGTTTCTCGGTCCTGGTCCCAGGGACCCACCGTCCTGAATGTTTTAGACGTTTCCCTGCTCCAACACGCCTGATTCAAATGGTCAGCTCATCATTAAGCTCCGCAGAAGCCTGATAACGACCATTAAGGGTTAAAGCTTGGGCTGTCAGAGTTACGTTAATCACGATTAATCATGGGGCATAATCAGGTTATTTCTGTATCATGATGTATAGTACTATAGTACGTGGCACGCCGTGTTGTACACACAGTGCTGCTGATGATTGTGGTGTGAGTTACTCGACAGCAACAAAACTAATGGAGCAACTGCAGAAAAACCTGCAGGTAAATCTCTTAGACAGTAAGTGAAATAAATACATGGAGCTCCAGCTGCTGAGAGACGGTGTTGTTCTCTGTTGATGCTGCTGTATCCTCTGTCTGCCTGTGGTGCAGCCTCTCATGGCCTTTCACTTCTTTTCCCACTTTCTCTTTTCATCATTCTCTGTCCATTATGTCCGTCTGACTTTCCTCTGACTGTCTGTCATTCTGTCGTCTCTCTGTCCCTCATTTGTCATTTTGTTGCATCTCATCCCACATTTTTTGGTGTCGTTTACTTTCCTTTCCTCCCTCTGGCGACCTTGTCCCCGCCTCCTTCCCTTTGACCTCTCCCTCTGTCACATGTTTTGCACATCGTTTCAAATTGCTTGTCCAATTTTCATCTAGGGCAGTGGTTGGGTTAAAGGCAGCCCCGTGGCACTGAGTTCCAGCTCGAGCACGCCGAGCCGCGGACGTCGGCAGCTCCCCCAGACCCCCCTCACCCCTCGGCCAGGGGTGGCCTACAAGACTGCCAATTCTTCCCCCGTGCACTTTGTGTCCAGCAGGGCCTCTCTGAGTCCTGGCCGGCTGAGCCGCGGCCTGTCGGAGCACAACGCCCTCCGACACAGCGGCTCCCATCACATCCCCTGCCCCGTCGCCCGCATCAACTCTGAGCCCTTCCTGGGCCGGGGCCCCGGCGAGGCCCTGGGCGGCCCCTACGGCAGCCTCCGGGACCAGCTGGACGTCTTCCAGGACGTGGCGTCGCTGTCGCCCAGCCCCTGTGCCGGACGCTCATCTCGGACCGCACTGCCTCGCGTGATGGGAGCCCTGCCTCCGGCTCCGCAGCAGAACCTTGGGGTGCCCAATGGGTACCACTTCAGCTTCGGGGGCAACACCAGCCCAGGCTCTGGCGTCAGGGCATCCAGGTATTACCAGGAGTCAGAGGAGGACGATTGGCTTTAAACCAACCTTTTTGATGCATTTTTGAAGAACTGTGATGAGTTTTATCATCTTCTTTGAAGGCTTTAGTTTACATTGTCACTGTGTGTGTGTGTGTGTGTGTGTGTGTTTGAAACATGGAGAGCTAAGGTTAGGGAGAAAACTTGAATGTGAACGGGATCATGAAGCAGAGCAGGACATCAGACTCTGGCGTGATCCTTTATCTGCTCTGACGTGAGTGTTTTGTTGACGCCTCCATGTAGACCCTCAAACAGGCTGACGGTGAGTCCCAAGTGGGTTGGCCCCACCTGTGTTTGCCCACTTAGTACCCTTTCCAGGCGTCCTTGGTACTAAGTGTGGTATTTGTGTCCGGTCCTCATGATTTATTCACCTTTTCTTCTCACATTATTCACAGTTTTGTGCTGCGTTTATGTGCAAAAACCGTTGGAATGAACCAGAACAGTGAAGCAGCAGTAAAGGTACATGAATGAACATTACTTAATGCTGTTGTAAGCATTCACTCACAGTTCATTAATGTTTGAACTAACCATTTATTAATGTTATCCAGGTGAATGACGTTATTAGTGCATGTTTTCTGCAAGGTTCTGTAAAAGGTCTTTAGTTTTTCTTTCCCTTATGTGACACTTCTCTTATCAATCCAGATTAAATCCATATTTCATCTCCTCGAGCTTTAGATGAGACACGACAACCCCGAGCCACTGAGTAGCATTTACTGATGTTAATGAATGTACTAACAGGAGACTTTGTTCATGCACCCGTCTGCATGTGTTGGTGACGAACCTTTGCACACACTCACCTGCTAACATGAGAGCATGAGCTGTAATCTGAAGTAACCTGGGATTACAAACCGACACATTCACCCTTTGCATCACATAATAAAAGAGGGAAATATATGCAAAAAAAAGAAAAAGATGTCATTTTACATTTGCTTCCCTCTCTTTGTCACTTCACTCACTTTTTTTTCTACCATTACATTCAACAGTGAGTGTGTTTGAGTCGCTATGGCGACGTCAACAGAAACCCATGACTCAGCAGGTCAAGGAAACGGGTCAGAGGTCAGAGAGCCGTTCAGTGGAGACATAATGACACTGTGGTGTTCTCCAGTTCTCTGATTATGTTTCATCCTGACTGACCCGTTTATTTTCTATATAACAGAAGAAAAAAAAAGGTTCTTATCTTTGTTTCTTTTTTTTTGTACGACATGGGGGCGGCGGGGCGGGGACTATGGTGTGTGTGTGTGAACTGCTTCCGGTTTGCCATGGTTTCAGGTCTAATGTTTCGTACGTACGGACTTCTTTGCGACGTTTTAAGACAAAGTGCCTAAAATCTCCTTTTAGATAATACTGTAGAGAAACGAGGAAACAAAAAAAGAAAAAAGATGCAACGTCAGATGTTTTCTAACACGTCCTCACTTGAGTAGCGGTTTGGTTCATGCTGTATGTAGCGCTGCAGGAAACCAGAGCGACGCTAACCTACACTTCAGCACGCTTTCAAAAAAGAAGAAGAAGAAGAAAGTGGATTCTTTTTTTCTCGTTTTTGATAAAAACGTGTGTAGGCGGAGCCTGATGTTGGAAACTGCATCAATATATATGTATCTATACAGTGACACGTGCATGTTTAGATGGTAGCGCTGCTCAGTCACCGACTGTTTTTCACATGTTTTCTGGAAATGATGTCACAGTGTGACCTCCTGTCATATTTAACCTGCTCAGATCTAATCCAATGGAGACCAAACCCTGGTCCTCATGAGGCAGAAGCTCATTCCTGAGGAACTGGTTAAGTTTAGGGCTAAGATTTAAAGGTTAAAGGTTAAAGGTTAAGGTTAGGGATAAGGGTCTGTTTACGCTGTCCCAATGAATGCAAGTCGTGGCAGAGTCCTTAAGTGTGTGAGTGTGTATTGAAATGAACATTGATATGCATCAGATATTTTATTTTGTATTTCTGGATCCAGATTTTAGTTTCATGGTTTTCTTCTAAAACAGCTGTGACGTGTGTTTTTCAGCAGTTTGACAGCAGGAAATGTTACAACAAGCAAATTGATTGATATTAAGCGTCGGGATAAAAAAAACAAACAAAACGATTCTGGAGATGTTCCATCCCGTCCTGTACCTCACGATGTGATGTTTACTATCTGAAGACAAACCCTTGAAGATGCAGCATCTCTTCTTTGAGAAGGTTCCCCAAAAAACTCACTATGTAAAAGAATCTGCAGCCTAGCAACCACACTCACTCTGACGCATAACAACAATGTGAAATTACAACACCGATCAACTCCAGAAATGAACAGAGCTGCTAGAGTTTGACCTGTGACGACGTTCAGGAGTGAGACGACGGTCACCGACCGTCACCAAACCTCTGCTTCCAGTCTCACGCTGTCAGATGTGTTAGAAACACACGTTCACACCATCCGTCATGTCTGAAAACGCTCTGCTCTGACGTACAAGGGCTGAAATCACTCACAAACCGTCGTTATATGCAACTTCTCCTAGAACGTGCGCGCACACACACACACACACATGAACGTCACATTGATCCACAGCAGCAGCAGCAGCAGCTGCTCATTGAGTCTGAGATCTGTGGGCTATGCAACAAATACAAGCACTCCTCCATTCGTCTGCAGCTTCTTCAGATTCAGGCTTCAGCATGAGCGTGACCAAATGTTTTTTTTATTATAGAAAATGACGTTAAACACATAAAGGCACAAAGTGTAAACAAAAAACAAAACATGTAGGAGTACAGCAGATTTATACATATATTTGCATGCATCACATTTACCCACTTTGACAAAGTCACACAGGGCTCACAAACTGGAGGAGGTGTCACCTTTTAGGTCGTGATAAAAAAGGGTTTTTTTGTAAATCCACCTCAGCTTCGTTTTCATCAAAGACGGACACAGTCCTGTGTTCTTTTAAAGGCGTAGTCACGCGACGGCAGAGAAATCCTGTACCTTCCGAACTCTATGGCCTCTGTGTAGCTTCAAATGGAAGTGGTCTCCGAACTTTATTCTGCATACTGTTGGCTACTTCTGTAGGTGTGGCTTTTCCTTGACAAAATACAAAGAGTTTGCATGTTCTAACGACGTATGTGCATGTAGACAACTTAGTACTTTTAGATACTACGTGTTATTTTGTTGTTGATTTTTTCATATTTGATATAAACTGTGGGCTTTGTTGAAAAAGACAAAGCGTTTCTATCAAAAACAGTATTGAGCGTCAATGACAGTTCTTCCCCACGCAGCAGACCTGGAACATTCCTGTGTTTGGGATTCAGTGAAATGTTTGTTTGCCTGATTTTATGTTTCTTGGCCAGACTTTTAATTCTGCAGTTGTTTCTTACATTACACTTTTTGTATGAAGCAAAGTTCCTTGAAATAAAAAAGAATGAAACAAAGCTTCTTATTATGTGATCATGTATCACGGGGTTTTTTTCCCAGGTGTAAACCAGTGTGTGTGTGATTTGTTGATCCAGGTGCAAATCTTCACAGTTGAGGGTAAAGCAGTGGTTCTCAAACTTTTTATACCAAGTACCACCTGAGAAGATAATAACAACATCATCACCAACATTAAAATACAGTGGCATAAATGGACTGCGCAAAGGCGGCTACAGGAGCCAGATTTATTCCCAATAAGATAATTAGGTTAAATAGGTTTAGTGGAGAGGGGACAAAAATGGCTCTTTTTTATCTTAAAGGAATACTTCACCTTTGCTTTTATTACTAGAATAGGGCTAATATTTTTTGAAAAACTGTGCTTCCCAACCTCAGTTTCCCCTGAATCGAGAACGATTAACGATTGAAAATTAAATATTACAAGTAAAAGTAGCCTCCTGACTAAAATGGACTATGCAACGATGAAACTGTATTTACTGCAAATGCACAGCAAACTATTATTTCAAAAATAAACAACAAAAAGAGATGTATATATTGTATATTTTTCAAGTTATTTCATTTCAAATGTTAAGAGGTTTTTAAGTCCAGTTATTGATGTATTATATATGTATTGTTGTATCTGTGCTGAGAAGTAGCACATACAGAGAGGTGTGCTTTCCCCCTTTGGCCACAAGGTGGAGTATCTGCCAAAGTGAGCACTGCTCAGGAGGCAATCACGTGCGTATGAGAGCAGTTTCCTCCCGGTTCCATAGTGATAGCGGCGCGACAGAGACATTTATATTATTTATTTATTTTTAGCGTGAGAATTGAAATACAATGTGTGGCGGGAGTGTGTGACAAAAGAGCGAAACACGTGACTGTCACGATAAATGCGCGAGACTTGGTAAACAGTGTCCGCCATCTTTGCTAATAGTTACGCTAACAGGACCAAGTGTCACTGGCGGGAAAAGTATGAAGATATTGTTCAACTGAGGTTGGATAGCACACTTTTTTTAAAACTACCACCCCTATTATAGTCATACAAAGCTAAATGCAAATGGGTGACGTATCCCTTTAAGGGTTGCAGGACATTTAGGCACGTGGACATGGTGAAAACCAGCTGCCGAGGTTCAAACTCATCCTCACAATTAGGCACCAACGATGGGTAAAGAGAAAACATCCACTAAATGCGAACAACTCATTTATCTCCATTTCCTGTGTCGGGCTCTTATTTTGAAACCTTTCTGGCAGTCGTCCTGTGAAAACATGCTGACTTGACAGCGTCATTTCTTCACCTGACGCACAATAAAAGAAAACGGTTCTAAACGCGTTGATTCTGCCGTCTTTCCGCTGTTGTAGCAGAAGTAATAGTTAAGTTTGTTGACCTCTGTAAGGAATTATGTTCTTAATGCGACCAGTTCAGTTACTAATGTTGTATTTACTTGAATGTGACGTGGTCGTGACAGTTTTACGTGGAGACACGTGGGATTTCCTTCGCTCAGGTAAGAAACAACTGCGTCACACTTAACATTTAATACTTTAAATAGTCACATTATAGACATAATAACTATTATAACACCAAACGGTGTGATAGTAAGTGAAATTAGGGACACAAAGCAGTCTAACTACGAGTTAACTGACTAATGTATGATTATAGTAGCTTTATTTTTCAGTTAATGCGTGGTCTCTTTGAATTCATTTATGTGAAGCTGTAATCTGCATTAATAAAAAATAATACAAAAGAAAACGTTCAGAAAAACCATGAACATAAAACAATTACAAACATAAGAGCACATGAAGCTGTGCAGTATTGGGAGAACACCACTTTTAATTTTAAATCCCTGAAGAGTTTTTTTTAGGTAATTATCTCTCACATTCTCATCTATATTATAACTGTGTCCTTTTAATAGTTTATGTGTAAATGAATAACTAAACAAAACAGATGGGTGGAGACAAAATGCCCACAATAATAAAAAAAATCAGTACAAAGTGTAAATAAAACCCAGGAAAATGAAATATAATCATATTAAACACTATAAAAGCATGGTTTGTTTAAAGTAGCAGTAAATGTAGGTTATCATCTTAGTCACCTGATGACACACTGTGAGTGCAGTACCTGGCTGCTCCACTCAGAGCCGCTGTTGCAGCATGAAAACACCTGTTTGGACTGTGGCCACTGAAACAGCTCTGAGTGCAGTTAGTGCAGATTCTAGAGACTGCCTCAGGTCAGCTGTCGCCAAAATCCCATAATCTGAGTACTTTTTTTATAACCTGTGAATGAAAATCAACAATCTTTCTATACTGCAGCTTTAACCTCATGCTGACACAGACCAGCTTCCACTGCTTGTGTTTTTTCACAGTAGTAGTATGTGGTGAGGCTCAGGAGCGTCTGACACTAGTGCTATTAAAGGATGAATAAAAGGCTGTTTCTCCTGAAGGAATTCCTTCTTTTGATGTGCGGCGAGCAGCCAGAGTTCAGTTTACAGCCCTGTCGTATCTGATGTGAGCTGTGTGATGTGTGGAGTCCGTGCTCGGCCCTCATGTCACGTCCAAGCACCTGCAGACGACTCAGCCACTAATAAATGTCACTCACATTTTACAGTGAGTGAGTGAGTGAGTGAAGAGAGCGGCTCAGCAAGCTCACTGTAATCTGACAATCATGAGTAAAAAGAGCTAAAAAAAACATTCACATTCAGTACGTTTACATGCACAGTTTAGTCGAGGTAAGGCCGTAGAAAATTGATTTATTGGCCGTGTATGTCTGACTAGTTTTGTACTTAGTTTAGTTTATTAGTTTAGTTGACAGGGACCATGTACAGAACCAGGTCTATACCAGAGTTAGTCCTTTATTTGTCCCGCAGTGGGGAAATGTACATTGTTACAGCAGCAAGACAGTAAAAATAATAAATAATAAATAATAAACATGCATTACCAAAAAAGAAAATTACAAACAAACAAAAAACAACATATTAACACTTGACTATAAAAAATGAGTTAAAATAGAATGTAGAATGTACATTATGGACAGCAGACTATACACAGTATGGACTTGATATTTACAGCATAAATACGTATATTGCACTTGTGTAAAGTATTTACCGTGTCGCACGTAGAAGGGAGGAATGAGGAGCCTGGTTATGTGTGGTCACCTGCGAGCAGTGTTTGCATCTGTGGTCCCTGGTGGTTCCTGTTGACCTTTACATGACGGAAACAGACGGTGCTGGGAGTGAGCGGCAGGAGAAATATTTCACACAAAAGTGAATTATGATCAAACTACCACTTTAGAAATGATTTGAGTATCGGTGAATTATTTATTTGTTTGATTAATTTAATCTACGTCCACCTCCTGGACGTGGGAGGTGGGAGGTGACGACACCGTTTGGACACTGAGCTGCAGTCTGGCGTTAGTTCAACTCAATACTCAAAAGCATCGCTTTGTTTTCTTAACAGGACGTGGATTTGTTGCATCACTTCTCCCAGAGGGTGAACGTCGGCACCGACGTGTCCGTGTCGATGGACGGTCTGCGGTGTCCGACTCTCCACGTGGGCCGTTACGGCAGTGTGACGGTGTCCACAGAACAGGTGTTTGGACAAAGGTACGTACGGTGGACACACAGACGAGTCTCTGTGTGTGACACTGACACAGATAATGCCACAAGTTCAAGGAGTAACGTCCTCGAGTGTGAGTGTTTGAGTGAGTGAGTTGGATTCCAGTCTTGGTTGGAATGACGTCTAAGGCCAGTTTTACACTGGTGTGTTTGCCATGAGTGACGGCACAGCTGTGTCCCTCACACGCACACACACACACACCTGCTGCAGAGCCTCTGTGCAGCAGGTGCTATTTTACAAAGAGTAATTCAGGGAACGTTTGTCTATCCGTCTGCTAGAGGGCTTTTATTTTGAAACAAGAACAGGATGTGCTGTGTTTGTGACATAAGCGACAGATAAAAATGCTTAAACTGTGAAGAAAGATTGTTGTTGTTGTAAGAAACTTTCCCAAAATAAGCTGCGAGGTTGTAAATTTTGAGTCAAACCTATATTTGTGAGGACGTCTTGTCTCAGAACTTTAAGAGCTTTTGAGGGTTCAGGGATAGAAACTGGTTTAAGTTGAGGCTAGGGTTAGGCATTTAGTTGTTATGACGATTAAGGTTATTCTAATAAGCCTTAAAAATGCATGATGTCTTTGTCTCTCAGGATGCTGTACAGTCATGTGTGTCTCCTGCAGGTTTTCAGAAGAGTTCAGCCTGCTGATGGAGTTCCGCAGCTCTCAGATGGAGGAGAGCAGCGTAGTTTCCCTGTTAAACTCCCAGCATCACGTGCACCTGCAGCTCCGCCTCGGCCTGTTCTCGCTCACCTTCATCTCCACACAGCACAGAGAATATGAGTAAGTGTGACGCCAAACGTTCCCAGACAAAACTGGGACCAACCTCATGTGATGTCCATTCTTCACTCCCCTCTGTCCCCTCTCTCGTCCGTCCCTGGTAGTGTCCCTGGATGTGTCTCCCCTCTCTTACCACCTCTGTCCTGCTTCAATCACATACAGGTTCACCGTGGGGTCTCTGCGGGACGGTCGGTGGCACCGAGTGTCACTGAGTGTCTCCCCTCTTTGGCTGGAGGTGTATGTGGACTGTTCTCTGGTGGAGAGGGTGAACTGGGCGTATCCCTGGCAGCGCATCGCCACGGATGGCGTCCTGATGGTGGGAGGCAGCCTGGAGGGATACGAGACACCCTTTGAAGTAAGGGTTCCATCTTTGTTTGGGAGGGACTCGAGGTTGTGCAGGAACTGGACTTATTTTTCCACTTGGTGGCAGCAGAGGAGGCTTTACTGTGTCGTCTTTACTTATGATCCTGACGGGACACAAGTTTCCTTTTGAACTTTTCTGCTACGTTTTGTTCTTTTTAGGTGTTTTTCAAATAGTTTTTGATGTTTGTCTTTGATTATACACGAGACAGGTCTTTGTCACCTAAAATACAAAATAATGTGTGCAAAAAGGTTAACTGATCACTAAGTAATCATGAGGTGATGATTAACTAATCATTTATAATGTAATTAGCTAATGTTTAGTTAATGCTTAATTCATGATTGTAAAATGTAAATGATTATTTTTTTCTTAATTTAAAAATGTTACTAAAGATTTTAAAGTGGACATGTATGTCTGACATGAGATAAAAAGTCACATTTATGAGATAAAAAGTCACAAGTATGAGATAAAAAGTCACAAGTATGAGATAAAAAAAAGTCAAAAAATTCAGATAAAAAGTCAAAATTAAGATAAAAAGTCACAAGTATGAGATAAAAAAAGTCAAAAATATGAGCTATAAGCTATGAACTTGCTGCATTGATCATATCCATGACGGTTGAGTGTCTAATCCAAGTACAGTGCAGAGCAGATAGTGATGGATGTCCTCCGCTGGCCTCTGTTGACCTCGTCTGAAGTGTCAGGTCTAGATGACGGGTTGGGGTTGGCAGGTTAAAGGTGGAGTTTCCTGTGCCTGTGGTTTACACGGAGATTAACCTCTGACCCTGTCTTCTCACTGGTGTCCTCAGGGTGCTGTGAGACAAATGACTTTTGTTATGGGGGATCCAGACGCTGCCAGGGACCAATGCACTCTTCATCAGCCCACCTGCAACGTGGTAACCTCCAGTGCATTCTGGGTAAATATTCAGTTTCAAGGACATACATCACTGTCGTAAATGTTATGTGGTTTCGATTCAAACGGAACATTTGAAGGGAAAGAAATGCAGATTATAGAGTCTGTGTTTGGAACCAGGAGTTTTGAGAGCGACATGGAGACCTTGGTTTTTATCAGAATTCATAAATGAACTGTGTACAGTGAGAAAAGCATTATGTAGTAATGTGTCATTTTAGACTAAGGAGCTCCCACCAGACACTGACTGAGAGGCAGGAATTATGGAATCCTAATTCTAAAAGTATAGAAACTAGAATGACTTTTGAGTCTGAATATTGTATATCACACTTTCTATGCAAATCAATTTATTATGTTTGCGCTGCACGTTCGCCACGTTTGTTTCTAACAAAAGCTGCTTTTATTATTCATATATTCAAATACACGTCATGTAAATGCACTGAATGATTGGCACAGAGGTGAAGAGACGATTCATCCTTTCATGAGTAACTCATGTGGCTGATTTCTGGCTCTGACTCCATGTTCCCTTGTGGGACTGAGCAGTGTTTCATGCTCATGTGCAGAGGCTGAATGATGTGGTGGCCCCTGATGAACAGCCCGTGGAGGACGATTATGGTCTGGCCCTGCCATGTTCAATCACTACCTCTTTTCCTACGGTGCTGGTGTACACCGTCCACCCTCAAAACAATGTTTGCCAACTTTCCGCGCTGCACACAGGGTGCACTTTTCAGGGCGGTTTGAGCGGAACGGTCGGTTGTGCAGTTGGGGATTATCTGAAAGAAAGTGGATAATTAAAGTTGTGCTCACAGTTTCGTACTCCACTCATCGTCAGGGCGTCACCTCACAGGTTTTGTGTTGCCAGTGTGAACTCGTGTATACTGTCACAGTTCTGGTCAAAAAAATCCATCAATTTACATGTGGAAGGAAGAATAAGCTTATTTATTCCCACCCCCTTTTTCCACAACTCAACACAATTTACATATTTTAATGATTCGCTTCCTGCTTACCAATCCATTCATTATATAATATAATTGATCATTATATATATAATATAATATAATATCATATAATTTCATTTCTCACCATTCGGGAAACAGTCGGTCTGATGTTTACATGTGTAAATACAGTCTATGATACGAGTACTCGTGTCTTACGAGTAATGAGCCATGCAGCAGTTTAGCAAAGCCTCCAACTGAAGATGACGCTGTAGTTTTACTGGCCTCCTCCTCCTGGACCTGAAGTCAATGTGTCTGTTTGACACGCTGGCATTTTGCACCTGTGAGAAGGCCTCAAGAGAATCTCTTCAAATTATTGAGAGGGAGAGGGAGAGGGGAAGAATCCAGAGGAAGTTTGACGGGATAATTGCCCCCAGCTGTACCCTGCTCTGCTGCTGTATACAATGCCGTGTTTCCGCTGGCGATACCTGGTACTTGTTAGTCACAGGAAGTGCGTGAGCGCGACGTCCGACACAAGAATCAAGCCGAACGAACAGTAGATCAGTTAAAAAGACGTAACAATCGTAAAAACGTGGGTTTAGCAGGGAAATGTGTAAAATCTCAATATTGAACAGTGGCGTCTGGTGTGTTTTAGCAACAACACGGCTGATCACGACCGGCGAGCTGTGTTTCAGTCCAATGACTGTGTCGGACGTCTGTGCTTCGATTCTAATGATTCAGTTACACTGAAAATAACTGCTTTACAAGTCAATAGTCACTCGTTTGTGTGTGTGTGTGTGTGTGTGTCGCGTGTAAAACTCCGCCCACGTTGAGTAAGAACTATTTTACTTGTTAAGTGTTGTTTGACTTGTGTTTTTAGCCTTTCTTTAACCAGGTTAGTCCCACTGAGATATTGTCAGGGTTTGTGACGTCGACTTTTTTTCTAGATGGAAATTCCGAGTTCCGACGACACATGGAACGCACCGCGATGAAAAGATCAAAGATTGATGTCACTGAGTAAGAAATCGGAGACATTGAAACCATATTTATCACATCCAACTGACAGGGTAGACTTGGCATACAGTCATTTATTTCATGTTACACATAATCTCTTTCATTTATTTTACTCCATATACTTAATAATAACAATAATAATAATACATCTCTTATGAATGGGAGGTTTGTGATGTCACTGTCGCTTCACCTTTTGATCCTGCAGTGGAGCGTGAAAATGAAATGTTTGGAGATTCCTCTGTGGTGATATGAGCGCGGCGTGAGACTGTTTAATGTGACGGCAGCATCTGAGTGAGTGCAGTGTGTGGGGCGTGGCAGCGTGTGGTGCAGTGGAGTCCTGGGTGTGTCTCTGTTGGCTCGAGGAGGGTCAGCTGAAGAAGGAAAGGCTGCTCCTGTTCAGACACATCCACTGACCTGCGTGAGGACACGCTGCAGACATGTGGACTGTATTAACCGTCACGATGGGCTTCCTTTGGCTGCAGGACTCTGTGCGCGTGGGACTAAGTGTGGACGGGCAACACACACACGTGGTATGTACAATAACAAGTGACAATGTGTCGGGAAGTGTGGGAATGCTGTTTTGTGATCGAGTGGTTTCATGGTTTGTCGTCAGTGCACTGGAACAAGTTTAAGATGTGAAAGATGTTCCTGCCAAATGTGCTCATGATTCTTTGATACTGTATTTATAGAAGTCACGTTAAATCAGTCCATATGCATCAAGTTCTCTGCCAGCACACGTGTGCAGTAATACGCTTTTTTCTACATCCCTGAAAGTCAGTGAGATTTTTGTCACATCACTAATCAGCCTGCCAAGTGTAGGGAGTCTCCTTATTGGTGGTTGTTATTCCAGAATACATTTTTTGTGCAAACTAGGGGGTTTCAGGTTGTTGCCAACAACTACAACTACAACTAACGTTCAATGGCCTTTTTTTTCCCCCAAAGAAAGTTCTAAGCTTTCTTTGAAAGGAACTTTTTGGAAAAACCTTGGCTTCTATCTTTAGGCACAGAGTGGAGCTTAAATGGAGGCTGGGAGCTGTGCTAAAGACAAAATGAGGAAGAATACGGACGTCAACTGGAAGGTTGTGGGTTTGATTCTCAGCTCCGTTTGTGATAGAAAATGCTCCACTCGCAGCTAGAAAGACGCTTTCTAAATACAGACCATGGACTCCTCCCCTGTTGTCTTGCACTCACAGATTTGTTTTAGAGTTGAGTCAAAATTCTCTGCTCAGTGATTTTAAGTAAAGCTCTGTCCACAACCAGAGAGGCATTATGATACTTTTAATATGGGACAAAGGATATTGAAGATGGAAAAGAGGAAGAGCATGGATGTGGTGATGGAGGACACGAGGACAGTTGGTGTAACAGACGAGGACACAAGGGATAGGACAACATGGAGGCAGATGATCTGCTGTGGTGACCCCTAAAGAGAGAAGATGACAACATGACTCTAGATGATACATCATTTACATCCCTAAACCACAACTGTGTGGTTATACAGAGTTTGTGTGTGAATGTTCATTCATACATTCATTCATTCACTCACTCTCTGCCTCCTGTTGCAATTGGAAGAGGCTTCAATCGTGGCGTAACATAAAGAGCTCAATCCAAGGTCAAGTAAACACCTGAAACAGGCATGGACATCGCCATTGACATCTATAAAACAATCCATCCCATATTAAGTGGGATATGACCATTAATACACTACTGTATCTCAGCAGCAGGCAGTTGCCAGTGTTGTCACCTGTGTGATGGTGGAGGAGGAGGCGCTATTTACTCCATCGCTCAAGTTGATTAAATTGAAACCTTGGTGAGTGCAGCCTCAGATGTAACGTGAGTGAGTGTGTGTGTGTGTGTGTGGGGGTGATGATTTATCACACCACATTCTCTCACTCTGGTTCAGGTGCTGATGATTACAAGGTGTCAAAGCAATGGAATCAAATAAGGCCTTAAGCCAGTAAAATGCCCCCTGCTGCTTCCTCTTCTTCCAATAAGTTCTGGCAGGTTATACACTGCGAGGTGCAATACTGCCCTCTACAGTTTGAAGTTCCCAATTACATTTTAAGGTCCTTCATCACAGTTCAAGTTCTTTAAAACAGATTGAAGTTGCAGTGTCCTTCAATGCACTTCAAAGTTCCTTCAACTAAGTTCAAAGTTCCTTCAACTAAGTTCAAAGTTGCTTCAGAGTTCCTTTAATGCAGTCCAAAGTTTCTCAACCCAGTTCAAAAGTTCTGCGACTCAGTTCCAGTGTCCCTGCTACTCTTTGGAACCTCTTTAGAAACATTGTGTAGGAGGTTGTTGTTGTTGTTGTTGTTGTTGTTGTTGTTGTGGTGATTGACCATCATCTGTATGCTGGTGTTTCCAGTCTGTCAGAGTGGTGACGATGAGCAGAGCAGAGAGCTGGACAAACAGCATCAGGTGCAGAGTTATGACACATTGAGTGATGTGTACTCACCATGGTCGTCACACCCTGTGCTTTGAAACAGTGTATCGATGGTGCTCTAAGGTCCTTGTACATCGATGATGGGCTGAATTACACTCGCCTTACCTTCTTTACACCTGTGTGTTAATACAAATATATAATCCGACTCATTTAGGCATGTGGACATGGCAGAGAGGTTCAAACTGAGCATCACTTTGAATAAAGACAGGTGGTTCTGACTGTTTCAGAAACTCCTGATCTACTGGGATCTTCATGCACTCCCTATAACTTGTTGAGAATGGTCTGGAAAAGAGAAATTATTCAATAAGCGACAGTACTTTGGGTGCAAATACCTTGTCGATACCAAAGTCAGAGGAGAAGGACCAGACTGCTTCAAAATAGGAGGGGGAAACTGAATTATGTCATGAATTACTTGCTTGATGAACAGAAAATGTTGCCAATTGACCTCAAACGTAGTGGAAGTAAAATTGTTTAGTTTGATTTAAATCATGTTCATTTGATGGCCGCGTCATGGACGTCACTGCCCGACTCCTGAGCTGAATAGATAAATACACACAAAGAACTGACCAATTCTGTCACTGATGTTATACGGCATCATTTTCCTTATTTTTGTATTAAAGATTTGGTTAGCGCGCTACAGAATGTCACATTTGACTGCTGGTTCTTCTCCGGGTCTCTTTTCAGACTCACCTGTCCGAGGGAAACTCTGCAGACTCGACGGATCCTGACCAGAGACCTGTCGTTGTCCTTGTCGATGAACCTCTCCCTGTGTTAGCGGCTAACAGCGAGGACAGAGGAGCTGATGCCACTGAATCCTCTCCGTTCATCCCATCGTCAAATGAAAGGAACGTCGACTTCATCTCTCCCGATTCACAACAAAATGTTACGTTAGCGATCTACAAGAATGTGACGCCATCAATGCAACCAAAGGGAAACCGGGAGACGGACAGACTGCAGCCTCGTTTAAAAGTCAGCGTGGTTGGTCAACATTCAAGTACACCGCAGTCTGGGGACGTAATCTACGGATCTGACCAGAGAAGCTACAGGATCCACAGAGGTGCTGCTGGCTCTGTTGGACCACAGGGAAGAAGAGTAAGCACCAGAAAACAACCACAGAGGGAAAATCTGGTTTTAGCCACTTAATAAAAGTCATCTAGATTTAGTTTGGCTACTATTGGCCGTGTTTGGTCCGTGTCAGACAATCCTTATACAACAGAGCCCGGTCTCTCCTTCCACTTAACATGTCAGTCACTGAGTGACTGAGTGAGTGAGTGAGTGAGTGGGTAACAAAGCAAACGCTAAACAGTTTTCTAATGGCGACAAAAGGTGTCACAGTCCTGAGATATCATAGAGTTTAGCAGGTGCTAAATTCTGTTATTGTTGCAGCCGTGTGATCAGTGAGAGCGTCGGTGTCGGCAGATCCAACACTGGTTGGCGACGCCAGTGCTGATCATGTGTCAATACATCGTACACACACTTCAAAGAACTTTAAACCACGAGATTAGTCATACATTTACTTTTAAGTTTCACTTTAAATAAACACTTTATTCTGGTAAATTTACAACTTTATTCTTGTAAATTTACACTTTAATCTCGTAAATTAAGACTTTAATCTCGTAAATTAAGACTTTATTCTAGTACATTTACGATTTTAATCTCGTATATTAAGACTTTAATCTCGTAAATTTAAACTTTATTCTAGTCAATTAAGACTTTAATCTCGTAAATTAAGACTTTATTCTAGTCAATTAAGACTTTAATCTCGTAAATTAAGACTTTATTCTAGTCAATTAAGACTTTAATCTCGTAAATTAAGACTTTATTCTAGTCAATTAAGACTTTAATCTCGTAAATTAAGACTTTATTCTAGTACATTTACGATTTTAATCTCGTAAATTAAGATTATATTCTCGAAAACTAAAAATTCTCAGTGTGGCCCCTAATACTAGTTCTTCTCTAACAATGAATATTAAATTTAGATTAGGATTGTGTTGATGTAGAAACAAACGATCACCTGGCTTCTCTTGAACAGATGAATAGTTGTAGCTCAGCAGTGAAGAAGTGGCAGAAGAAGAAGAAGAAGAAGAGTCTCGTCTGTCGTGTGGTTTTAACATGAAGTCCACCAGTGCATACGCAGGCTGTGGTTGAGTACAAGCAGGATGTTACCAAACCTGGCAACCTGACTCACTACAGTCATGTATAGTTGTTGGAGCCAAAGCAATTTATTTTCATATTCTAATTTATGTTGCTGGAGGAGGCTAAAGCCAAGGGAGGCGGCCTGGAGGGTGTGGCCAGAGAGGAGAGGAGAAGTCGCTGACCTCACATCATCCAAGCCTGCTTTCATTTTATCTTTAAAATCCTTATTCATGCACAGATTTTACATTTTGGACCTTGAGGATATTTTTTTCACCATAGTGGTTACTTTATAATCTCAATATAAAAATGAACACAGGTCTTCTCATCTCACTATTGGAAAACCAGATGCACAGACTGTATCTCCTGCCCCTCAGCACTGTATCTCCTGCCCCTCAGCACTGTATCTCCTGCCCCTCAGCACTGTATCTCCTGCCCCTCAGTACTGTATCTCCTGCTCTGTAAACGTCTTTAAAGCTCTTTGAGACACTGAGTTGGGGAAACTTCCATCTTCACTTTGAGAACAGATAAAAACATTTTGTCACTGCTTTTAACTGAATATCATCTTTTTTTCCCTTGAGAGCTTCAGATAATCCCTGAAATTACCTCCTGAGTGGGTGTGCATTTTGCTTGTAAGTGGAGGTTATGGTTGTTCTGTGCAAACATGTGGTTGAAGCTGACTCATACGGGGTTTTTATTCCACTTGTTAAATTACAGGCTTCCAAACACTTGGCATTAATGTCTCGAACGAACCACAGTGGCCTTTTCTTTTTATGATCGTCACACTGTGCAGATGATGCCAGACACCAGCAAGGACACTTGTGTACATTTAAATGTCATGTTGTTCTTACAGGGATGTCCAGGCAGAGAAGGGTTTATTGGATTTAAAGGTGACATGGTAAGTTTGGATTTTACATTTGACCAGATTCTACTGTAATGTGATGTAATGTAAACTTTTCTATCACTGGCATCTTTATTTTTTTACTTTTTCTATTTTCTTCCGCAGGGATCTCGAGGTATTTCAGGCATGGATGGACGTAGAGGAGATCCAGGGCCTCCAGGTCCTCCGGGACTTCCCACGCTTTATTTATGGCGGAACTCTGAGGACGACTGGGTCGCTTTCAGGGTGAGTCTCAATATATAAACACTGCTCACAACAGTCCAGCAGGGTCTTTAATAACTGACGTCAAACTAAGGCTGAGATCAATAATGAACACAGACTCTCACACACACACAGACTCACAACTACTTGCAAAAGTGTATCATGTCGACTGCAACAACAATTATTTAACTGAAATATGAAATGAGACGGTATGAGAGCGCACACCCATAGACCGTATAATAGATTAGAGAGAGAGAGAGAAATGATGCATCCCAACACTTAAACACACTTTTATGTCAGGTAGAGTGCAACAACAAAGAATTATTTCTTTTTAAAAAAATATGACGGCACAATAGCCTAAAATCTGAAATCCACCTTATTACTTTTCACTCAGTCAAATGAAGAATACACTTAAAATGATTATGATGCTGTCAGGGTTTGTTTAATTCACATTCTATTACAGAGCTGGATTAAATTCAATTTAAAATTTGACTTATAAAACATGTCATAATAGACAGAAACACGGTGAAGAGCCGTGAAGAGCTTTTATTTTCTTTGAAGGAAGTGAATTTGAGGTCGATTCTTTTTTTTTTTTTTTATATATATATATATAAATATTCCTCAGACACAGAAAACAAGCTCTGTACGTTTCATTTACAAAACGTGTCCAAGATCATGATTAAATGGACAATAATGTGAAAATCCGAATTTCCCATGAAAACTATAATGTACAAATGCAGACGATGACATGGAGAGAACGTTCAGGCAGTAATCCGACCCCAGTCTGTTGACAATCTGTAGATGGCCACAGCTCACAGGCTGTAATGAAAAGCTGGAGTATCTGGATGTATTGTAACTGGAGCAGATCCAGACCTCATGCCTGGGTCAGGCCCTGCACTTTGCTTTCACAAGAGAGACGAGAGCTGAAAAGCATCAGTGTTGCTGCTCTGTCAGAACACAGCGAGGCCTCAGAGACGCACTGAGACCTACAGTAAAGCAGGTCCAGTCCTCTTCAGCAGTCTGAGCCTGACCTCAGGTCTGGCCAGCCACACTGCAGAACCTCTGCCAATACAAACAGAAGCTGGAGCAGCAGAGCTGGGTGGTGGAGTCCGCCAGAAAGACCCGTGTTTATGAGACCTGACTCTGCCAGTGACCACAACCTTTACGTCGTATCATTTAACGGCCGTTAAACATCCACAAGAGGCATTAAATGGAGTTTTCAGCACTTTGTCACACACTCGCGTCTCTTTGGCTCCATCTGCAGCGTCAAGTGTTCTAGAACCAGCACCAGGACTTCAGTCGGCACCGGAATCATTCACAGCTGTGCTGCTGACATGGCTGTGAGCTCACACTCTGCTGTCATGTACCACATTACACTGCACTGTACTACACTGTACTATACTGTACTATACTGTACTGTACTGCACTGTACTACACTGTACTATACTGCACTGTACTACACTGTACTGCACTGCACCGCACTGTACTACACTGCACCGTACTATTCTGTACTGTACTGTATGAAAATGTACAGGACAAGAGATTTACGAACAATTTACTACACTGTATTGTACTTCACTGTGCTTCACTGTACTGAACTCAGCTACCCTTCACTGTACTGTTCTGTGCTGCACTTTACTACAAATTAATGTACTACACTGTACCGTACACTGTACTACACTGTACTGTACTACACTACAGTGTACGGTACTGTATGAAAATGTACAGGACAAGAGATTTACGGACAATTTACTGCACTGTCTTGTACTTCAGTACTTCACTGTACAATGAAACACTGTACTGAACTCAGCTACCCTTCACTGTACTGTTCTGTGCTACACTTTACTACAAATGACTGTACTACATTGTACTAGACTTTACTGTACTGCACTGTATTCCAGTGTATTTAACTACACTGTACTGTATCTACACTCTAGAGCACTGTACTGCACTGTACTGGTTAACTGTAGTGTAAATATGAAAACAGCATCTCATCATGTCTAGTGGAAACAATGCTCAAAGTGTCAAAACTGTGCGTGTGATCTTTTATAAATAATGTAGTGTTTTCTTTTTGCAGAGATCGACCTTCTTTCACATGCTCAGAGCTGGCTGGCCGGTGAGTATTTCAATAGTTCTGTCAGGAAAACTGATATCAGTGTTCAAAGTCGCTGAGTTATAGCTGTGAATTGTTCTGTTGCTCATCAGGTGCAGCCTGGTCCACCTGGACTCATGGGAGAGATGGGAACGCCTGGTCTTCCAGTGAGTCAAGCGTCCATTGTGATTAAACAAGTAGTTTAGTACGCCAGTGTTTCCTTTAACTTGTTTTAAATGTATTTATCATAAGGGGATTCCTGGAGACCCAGGGACCAGAGGAGCTTCAGGACACAGAGGAAACATGGTCAGCATTTATTTAACAGCATTAGCTCTGTTATACCTGGTGTCCCAACATCATGTAATGGGATTTGATCTGTGTGTTAGGGTGAAGCCGGTCCAAAGGGCGTCCCCGGCAAGAGAGGGAGTTTGGGTCGGAATGGCAGTCAGGGGTTGGACGGGATGTTTGGGCCACGGGGGCAACCAGGGCTCCAGGTGAGTGAGTCTGTGGTTTTATAAGGATAAACCTGCATTATTTGTTAACGCTGTTGTTTTTCCCTGTCAGGGACCCATGGGCTTTAAAGGAGAAGATGGTTTGCAAGGGGAGGAAGGTGATGAGGTGAGTGTTCTAGTTCTAGAAATGAAACTTATTAAAATCTCTTTTAGAATCTTTTTGAGCCCAGCTTTTCAAACTTTAGATCATTCTAAAATCTCTTGATTTACAGTCATGTATGACAGTGTTTCCCCAGCTTTTTATACACAAACTTTATTTAAGTCACAGAAATGTTACGGACTGCTGTTCCCCACTGTAGCAGTCTGAAATCATCACATCAAGTGTTTGCTGTATCATTATTATTATTATTATTATTATTATTATTATTAGTGTAAAATGCTGTACTTGGGCTGTGTTTTTACCGTAAGTGTTCATAAGCTCAGGGTCAGATTGATGCCCCCTGCTGTTCTCAGTGGGCACTACACTCGTTCAGGTTTGTTTGAAATGTTTTTGTTAACACTGTGAATGTCCTGGACTGCAGGGTTTCACTGGTGAGCCTGGACCACGTGGAGACAGTGGAGAGACTGGGATAAAGGTTTGTGTAACAAATAGATTTTAATATATAAGAATATTATTAAATGGAATCGTATTATATTACCGACAATTCAAGGGCAACTGGTTTAGGGATGATATGTATCACCGTCTTGTCCGGCAGGTGACTACTTTTTTAACGTATTTGACAAGTCCTTCATTTTATTGTGGTGTCATTTCTAATTCCCTGTGTTTGACACCACTGCTCATGTTTGAATACAGGCCCTTGCTGTGATCCACTCCACTTTGCTCTCTCTCGTTTTCTTTAGTTTTCTTTGTTTTTCCGGAAAAAACGCCCAATTAATCATGGGATAGGATTAGGGCATCACTTTTTTTGGTAGCTCATGTGACTCTCTACTACTGTACTAATCTACAGGTGTTCAGTATCGTGTTAACTAGGGCTGCAATGAATGGTTATTTTCATAATTGATTCATCTGTTGCTCATTTTCTCGGTTTAAAGTGTTGAATGAATGCAGTGACGGGTGAGAGACCTGTCACAGCATCGAGTGGCTTTAGAGGCGTGGCTGAAGTGTGCATGGATATAATGTCACCATAATCAAACACAGGTAGAATAAAGGATTGTACAACGGACCTTCTGTTTCTGAAAGAAAGGCAACTTCTTCTCTTCTTCTATAAATAGCCAATTCTTCCTTTTCTTACTTAGTCTGGGTGAATTTGGGATCCAACCAAATGCCCAAATATGGAACATTTCAAATAACAAACAAGTTAATTGATGCCATGTGCAGATCTGTGATCGACTGTTTAGAGTGGGAGTTACTGTCTGTGATCACCAAAACAACACACATTTAAACTTTAAACTTCTCTATTCTAAAGCTGCTTTACATCTTCTTTCGTACCCATTCACATGCTCACAGCCGTCAGGAGCAACGTGGGGTAAGGACACACCGGCATGTAGACTCGCGGAGCCAGGAATCGCACCCACAACCTTTGAGTTGACACTGAGCTACCTTTGCCGCCTTTTTGCAAATGATATTGTTGCATGTTCACTTAGATTTTTACTGTAAGATTAAAATCCAATGGCAATAAAAATATTAAAATAAATAAATATGGCGTCACCAAGAAACCACACAATCTGTGTATGTTTAGACGTATGTTTGCATCCATTCTTGCATCAGCACCGCTGGTGTAGTGGTTTCATGCAAGATTCCCATTCTTGTGACCTGGGTTCAATTCCCGATGCACGTGTTTTCATATAATTCACATTAATGCTTCTGATGACGGTTACTGGTCCAAAGACATTCATACTGACATTTCCCTGCACATGATAGTGTTTATTAATGTATCACAACAGTTTACAGCGTCCTGTGTCAAGCAGCTGCTGTTTTTAAGTGTTTTTGTAATAATAAACTTTATTTGTATTGCACCTTTCATACAAGGAGTGCAGCTCAAAGTGGAAAATTAAATTTAAAAAGCAAATATGACAATAAAACACAACACAGGGTGGAATGAAAAGGAAAGGTCTTAAGTCAAAAAGTAAAAACCCTGTTTTAACTTTGTAATAAAACAGAAAATGCAAATAAAACAGTAAAATACAACACGTAAAAAGATAAGATCTAAGTCCTATTTATTTAGTTTTAATGATTTTTTTCTTATATAGAGCAAAGAAACCAGAAAATAGTCACCGTTAAGAAGCTGAAAAATAGGAGGAACTTGTTTTTAATAAAACAAAACAACACTCAAACCGATAAATAGATATTTGAAGTAGCTGACGATTTATTTAATAATGGAGTAATCAGTTGACACTTATTTATATCTACTGTTCTCAGCTGTTTTTAACTTTAATACAAACATCCAGTCAACTAACTGTCTGTCAACAGAGAAGCAACTAATTGTCAACTAATTAATAAATTGGTGTTTACTTGACAACGATGTGTATCACCAAATAATGTGTACTGCTGATAATGACATCCTGCCACTCTTCATCTGTCCTGCAGGGATCTAAAGGGGAACCAGGAGACGATGGACCCACTGGACCACCTGTAAGACTTTTCTATACACATTAAATATTCATGAGACACTTGTAAGAAAAAAAACTGGGGTAATTGAGCTTGAAATGTTTGGGCTTTTAAGATCAGGAAGATTGATCATATCAGGTGTTGGATATATTATGATTTTAGTTTTAGATCAAACCTTCCCTTTCAAAACCCACTATTACTGATGACTTCTGTGCCATACTGTGCTATTTATTTAATAATGAAATGGCTGAAGATTCTATGATCTGTAGAAAGCCAGAAATAAAAGTGATAAATCATCAATTATCTTCAAGCTCAATGGATATTTTGTGGAGTGAATTCTCAGGAATAAACGTCATGGACACTGCATCCTAGACTTCTCCTAAAATCATACTCAGACTTTGACCTTTGTGCTTATCAAGGGTCCTTCAGGTAACAGAGGTACTCAGGGGCTGCCTGGACCTCCAGGACCACAGGTAGGACACATACACTATGTTGTATTTGCTTAGACTGTCTTTCTTCTCCTCATCCAAGTGTCACAACAGCCACTGTTTGTTCTTTTCTTCAGGGAGACTCTGGAGATGATGGAGTGAAGGGTCCTCCAGGGCTGGTGGTGAGCAATAGTGTTCATAATGTTCACACAAGTGCCAGCTGCTCTCGGCAGGAAACACTAACGTTCAGTGGGATGTTTGTAGGGGGCTCCAGGGGCCACGGGCGGGATAGGACCACCTGGACTGAATGGGTCTGAGGTGAGTTGTTGTTGTTTTTTTTGCCACATTGCTTTAAATATTATTAGATATTAAAGTTTGAGCGTCATGGGTGAACTTTGAACTGACCTTGTGTGTGAGGCAGGCTACAAAGTGGAATGTCACCAGGCGACACGAGATCCAGGAGTCTTGTAGCGCTGATGGGCTTAATCATCATCGTGTGAACTCATGGGACAGTGGTTCAAATGTGTTTATTTACAAAGTTACAGTTTAAAGTTAGTGAAAACCCACACACACACGAGTGTGCTGTCTCATTTGTATCATAAAGTTTAATGGTGTGTCTTTTTGTTCCTCTGTAGGGGGATCCAGGTCCAACTGGTCCACGAGGTCGTACAGGCCCTCGAGTACGTTCCAGTCATTATAGTTTGACATACAGCACTGGTACTGATGCAGAACTGTCATTGTTTCATCTGGTTGCTTTTCTTACAGGGGCCGTCAGGATTAAGAGGAGAGACGGGCTCACCTGGACCTGCAGGAACTCAGGTACATTGAGACACACCTTCTCATTCAATGTTTTTTTTTTTTACATTGTAGATTAATACTGAAGACATCCAGTAAACAAAATGTGTTAAAGAAGCCAGAATTAGTTTTTTATAGTTAATATTCTTCAAAGTAGCCCCCCTTTGCTTTGATTCTCTGAATCGGCTTCATTGAGCTGCTGCTTCAGTCTTGAAGAAGCTCTTGCTGAGCACTTGTTGGCGGCTTTGCCTTCACTCTGTGGTCCAATTCATCCCAGACCATCTCAGTTGGGTTGAGGTCAGGTGATTGTGGAGGCCAGGTCATGTGACACAGCACTCCATCACTCTCCTTCTTGGTCAAATAGCTCTTACACAGCCCGGAGGCGTGTTTGGAGTCATTGTCCTGTTGAAGAACGAATGATGGTCCCACTAAGCATAAATCAGATAGGACGGCCCCATTCTGAACTCTACGCAGCTAAACTAACAGTAATACACCACATTTGAAACTCTGACCTCATCTCATAAACAAGATAAATGCATAAATGTAAAGGTGTCATCCTTCACAATCACAACCTGCACTTTGTCTCACAGTTTGACAGTTTTGTTATTGGTCTGTTTTTGTCAGGGTCAACCAGGCGATGATGGTCCCACTGGTCCAAAAGGGGAAATTGTAAGTGCTAATGAAAAATTGTGCAAAGTTCTTTTTTCTTTTCTTTTTTGAGCTTATGAGACTGAGCATGTTCTGTCTGACAGGGGGAACTGGGACCTGTGGGAAACAAAGGGCTTCCTGGTATTGAAGGGCCTATGGTAAGTAAATATAAATCAATTGTCTTTAGAGCTGCAACTAACGATTATTTTCTCCATCAATCGATGAATCGTTTGGTCCATAAAATATCAGAAAAACTTAAAAAATGTTGATCGGTGTTTGTCAAACCTGGAAATGAAGTTCTCAAATGTCTTGTTTTGTCCACAAACCAAAATTATTCACTTTTAATGATTTCTTTGTTTTCCAGAGCTTTTACTTTGACACAGGATGTGTTTTCTTGACAAATTCTATAGATGTAGAGATTGAAACTGTGATGAACGATCATTTCCGTTGTCTGTTCTGCTGGGAAACACAGTGGAAAGAGTTATGTTCTCAAGAAGAGTACAGCAGTAGAGCAGCTCGCCCACCTGAGATGTGCACCTCTGTTAACATTGGTGCCTAAAAGAGAGCCAAGATGGTGCAGATGCATCCAATGTGTCTCAGGTCTTATCTTGATTGTGCAAAAATACTCGATTAGCTAAGGCTTCAGGCTGAGATTGCGCCCCACAAATGTCTTATTATTTTAGTCCACGGCAGCGACAGCTGCTGGTCTCTGCTCAAAGTCAGGAGTCTGATTTTTGTTCTTCATAGTTTAACTGAAACATCGAGGACAAAGTGAATCTGTGAAATCTTTCAATTGTTTGAGATAACAGGCATTTTCCAGTCATGTGTTTTTATTAGTCATGTTGTTATTATTATTATTATTATTATTATTATTATTATTATCATTATTATTATTCAGCTGTGTTTGCTCTTACAGGGGATGCCTGGAAGTCCTGGTCCAAAAGGATATGCAGGTGTCAAAGTAAGCAATGAATCACCTGTTGTAATTAGCTATTAACATTGATGATGAACGATATGTGTTATTATGTAAGTGATTATCGAGTCATTCAACTGTGTATCGTCTGTCATACATGTGCAGTTGAAGTATTGAACACAGAAATAGAAGCACAGACGTTACATTGACTTACATTCAGTCATCATTATTCTTAACCTTAACCACCACAACTACTACTGAACCTAGTCCTAACCTCATCCTAACCATACAACATGTCTTCACATTCAAATGTAATACTTTACATTAGGGAGACTTGCTTTTTGTCCCCATAATGTGACTAATGTAAACACATTTAGTTCCACACAACATGTGTAATACATGGACCACACACAAACTTGTTTTTATACCTTAGTGGGGACACATTACAGACATAACGCATTACCTAGCCCCTTAACTTAACCTTAACCATCACAACTAGGTGCCTAACCTTTACCCAAACCTAAAACCAGGTTTTAATCCTGAAAAAGCCCTTTAAAGTTGTGGGACTCAGGTAAAATGTCCCCACAAAGATAAGCACACAGATGATTGGCTCCTCCTACTAAGTTACATTTCATACAATGATGAATCAGCAGTTGACCTTCACAGGTCAGTTGATTTCTTATGCTAACGCGAGCCAGACGAACATCATACATCTGAATAACTGATCACTCTCAATCCTTTTCTACCACTTTATCCTCCACATGAGGCTCATGGAGGCGCGGCAGGCAATCCCAGCAGACACAGGGTCAAACCCTGGACACATTTACACTTAGAAACATCCAGAGACAGACACAGGGTCAAACCCTGGACACATTTACACATCCAGAGACAGACACAGGGTCACACCCTGCACACATTTACACATCCAGAGACAGACACAGGGTCACATCCTGCACACATTTACACTTAGTAACATCCAGAGACAGACACAGGGTCACACCCTGCACACATTTACACATCCAGAGACAGACACAGGGTCACACCCTGCACACATTTACACTTAGTAACATCCAGAGACAGACACAGGGTCACACCCTGCACACATTTACACTTATAAACATCCAGAGACAGACACAGGGTCAAACCCTGGACACATTTACACATCCAGAGACAGACACAGGGTCACACCCTGCACACATTTACACATCCAGAGACAGACACAGGGTCACATCCTGCACACATTTACACATCCAGAGACAGACACAGGGTCACACCCTGCACACATTTACACATACAAACATCCAGAGACAGACACAGGGTCACACCCTGCACACATTTACACTTACAAACATACAGAGACAATCTGTGTGCGAATTACGTGGGAGCCCAAAAAGAGGGGGTTGGGCTCCCATGAAGGTAGGTAATGTGCATCTGTGGGGGTCATTAAAATATAACTAAAAACCAAGGACGTGGGTTTGTGTATGGGCGGTGGTGACTTGTCTTTACCAATATTTGGAGAAAGCTACATAGTCCCTGACAATATTACAGACAGGGTAATGTGAGCGAGTGCATTTTACAAGCATCAGTGAACGCATCAAAACCGAGCAGAAATATCGCCGTGAGTCACAGGAGAGAGAGAAACAAGATGAGCAAACAAAAGTACAATATCGCACGTGAACGACAGCGACAATGACTGAACTTTGTTGTTGCAATCTATGCGATATATCGTGTTTAAGTGTTAGAATGAATGTGAACATTGAAGTCTCTGCACTAATAATGCAGTGTATTAGTCGCCCACAAATTAACCCAATCGGCATGTATTTGGAGGAAATTTAGAGAATATACAAATTCCACACAGACGGGGGCCTCTGTCCAACCGGGATTCCAAACAGTGACCTTCTAGCTGTGAGTCAACATTGCTAGCCACTGTTCCGCCGATGACCTTGAATAACTGATCAGTAACGCCACAGAAATCCTGCATACTGTACCTTTAATATAACACCCTCTACAAACACACGGAGGCAACATAACTTTCCTTTGCACAGTTATGACATGAGTTGCAACAATAACATTAAAAACAGGAAATGGACTTTTTTTATTGGGTCATTTTGTGTTATTGGGTTATTTTAGAGGTTTAAAGTTGTCATTCTATTGTGATGTTGCAATAAAAGTGTCACGTTTGGTTTGTGTGCAGGGCTTCAGAGGACAGGATGGTGACCACGGACAGGCTGGAGCCAAAGGAGACAGAGTAAGATGATGAAGACACTTGTTCTTCTGCCACTAACCTCACGTGTAAGATCTTTCCCTCGTGTTGTTTATGCTTATGCTAACAACTGAACCTCGGGTATTATTGTTCCCTCAGGGCCCACGAGGTACTCCAGGAATCCAGGGTCGTCGGGGAGAGAGAGGGGAAAGTGGCACCTCAGGCCCTCCAGGGGTCAGAGGTCAACCTGGGCCCGGAGGAGACGAGGTAAGGATCATGATCTCCCACAAAAAAAAGACTGCTAGTTTATTTTTCTGCTCTCTGTCCAGGAGATATCAGAAAAATACTCAGGAGATATTTTCCCTAAATGGTACAGTCTAGTATGACATCATGCCAACATGAAAACAGATTTCAACTAATGTAAATTCAAATAAATAACGGTGGAAATGGGGTAAAATGTACACCTATATTAAATATGAGTCTGTTGTTATCAACATGTCACAGTGTGTGCATCAAAATATCCTGATAAAATAACCTGTAGCTCTGTTTTACTTCATGTGTTCACACTAACACTGTTTCGTCTCCTTAGGGTGAAGACGGGGAAGTTGGTCTCCAGGGAGCCGTGGGGAACCAGGGGCCAAAGGTCAGAGGCTTTTATTGAAGCTCGTAAAACTGAGCTGTATGTGTCGCACTTTATCTTCACACACGGACATTTGTTACGTTGCACTTCACTGAGCGGACGTTTGAACCATGTGAGGAGGAGAGATGACCTCTGCTGATGACTGTCACTATTAGCCTCTTTTACGACCACTGACAATAACACTCATGTAGTAGCTGGTGTAAAATGAAAGGTATGTGAAGCACTGAAAGTGAAGGAAATTGGGATTATTGAGATTGAACTTTGACAGACAAGTACAAATAACAATAAATATAAATGAACTTTCACATAAAAATGTGTATGAGGTCATTTGATCTCCCGGTCTTACTTTTTAAATGATCTGCTTTGTATTTGTATTGCTTAGTACATTTTTATATTAATGGCGTCCATTTTGTATGAAAGAAATAAAAGTGGACGTTTAAACCAGTAACTTTTGTACAAAGTTGTTGTTTTTAGTTGTATTCAGATTGATGATAAATAAATATACTTGAAAAAGTATTAGATAATCTTTAAAGAAGTCTTTTATCTGAATCTAAAGGTGAATGTGTTCCTATTTGAAGGGAAATAGAGGCAGTCCAGGTCAAAGTGGGACGTCGGGACTAAAAGGGCAAAGGGTAATTATTACCTGGACAGAATGAAACATTAACAATGTCACATTCAATTTCAGTTTCTTGTGTTTTTTATTATTATCGTTGTCAATTTACAGGGTCGTCCAGGACGCCCTGGTGTGGTTGGTCTACCTGGCATCCAGGTGAGAGTGAGCAAGACGAGCTCAAATCCAGCTCATTGACTCAATGTAATCTGTCATCACAAATGTGTGTGTGTTTGTATGATTATTGTTTCAGGGTTTCAAAGGCAGAGTTGGGACTGAGGGACCAGAAGGAAAGCCTGGTACACAGGTTCCCGTTTTATAACTTTTCATCTCATAAAATGGTGTTTTTGCTGCATCGTTCCTCACTTTTAACGCCGTTTTCTCTCCACTGTGAGATAAATAAAGTATCTTATCTTATCTGACAGAAACGAGTCAAGACTCCTGAGACATGTGTGTTTCATGGCGTCACTGGTCGAAACTGGGAGTGTAGCCAAAGCACTTGATATTTACATGATATTTTGTGGAGCAACGTGTGTGCAGATAAAATAAAACAGTGCTATGTGTACGACTGAGTTACAGTGAAACAAATATAACAGCCTATAACAACCTGTGAAATGCAAATTCCAAGAGCGTGCTGTAAATCAATGAGAGTGGACGCCTGGGAGAAGCGGCTCTTACATGTTGCCCTCCCATCTTAAGCTGTGTCACCACATTTTGTCCTTGAATTTCAGGGAATTGGTCATGGAAAGTCTTTGAAAAGTTATTGAATTTCATGTCAACTCAGGTGTAGGAACATTTAAATGTAGATTTAGCCAACGCTTTGGTAGTTGCTCTGTTGCTGCTTTCTGTTTTAAAAGGCCGCGCAAATATATGTATACATATATAATATGTATACATATATAATATGTATGTATACATATATAATGTAATTTGAATGTTTCTGCACATTAGAACAGTCCTTAGGTTGTGTTTATGTAACATCCTTGGAATTCAGTCATCCGAGAATCCTTCCTTGATTTTGAGAGGGACCTGATTAAATATACATATATAAATACACAGATACATATTCATATCATGTGTCTTACATGCAGGGTGCTGTCGGTTCTGTTGGCTCTTCCGGGCCCAAGGGAGACAGAGTAAGTTGTTTTTTGTTTTGTTTCTCTTAAATTGCATTGGTATATGAAAACTGCGCTGATAACAAACTGTACAGAGAAAACAAAAATCTTTGAAAACAGTCTCACATATCTAAAAATGTCTGTGTTCACATGAAGGGGTTTCCAGGTGTGGCTGGTGAACCAGGACAGACGGGTCCTCCAGGAGCAAGAGTACGCTGACATTTTAACTTCTAATCGTCGTTATATTCGTATTCACGGTGAGTTTGAATAAACTGAAAAGAAGAAAATCACCTGTGACTTCAACAGGTCGTTGGGAAGCCTGGAGACAATGGAATCCCTGGACCACCTGGGGAGAGGGTGAGTGAACACAGTGTCCGCTCAACTGTTAGCAACCGTTTCTTCAAGGTTGGAAAAAATGTACAAATACTTTTCTTTTTAATGTGTTTTTCTTTTTTTAGGGCTTCACTGGAAAACAAGGGCTGATGGGCCCCCAGGGTCCAGTAGGCATGTGTGTGAGTGACCAACACAATTTAACCTCCAAGTTATTACAAATGAAACAACACAAAGGCAACTTAACTTTAGAGTTAGAGTCTTTACAAGGAAATGTATCGTGTTTTACACCTTTGGTCTCAGTGCTGATCAATGGAAACCAACAGGAAAACACAGGCTCCATATGCATGTGTCTTTATTTTGGATGATGTATAAGCTCTTCCTCTGTATCATGTTGTATCGCAGCAGAAAGACAAAGAAGAAAACTGCAGACATCAGTATTGATGTATCTGCCAGAGCTACTGTACACAAGCAGTTTCATAAGTTAAACCACAAACACACACACACACACACACACACACACACACACACACACACACGCTGGCGACTTGGCTTTATACAGATCTATAAATATTATACAGTAACTGAAAGCACCTTCACTGGCTCCTCATCCTATAACCGGCCAACAAAGAAGATTCACGTCCGTGTTTTTCTTCCAACACTTTCATGAGCTGTTTTGCCACCTCTCATAATTTATCTCGACGTTTTAGAGCTCAGAGCATCGTCCACATTTCTTCTGAATACACACTGGCTTCTGCTTCATTTCACCTGCTGATGCAAAGGAACACAGAACTAAAACACTTGGATTTTGACAGCGTTGTTGGAGTGCGACGCTAAATGAGAGAACCCTCTTCTTCACAGGGTTACCCTGGAGCCGTGGGGCAGCCCGGGGGACCGGGCCACATGGGACAGAGGGTGAGGCATGGCTGAGTCTTCAGTGCTAACGTTATGAAATCTGAATCTAAATCAGTGCAAACATCATAAACACAGTTTGAATCGCTTTGCAAAGTGGGCCCAAGAGAAAACTGGAGGCAGATGCTAAAGCTTTGCCTGAACAGAACAAACTGGTGATCTTTCTCTGTGTTTTCTGTGACCTGTCGCCTGTGCAGGGAGACGCTGGAGTCAGAGGACTTCCTGGCAGCTCAGGAAAACGTGGCCCTCCAGTGAGTATGTTTTGGTGTTTACATATGAATCTAGTTTGACGTCCACATACAAACATGAATCTCCCAAACTTTGTAAAACCCTCATATCATATCCAATCTGTAAATGAATTATTCATTTATATATATAAGAGATGTTTCGGTGAATTCAAAATTTTAAGTTTATTTAAAACATTTGTACATTCTGACCCAAAACAAATCTCCCGTGACACATCTGTGGGTCCCAACCCTGTCCTTGGTAACCACTGCAGTACATTGTTATGATGGATAATGATTTTATACACTTCTGGGTCTCAGCTGTACTGAAACGTTGCCTCCTCAGGGTCTGCGGGGTGTTTCTGGTGAGGGAGGGTCTGTAGGACCACAGGTAAGAAAGAACATGGCTGCTTTATACCCTAAAAAAACATCATACACCATCAGCTGCAATAATGCAAAATATTAACCCTCCATCTTTCCTTTAGGGCCGCAGAGGAGAGTTGGGGCTCAAGGGCACTCGGGGGCTGCCAGTAAGTATGTCCTGCAGCTCAGAGTTAGGTCATTGTTGTACATTACTCTGCAAACTGCACATCTGCTAATATGTAGTAGTAATATGTAGAGTTTGTGTCAGTAATTGATCTTCAAATAATAAAAAAAAACACGTCTTTGGCTGTGATTCTGACTTCTGGGCCCCTGGTTCTGCATAAAACTACGAGTGGTTTTAAGTTCACCAAAAAATACAAGATATTTTGTCGATTCCTTGCCAGTAAAAGCCACAAAAATATAGATAAGCATGTCGCTGAGAGCAGATTATTCCAGAGAGTCTGTGTCTTCTTGATTCTAAGGACATATCGTCGTGATCTGGACGGCTGATCTTCAGACTTGGAGGTAGTGTCAGGTTGTGTTTTTCTTAACTCATCACAGACTACATGGCCTTCCTCACTGTTCTCCTAAACACTGAGGAGGAGGAGAAGAAGAATAAACTGATGATGAGGACGATGAAAAAAAAACACCGCCTTTTGTGATGATTCTGGACTCTCTTCCAAAAATCAGTAGCAGCTGGACGTGTAGATTTATTAACAGTGTTATTCCTGTTGGTTGACTAACCACGCCGCTCCTGTTTCAGGGCCCTCCAGGAAAACCAGGATCAGCGGGCAGCATGGGGAGCCTTGGTCCCCCAGGGAGTGAGGGGCCACCGGGGCCACCAGGGTTGGTTGGTCCTAGAGGGTTTCCAGTGAGTGGGTACTTTCCACTCTTCTCTCCATTATGTGTTGATATAAGACTCTGTGATTGTGTTCTATACCAACAGTATATTGTCATCTTATTACATGTTTTCATGCAGTGAATCTTATTTCTGATCAGGGAAAAGCCGGCATTACTGGGACTATGGGTCAGTCAGGAGAGGAAGGACACCAGGTAACAGGTTTTTAAGCATGCAGACATCATCAGCTATAATACTGAAAACCACATGCTTCTGTAGAAGAATCATTAAGAATCATTAATCGAGAATCATTCACACCACTGAAGTAACTTTGCTGTTGTTGATTGTTTTTAGGGAGCCACGGGTTCTGCTGGCGATGCTGGTGCTCCAGGTCTGGACGGGCAGCAGGTCTGTTCCTCGCTGCTCACTTTGCAAGTCTTGTTGCTCTCTTGCCTCTTTGTGCAGTTTCAGAGTACGTTTATTTACGACATCACCGTCAGCTCAGCATCCCTCCATCATCTTCCTCTTCATCCTCACTTCTGGTTTCCCGCTATCAGACAGTAGGGGGGGTGGAGACAGCCCCCGACATTAAACCATCACAGTGACTCTGTGATGTAGAAATCCTGTATAGTTTTGCTTTAACTGTGCTTTTAAATTCTGATCTTGTTGATGTTAGGGTTCTCCAGGACCAGCTGGTGAAGATGGGATTCCTGGAACTAAAGGTGAAAAGGTACGTGTTAGTTAGTTAGTACTGAATAAAACACACAACGGTCGCTCAGTGGTAGAGCGAGTCGTCTTTCAACTCGAAGGTTGTGGGTTTGATTCCCGGCTCTGCTAGTCTACGTGCCGATGTGTCCTTGGGCAAGACACTTGCCCAGGAACCCCATGCTGCTCCTGACAGCTGTGTGAAAGATGAGTGACGGAAAATGTGCTGCATAGATAAGTCCAGTACTGAGCACAGTGTCGGTTGCTACAGTATAATAACTGTCACGCTGAACCAGGGACCTCCAGGCCCCCAAGGACCACCAGGACTCAGGAGACCGAAGGGAGAGCCAGGACTACAGGGCTCCCAGGGACTGCAGGGTGAGCCTGGCCAGAGGGGAAAAGAGGTCAGACATCATATCATGTCTATAGTGATTACCCTTGCACACATGACCCTGGTGGTTGTTGTGTTTTTGTCCTGCTGGTTTCTAACCTCCTGTTGTTTCTCTGTGCAGGGAGATGTTGGAGAGTGTGGTGTTTCTGGGGCGACGGGTGCTAAGGGAGCAAAGGTGAGGTGATTGCACTTGTTTTTATGAAGTCACAAACATCTACCAGTTATTGTTGGGGCAGTCTGTTCACTTATAACATTTATTCATATACACAGGATCTTGTATTGATGAAGGAAGTGTTAGACCATTGTGTTAATTCACTTCAGTTTTATTTGTATAGCGTCAATTCATAACATACATTATCTCAAGGCTCTGTACACAGACCACAGAAATCTCTGCCAGAACCAGACTCACAGATGTGCAGCGTCTGCCTCGACCGGTTGGGGTGAAAGGAAAAAATGGGGGTCAGAGGAGAGGTGGGGGGACAGATAGGGGGGAGAGAAAGGACAAGAGGAGATGAGGTAGAGACAGGAGAGAGAGAGAGAGAGAGAGAGAGAGAGATGACATGTTTATATAAGCAGCAGCAGCAGAAATTGTTGATACAAAATAATACTGATATTGACTTTTAAGTGGCTACATAACATTACTGAACCTTGACCTGGACAACTGAAGTAACCTCAGCTCATAACACTGCCTCTTGTACAGGAACAAAGCAGAATATTGACTTTTTTCTCCCAGAATGTTGTAAATGGGAGAGTGGGATAAATACTTTTTATCGTCAAAGTTCTGCGTGACTAAATAAATAATGACCTCTTTTTTTTAACAGGGAATTGTTGGAAGTCGTGGCCCGTTAGGATCCCAGGGACCTCGAGGAGTGCCGGGCATTAGAGGACTGAGAGGATCAAAAGGAGAAAAGGGTTATGAAGGCTTCACGGTAAAAAGCTTTTTTTAATATACTCTGTCATTGTTTTAATGTTTATCATCAACGTCTGTGTTCATCACTTTATATTTCTACTGTCAGGGTGAAGCTGGGCGGAGGGGGACACTTGGACCAGCAGGTTTATCAGGACTACGGGTCTGTGACACACTGCTGTAAAGAAAAAGACTTCACTATTATTCTGTAGCAAACACTTACACATGAAACTTTTCTCAGGGGTTTCCAGGTATTTTTGGGATTATTGGACTGCAGGGAAAACCAGGACCAAAGGTAAACAAACACGCACGAGCCTCCATCACTCTGAATGATCGTGAACATGGGTCTTTATGAAGTTACTCCTCCATTAACTGGACATGGCTCTGTTTACAGGGAGACACGGGACCTGCTGGTTTGACAGGGGACAAAGGAAGTCCAGGTCCTAAGGTACAGAGTGCTGCTGCTGCATACTCACAGAACTCGTTCAGACCTGGTGTTAACACAGGTTGTTTCTCTGGACAAAGGACAGTGACAATACACTGAGAAGAATAACACTACTCTTTACAATCTTTATAATCTGTATTACATGATCTTAAAATACACTTAATACCTATAGTATTATTATATTAGTATTATTTCTTTGGCTTTTTAATGTATATTTAGGTATGTTCGAAACAATGACGTTGTATATAAATATGTGTTATTATAGTGTTATATATTACACTTTATATATTGTCGATTCCATGTATTTTTAATCGATATATATATATATATATATATATATATATATATATATATATATATATATATATATATATATATATATATATATATATATATATATATGACTGACCCATAAGTATGAAGATTATCAATGCAACAGCCTTTGAAACCAGGAAAGTCTGAGTATACTCAGCAGTATTTTTACACTAATCAATCATATGTTGATTTAGCCCCCACTACGCTCAGTATCTTTATATCATATTTCATGTTACAGCACAGTGAATAGAGCTTTAATTCAATTGAGCATTTCTCGTTTCTTTATTCTCCCTTTATTGACATCAGACACATGTAACCCAGTCATGATGTCGGTGTGTATTTTCAGTCCAGGGCAGAAAGAGGCAGATCTGATCACATGTTTTCACAAGAAACGCATTCAAGGCACATTTTAATGTGACGCTCCATCTGTTACTAGTGTTAAATTCACTTTACAACTCTTTCTGGTTGTAGGGGGCAAACGGAAACCGAGGTGTGAAAGGTGACATGGGAAAGCCTGGACCACTGGTACGTTGATTTCATTTTCCCAAACACATTTGACAGAGTGGTGCGTCTGGTTGTGATGTGCCCAAATCACGATAGGTAATATTGTTTGTGTTTCAGGGTTCTAAAGGAGCCACAGGGAGACACGGTGATCCTGGTGCAAAGGGCTTTTCTGGACCTGATGGGCTGAGAGGAGAGCCTGGAGAGAAAGGGAGGCCAGGAGAGGTGACAACAGCTTCACCTGAAAAACCTGTTCGCTTTGTGAACCGAAGTCATGTCATATATATTTTTGATGATAAATATCTTTACTGTCTGCAGAGCCTTGATGGACTGCATGGAAAAAAAGGACCTCCAGGATTACCAGGACCTCAGGTAAGAACCAGGAGCCACAGCTGGAGGAGCATCATAACGAGAGCTCCCAGAAGATGCTGCATTGACACAACAATGGAGATGTTAGATGCTGAAGGGAAGGTGGACACAATGATAGGCTGGATGATGCCAGTGCCATCTAATGTAACTGGTGATGAGACACTGTCTGGACAATTGTGTTTGCTGCTCACATATGACAAAGGCAGCAGGAGGTGACCTGGATCTCGCATGCAGGAGGCAAAACAGTCACCCTCCTGCTCTCCTGCTGTGTTCTCACACGGACAATATCTTTATTATTACTGTACACCCTTAATAAACCCCCCCTTGTCCTTCCATTTCCCAGGGTACTGAGGGTGAGATGGGACTTCAGGGCCCTGCTGGTCCTCAGGGACTTCAGGTCAGTGCTGTCCTCACACATTTACATGTTTCACACTATTCACTCACCACCCTCCTTCATATTGTCCTCAGGGACCAAAAGGTGGACCTGGACAGGAAGGACGAAAAGGACAAAAGGGTCAAAAGGTTAGTGCCAACCCTGTGTCCAGAAGCTAATGGAGTTGTGTATTAATTGACTAAGTGTGAGAAATCTGTTCTGACTATTTTATCTTCAAAAATTATGGACTGAATTTCAGGGAGATGACGGCAAAAGTGGACGTCCAGGGAAGACAGGACGCGCTGGGCGGAGGGTAGGACGATACACATGAATTTGACCTTTATTCCTTTAATCTGTCTTGACTCTAATATTCATTTGGTCGTTTCAAGGGGAAAAGAGGGAAAGCTGGAAGCAGAGGTCTCAGAGGAAGTGGAGGAGAAAAGGTCAGCTGACGATCTGTAGAAGCTTTAATCTGTGTAAATCTCCACAATCTGAAGTTTTATTCCATTGATTCAAGTCTTGATCTTTCTCTGGTTCCCCAGGGTATGACGGGTGATGTGGGTCCATTTGGTCCACGGGGAAGACATGGTGCATATGTAAGTCTTCCTCTCTCTCAGTGTGAGTGAGGTGTTTTTGTCGTCTCGTGTCTTCAACCTTATGAAAACAAGCAAAACAATTTAGATTCTTTCACAATCTTTACCTAAAGGGTGAAACTGGGCCTCGTGGAGAAAAAGGCGAAATGGGTCGACCAGGCTTTAAGGTACAGTTTGTCCTTGAGACTCATTTATGTCATTTCTTTCTTGCCAGTTTGTTCAGCGAGGCAACATGACGGTGGTAGCATATCTCAGAAATAGACCTTGCACTTAGTATTACTTTGTTTTCACATTATTTTCATTCTGACCTCAGTGTGCTCAGTGTGTCTTTTCATATGGGACCATGTTTCCGATAAAATAAACTACTTTTACATTTCTTAAGACTATGATAAATAATGTATTTTATTTATGTGACAGCTATGAGAGATGTGTTGTTTGTTGGTGAGATAACTTGAAGTTTCTCACTGTGCAGGGAGTATCTGGAGATCCTGGAGCACATGGCCTTCTTGGTCGACAAGGGTCAAAGGTGAGCCCACTAAAACTCTATGGAAGCTTTATTAAAGTGTAATTAAACCCCTAAACCCCTTTTTTTCAGGTGAAAACCAGTGTATTTAGGTAACGAGACAGATTATGAGCCAGTGGGCCCCTGGGCACAGACTGGAAAAGGCCCCCCTCTTACCCCTCCATGTTTGAGGGGACCTATTCTAAACAGTATAATTTGGCTTAAGGGACCCATGTTTTTGAGCCTGATCTTTACAGTTTAGTGTAAAATGTTTAAATTTGACATAAAGTAGTGATAAACATCTACTGCCTCTCTGGTTAAACACCAGCTACAGCATTCAAAATTTGCCATTGGCCCTCACTCAGCTCTCAGCCCATTTCATGGCATTTTTCAAAGGGCAGAGTTACTAAATGGAATGATATTACTACTTTATGCTTCTATTATTATGATTAACTGCAGTTGTGTTGTTTCAGGGAATGAAAGGCTCGTCTGGAGAGCCAGGAAGAGCTGGAGAGAAGGGAGAGCAGGTGAAATGACACATGACGCATTCATTCAACAAAACCACTGATTCTCTGCTCCTACATCCTGTTGCTCAGTGTTCGTTTGTGTAACTCTATACTAAAATATATATGTTAGTGATGCAAACAGGTCTATATTTTAAATAATAATAAATATCTTTTAATTTGGGAGACCTGCAAGAAGACCCTGCTTCGAGACCCGGTCACAACAAGGGCCTTTAAACTTTCAGATAGTGTGGGAACAGAATATTCACCTCACATTGTCATCTCTACCCTGATGCTTCATAGAAACAGCATCACAATCCACTTGATCTTTTAAGAAATCTAACATTTCACATGAGTTTTATAAGTTATTCTTGTAAAAGCTTTGTCTGAACTGTCATTGTTAATCACATGGTACTGACTGTTGCAGGGTGATATCGGCCTGCCAGGTGGACGAGGGTCCCCCGGCCTACCTGGGCTGCCTGTAAGTCCTCGATCATCAATGTTTTTTTGTTATTTTTTAGTCCATTTTTGCTCTAATGCTGGAAATACAATTCTTGGCACCCCTAATATCTGATTTTCTGTTTTTCTTTAGGGTTTGTTTGGACAGAAGGTGGGTGAAAGCAAAATCAGACTGCACAGGGCTGTTTCTTCACAAACCTGATTAAGATTTACACTCACTGGCCAATTTATTAGGTACACACGGCAACTAATAAAGTGCCTAAACTCTAGAGATCCATCGGCAATTTCTGAAATACTCAGACCAACAACCATAGTCACATAAATCCATATGGTTGACTTCTTAGATCTGAGTTACCATGCAGTTAAAGATTATATACATATATTATAACCAATCATTTTTTACAACCAAGCTTTAGTACAACATTGACAGTGTTATAATATGTTTGCTACTTTTTTCTTATGTAAGAATTGGAACCATAGAACAATAAAAAAAATATTAGTTTCAAATTCTGATTTGAAATCTACTAGAGCTGAAACAATTGATTATGAAAATAATCGTTAGTTGCAGTTAGTTTAAAATCTACAAATCATATGATTGTAAATATACTGGTTGATGTACAGTTACATTTCTGACTGGATGTCATCTGTGAACACCAGGGTTTGAAAGGGTTTTCTGGACCATCAGGCCTCACAGGGAGGAAAGGTTTACCTGTGAGTATTAAAACAGCAAAGTAAACTCACAGTGGAATGATGGACCAGAGGTGTTTCACAAATATGGCACCACCTCACTAGTCTCATTCTGTTTTTTAGGGACCACCTGGACCTCCTGGACCCCCGGGGACGTCCCTGAACCTCACTCTGACTCAGCTGAAGGTAAGATGGTTGACTGAGAGCCACCAGGAGTTCAGGACATCGCTCAGGTTCCTTTGCAACAGCAGCTAGTTGTTGCTCTTCCTCAGACTCCTGTTGTACTCGAAACATCACTGGTGATAAAAAACCCTGTGAGTGTGAGCTTCAATCGATTATGAAAATAATCATTAGTTGCAGCTCTAGCTGTTTTACTGGTTCAAACATACAGTATATTCAGAGCCGAGTGCATCATATGTGAGCCCTGTGCACAGCTACACAAGATTCCATAGAGAAAATCTGTGTTTTTAGCCAGTGAGGACACAGGAGCTGCTGGTTTGTTGCTGCCTTGTTTCAAAATTCTGTGTCACGTAGATAAATCCATTTTGAAACACTGAAGTCACAAAAAAACACGTTTGACTTTACTGATGGAGAGCGCAGTGGATCCACAACGTCTGTTTTCTCTGGACTTTGATCTGTTTACAAAGTTACATGGAAACACAATACAGATGTGTTCTTTATGTTTTCATTTCTCAGGATCTCATGTACGTGTCAGACAAACCCAACCGTGTGCTGGTGCAGGCTCTGCTGGACTCCCTTCAGGGTGAGCTGCACTGGTTCATAAATCCACCAGATGGCAGCAAACAACACCCTGCGACCACATGTCTGGAGCTGTGGCTGGCTTTCCCCAACTCCACTAATGGTGAGAGACTGACACCGGCTCACTCACAGGCTTTAAAGAAAAAATAACTCTTAGCTGTTGTTTGAAAAGGAAGATGGTTTTACAGTATCCAAAGAAAAGTGGGAGCGAGTGAGTGTTACAAGATATTACTTCAGGATATAGTGTGTGTGTGTGTGTATGCATATATAGGTTATATATATATATATATATATATATATATATATATATATATATATATATATATATATATATATATATATATATAGGTTATATATATATATATATATATATAGGTTATATATATATATATATATATATAGGTTATATATATATATATATATATATAGGTTATATATATATATATATATATATATATATATATATATATATATATATATATATATATATATATAATGTAATTTATTTAATTATTTTTATCATTTTTATTTATTTATCTGTATAAACCACTGTATAAGTTGTCCCACCCTGCCCAACCCCCCACACACACCTCACCACGCCCCCTCAGGGGGGCCCCGCCCCACTATTTGAGAAGTACTTAAGATCAACATTTGGATCCACACTGTATACCAGATGGTGGCGGTAATGCACCAATCGCCATAAAAGCTCAGAAAAGAAGAAGAAGAAGCTGTTGTTTTGAAAAGATGGCGGGTCCGTGTATGTCAGCAGCTGCTCAGCGAACAACAGTCTATGACCGTCAGGTTATGTTTAGTTTGAGCACATTTGGTCTTTTCGACTTCGTAAACTTAGAGGCGCGGATCACAATACAAAGCCTTGGTCTGCTACGCCAGTCGGACCCAGAGGTCCCCAGAGGAGCGGAGTCTCCCACCAGCACAGACCGTCCACGGAGACACCGGAGCCGGTGCGAGAGGAAACGCGGTTGTCGCGGCGGGCTTGCAGCTAAGCTAAAAGCTAAGCTAAAAGCGAACCCGTTCCGATCGCCGCTGCCCTCCATCCTGCTCGCCAACGTGCGCTCCCTGGAAAGCCAACTGGACTCCCTGAAGCTGGACGTAACCACCAAACGGGAAACAAGAAACTGCTGCATCCTCATTTTCACCGAGACGTGTCTGAACTCGTCTGTCCCTGAAGAAGCCATTAGCCTGGACGGGCTAACAACAATCAGAGCCGACAGCAGCCACGCGCTCACAGGTACAACCGGAGGCGGTGGCCTGTGCATGTACACTAATAACAGCTGGTGTAACAACGCTACCCTGGTGTCCAGTCACTGCTCTGCGGACATTGAGTTTATGATGGTGAGGTGCAGACCCTTCTACCTGCCCCGGGAGTTCACCGTCGTCATCGTGGTTGCTGTGTTTATTCCACCCCGCGCTAACACCAAGCACGCGCTCAGTAGCCTCTACTGTGCCATCAGTGACATGCAAAGCAAACACCCGGAGGGCGTTTTCATTGTTGCTGGAGACTTTAACCAGGCCAACATGGACACTGTTCTTCCTAAATTCCACCAGCACGTGGATTTTGCTACCAGAGGGGAAAACACACCGGACTTGGAAGTCTACACTAACATCCAGAAGGCCTTCAGAGCAGCCCCCCGCCCTTTACTCGGCTCCCCAGACCATCTCTCTGTTATGCTCATTCCAGCATACCAGCCCCTGGTCACCAGAGAAAAGCCTGATGTGAAGACGGTGAGAGTGTGGCCTAAGGGAGCTATGTCTGCACTGCAGGACTGTTTTGAGTGCACTGACTGGGACATGTTCAGAGAGGCTGCAACAGACGGTCATCATACAGATGAGGAGGAGTATGCTGCATCTGTGACCGGCTACATTCAGTGGTGCATGGAGGAGGTCACAGTAGAAAAGACAATAGTCACACCGGCCAACCAGAAACCTTGGATGACTAATGAGGTGCGCACAAGACTGAGGGAGCGCAATGCTGCCTTCAAATCTGGTGACGCGGTGGCACTCAGAACAGCGAGAGGCACTCTGAACCGGGCCATCAAGGCAGCAAAACATGCCCACAGTCAGAAGACGCAAGGAGTCCTCCATGACCCCAGCATCCAGACTGCCACAGACCACGAAGCCACACCCTCACCCTGCCGAGATGACATCAGCTTCCTCAATGAGCTCAACAACTTCTTTGGGGGGGGGTTTGAAGCTCTGAGCAACAACCCCGCGAGGAAAGCAACCCCCCCATCTCGATGAACAGGCACAATTTTTTATCTTTGCACTACTTTTATACACATGTTTATATATTTTCTTGAATTGTAGTTTACAGTTCTAACTAAAAGTTACTTCCTAAAATTCAATGCTGTTTTTTTCCGGTTGCCAAACAACGAAATTTCGTTGCCAGATTCACTGTTGTGTTTTCTTGTGCAATGACAATAAAGGAAGTCTAAGTCTAAGCTGTAGTTCCTTGATGTTTTCTAGTAGGAAATAATGAACGTACTATAGATATTCAGATGTGGGCCACATGGTAGAGGAGTGGCTACAGCAAAAGACCGAGGGCCTTTTTGTATGGGGTTTGTTCTCCCCGTGTACATGTGGATTCTCTCCGGGTTCTCTGGTTTCCTTCTACAGTCCAAAAACATGCAGAGGTGTTTTGGACTGTGATGGACTGGCTGGTGACCTGTCCAGGCTGTACCCCCCCCCCCTTTTTTCCCTATGTTAGCCTGAGCAACGTGTGAGTGAATGAATGAATTTATATGCAGATGTACAGTACATGTTAATGAGATGCTTGTGTTGTCTCTCAGGGCTGTATTACATTGATCCTAACCAGGGAAGCCCAGCTGATGCTTTTCAAGTGTACTGTGACTTCACAGCAGAACCAAAGACGTGCCTGTCTCCACTCCAGCCTCAGGTATCAACAACATGTCTATAACATGTCCCATTTAAAATATCACAGCAGAAATAAAGCAAACGAGGAATCATGTGAGTGAGTCTAATAATGAGGAGGTTTTATTGGCAGTCACTGAAGAATATACTTACTTATGGAACTTATGTAATATGTAACTGCCCAGTGTGCTTTTTAGAGCTGCAACTAACGATTATTTTCATAATCAATTCATCTGTCAATTATTTTCTCAATGAATCGTTTGGTCCATAAAATATCAGAAAAACTTAAAAAATGTTGATGTTCTCAAATGTCTTGTTTTGTGCACAAACCAAAATGATTCACTTTTAATGATTTCTTTGTTCTCCACAGCAAAGAAATGAAGAAAATACTCACATTTAAGAAGCTTAAACTATCTAACACTAAAATGTCGTCAAATATTGTTGTGTTTACATTTCAATACCAAACGTGATCAGAACGTTCAGAATCAGCTGGTCGCTGTGTGTTATTATAAACCATTTTCATTTCCCATAATTATCACGTTTCCTTGTTCCAGTTGTTTGTTTGCAGAATGTATGTAAGAATTTATGGATAATAACTGGACCTATAATGAGAAATAAGGATATTTTGGGATTTGGAGCCTTATGGTAAGACTTTTTAGAGGCAGCCATTTTGAGTTGACGCTTGATGTAAACAGAGAAAAGGGACTCTGCTCGTATTAACCCAGACCATAAAGCAACAAAGAAGAGCTCTTTCAGAGTTGGCATTAAACTGTGTACTGAGCAGTGGATTCCCATCACAACTAGTTTCAGTAAAAAACACTTGTTTATATGTGTGTAAAAGTGAGGTCATGTTCTGTGTTAAAGTACTATTGTGTAACTGTTAATGTTCTAACATAAATAATTCATCACAGGTTCCCATAAAAGCTTGGCTAAAGGATTCAGGCACAAATATGTCATTTCACTGGTTGAGCACAGTTGACGACGGCTTCCAGGTGAAAGTCTCCACGTGTGAATTATTAATTATTTATTTTTTACAGCTTTTTTCTCCCCTTCTCTAACGTGTCGTACACAAATCTCTCAGTTTGAGTATCCAGGAGGAAGAGACGTGGTGCAGATGAGGTTTCTGCGACTGAACAGCAGGTTCTCCTCTCAGACCATCACATACTCCTGCTCGCCAGGAGGAAGACGGAGCGGGGACAGAGACACAGAGAGGGACGTCAAGTTCCTGGCTGACACTCGGAGGCACAGTTACCTGGGAGTGCTGCAAGACTGTGTGGTAAATATTACTGATGATGATGATGGATGTTCATGGATCCAAGAAAACAGGGTTTCCCGGGACAGTACCAGGGGCGTAGGGTTGGGTACGGACGGCTGATGTTTCCCTGGATAACCAGGAACCACACACTGGGAATCTTTTTACACAATCTTAATTTATTTAAACAAACACTGAAACGCACAAGAAACCGCCGCCTTGTTTCTGAGTGATCCATAAACATTGTTTCCTTTTTTTTCCCCCCCACAGATGTCAGAGACTCCAGAGTCAGGAGGCCAGGAATCCGTTTTTCAGTTTGAAAGTGAAGACCTCCTCCTGCTGCCTCTAAGAGACCTGGCAGTGTTTGGAAACCAAGAGCTAACCTGGGAGTTTGGCTTCACGATAGGACCTGCGTGCTTCAGTTAGAGACGCCCAGCATCTCTCAGCATGATCGTATGCAGCATCCGATTCTGAGCGGGGCACTGAGATGAAGTGAAGACACTCTTTACACTAAATAATCAACAGTGAAGTAGATTCAGGAAGTCTACATTACATTAGACCACAGTTTCAAAATGAGATACACATCAAAGTAGAAAAGTATTCATGCTTACATTAATGAATGATGATTCTCAGTCAAAATCAGCAGGGAGGCATGTCGACCAGGTGGTTTGCTGCTCTTTCTCTTTGAATGGACAGATGACGAGCGCCATGGGTTAAACCTCGTGTCTCCATTTGCTTCTTTACAACTGTTCTCAGTATTTAAAGAGGCTTTTCCCGGTGGCAGCCTTCTAGTCCCCACCTCTGCACCTCGGCAGATGGATAAATCACATCTAAAATGTAAATAAAATCATAAATATTAGCGGCAGTGTTAGTGTCGTCAAATGAAATCACATTATGTAATGTGATTTAAGTGTGTGTTATGTCATTTACTGATATTACCCCCGGATATAAAAGATAACACACCGCTAATACACTCTGACATCATTCATTACTGCACTTTTGTGCATCGCTGCAAATAAAAGCACACGACATGGTTCCTTACACATCGTCCATCAGTCTCGCAGGTTTCCATGATGGCCTTCAGCTTGGTCTCTATGCTGGTGTTTCACTAAGTACCAAGTGAACCCTGCACCCGCAACCCTTTCCAAACCTTCCAAGACTCCGTTCTTCTTTTTGAACATGAACGAGGCAGAGAAAAGCAAACAAAAACCTGAAAAAAGAAATAAAACCTCATCCCTTCATATCGCAGACATGCCGTATCACACGGACTAATATGATCACAGGACCGTGGTCATTTGCGGTGGAGTTTTTTACTTTACAAATTACAGGAATGGACTATTCACACAGGATTAAGATCACAGATTATTACACATTACTGGAGATTCTCAGGTGATGCTAATCCCATGTTTGTAGATACTGAGAAACCTCACGTACCCCATTCCGCATGTCTCTCGGTAAATGAAAATGAAATCAGGGCTGGAGGTGTTTAGTTTAACATACTAAATAAACCTGTATAAACCAGTATGTGACAGTGTGTCGCATGTAGTCTTGGATAATAACTTTGTTGTTCTCAATACACAGTATTTAAATGCTTAAAGCTTTGACAGGGAGCAAAAATGTCATTTAGGGAGTTAATCCCCCTTAATCCCATGTGTGGCAGCAGGTCTGCAAACATTTCTACCACTCCTCTGCTCTCTATGTTCTATAGATTTTGGTTTTTTGTTACCTCGACACGTTGAGCTGTGTAGATGAAGTTTCCTCTGACACGAAGGACATTTTGAACCTGAATGTCTTGATGTTTGTTAACTTAATTTGTTTGTGTTCTTGATTATTTATGTAAGTGTTTGACCTTGATTTAATCATTTTTAATTCTGTTACATTGTGACTTGATCATTGTATTGATGATGATGAATGGGCCATGCTACGAAGATGATACAATTGTCCAAATGTGATAAATGAATGACCATCAGTATGTACAGTAAATATGAAAGATTACATCGTTAATAACATTATCCAATATGAGATGAGTTTTTTTCTTCTTAAGGGACCAACATATCAAAGTTATTGGTACTAAAGTGTTTCTTTTATTGTACACTTAATACACTAGAAATATTTGGCTGTTAAGCAATTACTGCTAACTGTGTTCACCAGCTTCTTTGTTACTATGACAACCTGTACTCATGTCAGTTATAAATGCAGCTTTAAAGATAGTTTCCTCTTTCAGGTATGGCTCAACAGGTTTACAGGGTCTATAACAAGCTATGTAATACAGAGTTGTACATTATGGTAAGTTATATTTCCTAATGCTTGATGACACATTAAATACATTTTGTTTGCTTGTTGTTTCACTCAGGGAAGTGAGCCCAGCCCCATCACGTGTGCAATCAGTCCTTTATTACTCCCAAACCATCGTTTTTAGCATATTTGCACACAACTCGTATCAATAAAACCACATTACGTGGTGTTATGTGGAACTATGCTGTGTGCCTGTTATTGTATGCAGTTAAAAGTACTTTCTTGTCTGTGTTCTTGCCCAAAATACATTGGGATGTCTGTATGTACTGTTTATTAACACAATGAGAACTGCAGCTCCTCTACAGGTGTATATTACTTTCTCATCTTCATACAAATGTTGATAGTATCTGTATATGTAATAAATGATTGATCAAATTTTATTCATTATAACTTATTTTAATGTACTTTTATAATTATATATAAAAGTATTAATGAGTTGTGGACAAGACTGACTATGTTGTGTTCAGGACAGCTATGACTACTACCATACAGGAAATCAGACACTTAACATTTTATTTACTATATACTACTGTGTAGTTGCGAATAAATACAAAGTTTTCTATAAATTCTAGACAAGACAAGGTAAAGATGTGTTCAGGACATCTATTATTACTAGCATACTGGAAACCATTTACTAATTTGAGAAAAGACTGTAAATAAGACATTTTTACTGCACAAGTACATTTCAAATTAAAAGCCTCACATTAGCACTACTATGACAAACAAGTTCACCCCACTGTCCCATCTGTCGCAACTGTGCACCATCCCCTGTCGCGCTAAATTCCACATGTAAATAAACGAATACAATAAATACATTAAATTGTATAGTAAAACAAAAGAGCAAATGGTTTTTCCATAGGTTTGTTTTGAAATTTAAGACAAACGTGCACCGCCAGTGGTATTTCCGACATTTCCAGGAAACCAGTGAAGGCAGCATGGACCATCTGCATCGTTTGTTGTTGTCAGTGAGCAGCATCGCATTAGCAGCAGCAGCTACAAGTGGATAACATTCAGCGAGCACATTTGTCTTATTATTTACATACTAATGTGTCTTAAACGTGAACAGAGACCCGAGGCTGTTTTATTAACGCTGAGTTAACCGCCAGCTCAATCTCACAACACTGCTCTGGATAGACTGGAGTACTTTTCAAGGTAAAATCAGTGCATATTTTCATTTTTCTTTGTTTTATGGGGCAGGTTCAGGACACAGCAGAGATGGTTCTTCAAAGAATACACGTGTTTTACTTTTTTAAAAAGGTTTCAGTGTATTTTACTCGTTGTATGTTGTGGGTTTTTTTTAGGCCTCAAGCCATGCCTCGGTCCACGGTTGGGCTGTGATACCGCCAAAACGTCGCTTCCACCGGGTGACGTGTAGGCGAAGTTGAGCCTCTTATGTGAAAGGTAAAACATTTATCTGCCAAAGTAACGCGTGTCCTTGAATAAATTGTGTAAATATGTATCTAATTGCCCCGACTACAAACATTTAATTGACATGCAGCGTAAAGTATAAAAAACTGCCTGTTGATGCAAAGTTGACGTGTGTGACAGGTGTGTAGCTAGCTGAGCTACATGACCACCAACATTTATGCTCAGATGTTTCAGAATCGGGAATATCTGAGTTAATTATAATAAAAATAATAATAATAATAACAATAACAATTATAACTAGACATTGCAGGCATGATGGGGCTTCAAGCCTTGTTCATATGGGATTTTGCCCATTGATCTTCAGCTCATGTCATCAAAATGGCAGGAAAATATAAATATAGGAATTCAATTTCATATATAATTGTAAAAGCATAGGAATAAGATTTCATCATGCAGATGAAATCAAGAAGTAAGTGAGGATCAGGCTTGCATCATGAGATGTAGGGTCGGGTACGGTGGCCGACAGGGCAAACGCACTGCAAAGATCCAAAACACACGCAGAAGTGAAAACACACACAAACCCCAAAACACACAGGACAGAAAACACCAGCAAGTCCCAAAACACCATTGTTATTATTTCATTTTTTGTTTTCCTTGTGGGAGTTGAGCATAATTTCTCCTTGGGCTTAAATTGCATCAAAATACAAGCCTCAAAACCATCATATAAACAATATGGCTCACCCTGGTCATGGTAAACAACAACAACAACAACAACAATTATCAGTAAGTTTTCTACTGGCTTCAAACAATGTCCCAACCTCCAGACATCTTATCTTTAGTACGGGAGCCTAAGGGGAGCAAGCTGGAGAGAAAAGCCATTTTTCATTCAAATTCTCCTAAACAATAAATGATTCATTCAAATCCCTTTATTGTTCCGTCCCAGTGAGAGGAAAAGCAGAAATTGCTTTAAAAGTTATCATCATAATGTATTCTAAGTCTTGCTATTTCTTCCCCTTTACCACAGTGATCCCCTCCCTTGTGTCCTCTTCTGTTACACTAACTGTCCTCATGTCCTCCTTCACAACATCCATGAACCTTCTCTGTGGTCTTCCTCTTCCTCCTGCCCAGCAGCTCCATCTTCAGCATCTTTTCCCCAGTATAATCACTGTCCGTCCTCTGCACGTGACAAAACTCTCTCAACCTTGATTCTCTTACTTTATCTCTCTGCACTTCCTGCTCCGCTTCCTGTCTCTAAGACATACATCATAGCAGGACTCACTATTGTCTTGTAGACCTTGGACACATGGTAATTTATGAATGTGCTGTTGTGACAGACATACTTTTGTTATTAATGTGTTTTCTGGTGAATATTTGAGTTATTTCTGAATATTCTCCTGATTTAAAGGAGTCTGTCTGTGCTCTTCCAGGGACATGCAGAGACATGCAGCCACCATCTCGACAGGACTACGTATCTTTAAGCCTTCCTGGACTAGAAAGTGGAGGTTACAATAACAGCAAGCAGTGGAGGAGGCAGTCCTGCTGGAGGGTAAGTGGGTCACAGACACTTCCTGTTGTCCTCTCATATTCACACAGAGCTCTGGTTTCCCCACCGTGCTACTGTGTCTGTCTGTGTGTGTGTGTGTGTGTGTGTGTGTGTGTGTCGTACTTTTCCATTGCTGCTAGTCATCATCAGTGCCTACTTCTGTAGGAAATTGTATTCTAGATCTAAGGGTTTATGCCCCAATATTTTTTATTTTCTGTGCCATAAAATGTGTGATGGACAGAAACAGACAAAATAAACAAAAACAATGACCCACGAAGACATTAATAGAAAAATAGAAGTTGATTGTGAGTGACTTCACTCAACTTGGGGGGGAAATAAGTTACTTCTTCAGCAGAAGCCAAGACTATTTATATTTTACACAACAAAATTGACCAAATACATGAGATTATTCCATCGACAACACCTCTATGTTCCCTGTCCTTATCAAAACAGTTTAGCAGCACACGACAATGAGAGCTGTCTGTTAAGTTTGCTTATTTGATCAAAAGAAAAGCACATTCTGCAGCTGCTGCTTAGATCATAGCATTTCTGTTCTCTACTGTGTGCCTGCAGAAATGGAAGCAGCTGTCCAGGCTGCAGCGGAGCCTCATCCTCTGCATCGTTGTGCTTCTGTTTATTTTTGGATTAGCCACCTATCCTACTGTTACTGAACACCTCCGAGGTAAGGCCCGTTTCCCATGGGATGATAGATTTCAGCCACTGGTGGTGGCGTAGTCACAGGACCTCAATGACAACTGAACAATGAGTGGTTTTATTGTGTTTTAAAGCATATTCAGTATAAGATACATTGAGCAATTGTTCTTACACTGAAGTGAGAAGAAGTAGAAGTAGATCTCACAAATTCCGTGTTCTGACTACAAACACATCCAAAGGAACCTTTGCACATATTGTAAATCAGTCTGACCGTTTCCTTTGAATTTCCAGTCGTGACCATTGGTTTAAAAAAATGTTTATGTTTGTGTTTGGAGGCCTTGGAGATGGAGAGCAGGACACAGACAGTAAGGACATCCCGGGGCCCACTTTCCCTCCTCTGCTGCCGGAGCCTGACAAAATGGCTCAGTCAGCGCTGCCAGAACAAACCTCTCAGGTGTTTATGTCTGTTCTCTGAAGAATGAAGAAAGGACATATTTTTATTCTTATGTGTTCAGATTACTTGGGATTATGTAAACGTAGCTGTTATTTAAAAACAATCACTGGTCTCTTCATATATTTCACTGTGGCAAAAAAACAGGATTCTCTGATGCATCTGGATTCTCTCTTAAGCTTTATGAAAAGTATCTCAATCAGCTCATGTTTGCTCGTACTGATGCTGTAGAATAGATACTTTTATAGACTCTTAACCTGCTTTATATGAAGTGTAGATGTATGTTTTATGTTTTCTTGTTTATAGAGGAAATTATCCACTGAGAGCAGACCTGTTCTTCACAATCACCTTCAGAGGAGAGGAAACGCTTCAGAAGTGGTTGCTGAGAACAAGGCAGCTGTTGTCAAGGAAGACCTGGAGGAGGGAGTGACCGGGTAACAAGGGCTGAGCGATGTGGGAAAATATCTTATCATGATATGCTTTTAATGTCATTTGATATGATACAGTATATATCAGACTAGTCATATCAATACTTTTCTCAAGCTTACAACCAAAGTTTAGTAGGAGAAAAGTTTTGTTCTGGAAGGAAAGATTACCTCCCCCCACCCCCTAAAAAAAAACATTCATGTTTTATGAGATTTAAAGAATTAATGTTTTAACCAATAAGTAACGTTTTAACCTCAAAATATGGCAAAAATGGTCAAAATATAGTTCTGTTCCCATATTTTTAGTTATGTCTGTTTCCACTGTTGCAGCAGCTGGCACGGGCCACTGGTCGACACGAACCAGGCCACAGGCGGAGCTAAGAGTAAAGAAAAGGACGATTCACCTGACGACCAAGAAGCCAAATTACCTCAAGACTCTGGTGTGTATAACATGTTCACCCATGAATGAATAGATGAATAGACTTCTGGGAGAATGAAGTGACATGTGTATGTATGTGTTGTGTGTTTCAGAAGCCAGCAGGCTGGAGGAAGTGCGCCAAGCTTTCAGACATGCGTGGAACGGTTATAAACAATTTTCTTGGGGCCACGATGAGCTTCGGCCCATCTCCAAGACCTACAGCGAGTGGTTTGGCCTGGGTTTGACACTTATTGATGCCTTGGATACCATGTGGCTCCTGGGGCTGAAAGAAGGTAACTGGCTCCCAAACTACGGAACAGAGTGTGTGTGTATAATATATATGTGTGTGTGTGTGTGTGTGTGTGTGTGTGTGTGTGTGTGTGTGTGTGTGTGTGTGTGTGTGTATATGTATGTATGTATGTATGTATGTATCTATATATATATATATATATATATATGTATGTATGTATGTATATATATATATATATATGTATGTATGTATGTATATATATATATATATATATACATATATATATATATACATATATATGTGTGTGTGTATATATATATATATATATATATATGTGTATATATACATATATATGTGTGTGTATATATCAGAGGTTGCGCTAGACTTTTTCGTTGTCTGTCATTTTGACTGACAGGGTCATAAAAATCCCGTGATAATCCATTTTTACCGGTCACTTTAAATGATAATAATGACATATTCAATTGCATTGTTCATATTGCAGTGGAATATGAACAGTTCACCTGTGGCCTAAACGCACAGTCTCACACCTTCCTCCTGGTCCACATGGACTTAAATCGAGTGCCTGCTTGCGCGTAGTTGCGTGTGGTAGGAAATCCCGCAACATGCGCTCCTTCTGCACCAGTGGATCAGCTGCACCGGTCACAGACGCGCTCCAAAGCCTCCTGTCCATAGCTCTTTAACACGCTGTCAGCACTACAAGGATAGCGAGATGCATTGAGTACGGTGTCCAGGTCAGAAATGATGCTCAGATTCTCCGATGGGAATCTTTATTTTGTCGCACATCATTTTTCTATCCTCCCTCCTCAGCCAGGAGAACTCCCGCTCCCACTGAACTCGCCTAACCTCCTTACTGCCGCTTCCTCGCTCCGCTGAGGCCAAGGGCTGAGTTTGTCCTTCATCTGCATCTATCCCTCTTTTTTCACCTCTTTTATCAACATAGTTTTTAGGGGTGTGAATTGCAATCTGTCAAAATGACGGATGGCTCTCAGATTTTTCCATCACCGTTTAAAAAAAACGGTCAATGACGGAAAATATTCGGTTAACGCGACCCCTGGTATATATATATATATGTGTGTGTATATATATATATATATATATATAAATAATATAATAATAATATATATAATATAATATATAATATATATAATATATAAACTAACTTTAGTCCCATCTCTATTTATTTTTAAATGTAATATTCAGTTTATTCTACTAACAATAGCTTTAAAATGTGTGTTTTTAGAGTTTGAAGAAGCGAGGGCATGGGTGGCCACAGAGCTGACGTTCGACAAGAACGTAGACGTCAATCTGTTTGAGAGCACCATCCGTATCCTGGGAGGTCTGCTCAGCACCTACCACCTGACCGGAGACGCCCTGTTCCTGGACAAAGCTGTGAGTCACAGTGTTTGTTTAGATATTAAAACATGTGTGTGTTAATAAAATAAAACATTTATAAAGCTAAATGAATCTATTAATAACCATATAGAATCAAAAACCAACAACAACAATTGCTGTTATATTCTGTGACGTCATCGTCGTGTGCGTGGGAAGTATGACTGTGGTGTGAGTGCTACAGGATGCATGGAGTCATTGTAGGTTTCCAAACCTGTGTCACCTACTGTATATCTGAGTTGTACGACCCGCGTGAGTCTCTCTGTGCCGTGTGTTTAAAAATCTTGGTTCCTCCACAGAAAGACATTGGCTCCAGGCTGATGCCAGCCTTCAACACCCCGTCTAAGATCCCCTACTCTGACGTGAACATTGGGAAAGGCATCGCTCACCCGCCTCGCTGGACCTCTGACAGCACTTTATCTGAAGTTACAAGCATCCAGCTGGAGTTCAGAGAGCTCGGCCGCCTCACCCAGGACCCACAGTATGAGGTGACCCGATTTTCCCCTCTCACTCATTAATTAAGATTAACTCAGAACTGAGGCTGATGGATTAAAATTACAGTGACGTGAGTTTGGATTGAGCTGAAATAGACATAGATGGAGATGGGCGGTACATAGAGATATATGCTGTTAGTACTAGAAACAACACAGTCTGTGCTGTGAGTTTGTTTCCCTTCATCGTTTTTATTCATCAGTGCCTTTTTGTTGAGTTTTGAGGCCAAACTGAGCAGTTGAACTTCCCTTAGTAACCTGTTCAGTTTATTATTAATGTTGAAAAAAACACTGAAGCCTAGTTTACTATTTTTATAGTATTTACTGCAATGCATTTTATTTCAAAAGTGGCTATTTTTTAATCCTTAAATGTGAGGGTTTTTTTTCTGCCGCTGAAACATCAAATCAATTTTAACCACCAGGAACGTTTCGTCAGTGTTGATATTGTGCAGATTAATTAAGGTTATTAGTGCTAATTGATTGAAAAAAAAATACTGCGACTTACAAGATGTCAGCTGAGGAGGAGGAGGAGGAGGAGGAGGTCTCTAACAGAATAATGTGACCACCTTAACGTGTTCAGGACAGATCGGGACCAGAACTTGGATGGCTGTAAATACCAGAGCTCAAATATAACTTAAAGTCATTAAAAGAACTTGACAAAAACACCGTGTCCTCGATGTTTCCAGGCTGCAGTGGATGAAGTCATGAAACAGATCCACAAACTGGATGGCAAACAGGACGGCCTCGTTCCCATGTTCATCAATACAAACAACGGACAGTTCACCCATCAAGGCGTCTACACACTGGGAGCCCGAGCCGACAGCTACTATGAATACCTGCTGAAGCAGTGGATCCAGGGCGGGAAGAAGGATCATCAGTGAGCATGTTTTCTTTTCTTCATCCTCAAATTAGGACTTTGTTTTTTAAGCAACTGTCAGGAAGTAGACCGGGTTGTCCTCTGTCCTCAGGAGGTTGTTGTGTATTTGTTTCATCAAAGCCAATGAATGTTATCTCTCACAGTGAGAGAGGGCTATACCAAGTTTTTATTGGAGAAATACCAGATATAAAAGGGAGACTTTTTGTCTGTGTTGTCTCCAGCAATGGAGTGGAGTGTTTATTTGTTACGAAACAGATTGATGCATGAAAACACTATAAATCAGCCAGTGTCATATAGCTATAGATATAGATATAGATATAGTTGTAGTAGCGCTGATGAAAAGAAACAAGAACAGGATACTGAGCTATAGAAACAAGAGAAACACAAAGGTAGAGCCACAAAGTTCCCTAAAAGAGAAAGTAAGAGTGACTAAAGAAATAAATAAAAGAAGTAAAAGCAATAAATAATAAATAATACTCGTTTATAACAGATCATACGATTGTAACAACATCTCTGCTGCATTTCTGTGGTAACAAGATGGTGTAAAACAAGGCCCTTTCGTAACGTACATATAAAATGCTTTTTAAGGCTAATAAAAGCAATGATAGACTGTGTGTGTGTGTGTGTTCTTAGGCTCTTGGAGGACTACTTGCAGGCAATAGAAGGAGTAAAGAAGAACCTATTGCAGAAGTCTTCTCCTCATGGCCTTACCTTTGTTGGAGAGCTCTCACATGGTCAGTTCAGCCCTAAAATGGTGAGTCATCTGTGAAACCATCCATGCTACAAATGCTTCTTTAAGTCTTTAAGAGCCTCATGAATATTACTTCCTTTGAGGAAAGTAATGTAATAATATATACCAATATTTAATTTCATGCCACACTTAGTTAACTTCCGTACACAGATCAGAGAAGTGTGCATCATAATAATATCATCATGTAATTGTCATGTGTGATATTGTTAGTGACATGTGACATCTATGTGTTCTGTGAACTCAGGATCATCTGGTGTGTTTCCTGCCGGGCACTCTGGCCCTCGGTGCTCACAATGGTCTGCCCGCTGACCACATGGACCTGGCCAAAGAGCTGATGGAGACCTGCTATCAGATGTATGTCCAGATGGAGACAGGCCTCAGTCCAGAGATTGTCCACTTCAACATGCACGAGGGCAGCACCCGAGACATTGAAGTGAAGGTTGGTGGAAACAGTATCTGTGTGTATTGTCTTTGTTTATTACAGAAACTTTACTAGGAATAAAAGAAAAATAAAAAGAAAGTGTTGTTGTTTTCTTTCAGCTCGCTGACAGACACAACCTGCTGCGACCAGAGACGGTGGAGAGTCTCTTCTACCTTTACAGGTTCACTGAAGACCACAAGTACCAGGAGTGGGGCTGGGAGATTCTCCAAAACTTCAACAAGTACACCAAGGCACGTGAAATGAAGCCTCTGTTCATTTTTCAGTGGGAATCCTTGAGTTGCAGCCCTAGATGCTGCACATGCGCTTGTTGTTATTTCCACATGATTAGATGACGATTATCTAAGATTAATGGTTTGGTGCATTAAAATGTCAGAAAATCTCAAGTGAAATTCTCAAATGTCTTGTTTTGTCCACAAACCAGAATGATTAACTTTTAATGCTAAAAAGATCGGAAATCTTGTTTTAATCATGAAAAAAGCTTCAAACCGATTAATCGATTACTAAATCGAAAGTGTTTCAGCTCTACTTCCTTCTCATTATTGTAATTGTTGTTATGATTATTATTTATTCTTATTTTTAAGGATATACGCGTACATTATGCACTATGCTCTATCAGCCTTTGCAATTGGCTAATTGTGTTGTTTGGACCTGTGATTCTTATTTGAAAATGATTGATTAATATAAATAATATAAGTAATCTAAATACAGAACATTACCATGTGTTTCAGGTCCCGTCTGGTGGATACACGTCCATTAATAACGTGCGAGACCCAGAATACCCGAGTCCCCGAGACAAGATGGAGAGCTTCTTCCTGGGAGAGACGCTGAAGTACCTGTACCTGCTCTTCTCACACGACCCAGACCTCGTCAGCCTTGACCAGTATGTCTTCAACACTGAAGCTCATCCTCTGCCTATATGGCCCACTGCTGCGTGACACACACACACACACACACACACACTAGGGTGAATTCAAATGGCAAAATAATCTCAGGGTTGCTCTAACACCAAGATAATTGGTCTGTTGTATCTCAGTGAGCGAGCTCTGCCAGAACGACCTTGAGTGTGACGGGAGACTGATTTATTCATTAGGGTTGTGTGTGTGGAAGTTTGTGTTTTCTCTAACATCAGCAAACATCAGCACTGAACGACTGCCTTTGACACATGTTGATGGGCAGAGGTCCGAGTGTCGTCATCACCTGACGCAGATTTCCTGTGTAAATATGATATTTTGTCCTATCTATAAGAAAATAGGCATTTTTATTCCAGAGAAAATCCTACATCACTGTCAGGTCTTAACTCGTGAGCCCTGTTAGAAACAGAATGTAATCCACTCTCTGTGTGTGTGTGTGTGTGTGTGTGTGTGTGAACTGAAACCAACTGCTGCCTGCTGCACCTGAGCTCTCTGCTGTGACGCGTTCACACACCAGTGCGACGTTGCAGGGACTCGAGGTTAAAAGCTAATTCCTCGTGATTCAGTCAGATGCTGAGACTCGTGGGAACGGAGCATCTATTTACACCATGTGTTAAAAAGATAAAAAAAAAATTACTATCAGATGGAGTTTGGCCAAATGAAAGTACTCGGGATGCACAGTTTTAGACCTTTTTTGCAGATATATTTGTTATGTGGATATAATGCAGGTGCTTGGGCCGATACAAACTGCAGAGGTCGTCGAGTCTCGTCTGTAGTGAAATGAACATGTTTTTCAGATAATAAAACAAATAAACATAACAACATCGCAGTTGGTGAAGGGACAAGCACAAGAGTCACTTTGAAGCCGATAAAGGCTGATGATGACGATGATATCGTGCCGCAGTGATCTAATTGTCCGCTCCATTATTCCGTCTTCACACTCTGTCAATCTCAGACTGATTCATACGAGGGCATTTTAATGTCTGTGCTGCATTCATGTCATACAGGACACAGTGATTATAAATAAATAATATTATATTAAATATACCAGTGAAGACATAAAGCTTAAGTAACACTTTTTTCCAAAAATCTAATTTAAACATATATAATGTAACACACACACACAACTGTAACCTTATTTATTATTACTCCACTATTATTACAAATTAGTGATGGTGAATTTGACCTCTGCATTTAAACCCATTCTTATTAAACAGTAAACAAAATACAAGCCAGGAGCGGGAGCAGTGATGCGTTACTCAGGGGCATTGTCCCAGGATTTGGACCAGCAACCTTCTAGTTACAAGCCCACTTCCTTTCCTCTTGGACATGGGCTGCCCAAATTGGTCATGTGAATGTAGACCACTTGTTTAAAGCTTGTGTGATGCCTCCGTTGCCACTTCCCCCCGGTGTAGGCAACAGTTTAACTAACAGATGTTAGATTGTCTCGTTACTTTGTGATCGATGGTTTAGAAGCAGAAATACTCCGATGCTTTGGAGGCCAAAAGGTCAAGGTCTTTTAGAGTGGATCCAAGGCCAAGGTGTGCTCAGAGCGCCCTCTGCTGGACCATGCGGTAATAACCTCAGATTGTCTTACGTACTTCTAGGCTGTATATTTTTTAAACATGTTTTTAAGGTTTAAATTGAAACTAACAAGCACCTCAGAACTTTTACGTTTACTGTGTTGTTCTGGATAATGTGACTGTAGTGATACACTTACCTTTGGTTTATTTTGGTCTGTATGACATGTGAATGTCTGTATGACATGTGAATGCAGCAGCAGCCTCTCCTCGGGACGCAGATCAACTCATATCATGAGGGAATCGGTGGTGACTGAGTTGTATTTATGTTGTGTTGAGCAGCTGCTCCTCTCACAGAATGTTCCATTTCACCCCTCAAGAGCTTTGATGTATTAGTTTTTCAGTGGGAGGAGTGAAGTGTTTGTTTTGAAATAGAAACGTAGTGTAAAATATTGATTTGTAGTGTATGTTTTAAAGTTGGTATTTGTTAATACAGCGAGCTCACATCGTGTTTTTGTTCAGTTTTTGTCGTCTCGGGTAGGCAACATGTTTTTTTGACGTTAGTGTTAAACCGTTGTGTGATGTTTCATTTCATGTAAAGGGAGCGGGAGAAATTGACTTATTACAAGTCAGTTTAGAGAAGCAGCATGTCGTGACCTTTCAGGGTAGAGTTGGGTTCTTATCATTATTTATATTTGAATAAATAATGGTACAGGTGTCAAAGGTCGACTGATTTAAGCAGCTCTAATAGGACATTTTACAACATATTTTCGGACACAGATTGTTTACATGAGAGAGAGTGAGTGATGTCCTCAGTAAGGCTGCACCATATTGGAAAAAAGTGACCTTTTTTTGCGTCACGAAACGTAAACAAACGGACATTATTTCCCTTTCTTTCCTCTGGCTCGGTTCATTCTGTCTCTGTTATTATATCTGTAACGTTTACAACGTCTTCTTGTCTGTTTGGTGGAGTGTTACAGCGTAACGTCCAGTCCTGTCATACAGTATGTTCTACAGCTGACGTGTTTCAGATACTCCCTGAAACTTTTTGAAAACGACAAAGAAAGAGAGAGTTAATGTTTGGTGGTGTGTGAGTGACAGCATGTGCATAGAGCAGAGGGGCTGACTGTGAGCTAAAAACTAATAATACATGCACCACTAATCATCATTAAGTCAGGAAATCCACTTTCTTTCTAGTGTTATATCTTTTAAATGTTGCCATGAGTATTGTTATTGCATTTTTTCATTTTTATTTTATTTAATTTTTTTATCCGCTGTCTGGTTTTTAATGCATTCTGCCTTCATAAATCCACTGTGGTCCAACCATACCTCTTTCCACACTTGTTTTCTTTGGCGTGTCGTTTGTCAGAACATGGTGTTTTGCGCACACATGCGTCGCTGAAACATGCCTACAGTTATAAATGCAAAGGTTCAATGTGTGCGACTGATTTACTGTGAAACAAATATGACAAAAGTGCTATTAACGCTCAAAGTGTTTGTACAGTGGCAGCCATCTTAGAATTCCATGTCGGGGTTAGTGAGGTTGCTCCAAGTTTGTGAAAGACCTGGAAGTGGAACACACCAGATGTTTAATTGGGACACAATTGCTAAAACCAAGAAGACGTTTCGTTCCTCTCATCCTAAAGGCTTCTTCACTTGTGATTTTGGAGTGGGAGTCCCCAGGTTTCTAAACCCGTGGTGGCAGCTCACACGAACCAAGGTGTGGTTCATCAGGGTCTATCGGCACTTTTCCACTCTACAGTTCTAGCACGACTGGTTTTTTTTTCCTGGTACCTGGGGCTTTTTTTCAGCTCCTGCTCTGACGAGGTTCCAGGGGAACCGAGCCGATACTGAAATGTGACGTCAGCAGACTGCCGGCCACTAATTGGTCAGAGAGTGTGGTCACCGGGAGAGTCATGAGCGCGACGTCCGACACGAGAATGAAACTCAAGATTACGTGTTAATCTCCAACATTTAGCAAAGGACATTTCAAAAATCTCACTATTAACAGAGGAGTCTGAACAATTCTGTGAGCAAATCTTCTTAATGATGTATCATGAAGTAACGTCTGGTACCAAACCGAGCTGAGTGGTGCTAGAACTGTACAGTGGAAAAGTGCCAATAGACCCTGATGGTTCACAGAACTATATAATGGACAAACGCCATGAGAGGTGTTAACGTCACATGGGTCAAGCTGAGCCCTCAGTGCGGCGTTGTAGGCTGACGACGACCTCTGAATGGACACAGACGTCCTCCTTTACGTCTCTTTGGATAACTGAGAGCGTCTGCACCGATGCATTGATTCTTCCCTCTGTGAGCTCAGCTGCCCCAGCTTTAAGTCATTCCTGTAAATGCCACTCGTTGACATCGTGGACTTTCTGACTGAACTGAGACCAAACTGGTTTTGTAAAGTCTGTGTTGTTGTTTTTGTGTTTGTTTTTCCTCACGTGTGCCTTTTAATGAACGTTCAACAGACCAACTGTAAACTGTTTATTACACTGTATCTCTCTCTCTCTCTCTATATATATAGTGATTGAAACTGAGTACTTTTAACAGCAGAACAATGAAATGTGGACTGATATTTTTTCCAGTGGTCCCTCAAAGCAGTCACTAGGTTTACACCATGCTAATCTCGACCTCTGTGTGTGTGTGTGTGTGTGTGTGTGTGTATGTGTGTGTGTGATCCGCATCTATTTCAGCATAACTCCTGAGCCAAAGATATGCTGAACATTTAATAATAGCCCCGGTCTTTGTTTTGTAAGAAAAAGCTGTTTCTCCAAAGCCACATCTTTCAGGAAAAACTAACAAAGGAGATATTTTCACTGCTTTTGATAACAATGTCACTAAACTGTGGTATTTTTAGACTCCTGTCATTCTTTTTTGTTTGGTCTGTATTTGTTGCTGCCATGGAGCAGGTCACGTGTACAGGAACACTGCCCTCTACTGGACAGCAGATGTTTGTTTCTGTTAAACTGGATGAAAAGATCATTTCCATTGTGCACTGTCTGGAAAATCAAAATAGAAAGGTCTTTATGTTGCATTCATGGACCCTAGACACTGATATACAGTATCCGATCACTATATTTCATTAATCTCGGTGAAACATGCTGTGAAAACTACTTGATTAAACTATATAGGGGGCACCCTAGAGGGATATTGCTGTACATCTGTGTAGCTGTGAGGACACTTCAACTGTGTCAGCCAAACACCTGCCCTTCAAAACCCGTAATCTAACCAGAACCTATTCTAATCCTAATCCCCACATCTTAAAGGGATAGTCACAATATTCCCTCACAACCAAATAAAGTCCAGGAACTGTCTTTTGTGGGAGAGCAGAAGCAACTTAAAGCGTTCATTAACCACTGTTAACCTTTATTCATTCTTTACATTTGCATTAATAAAGCTAAACCTTTAATAAATGTGAGCGAAAGCAAGATATTTAAAGCTTTTAATGTCATTTTTAACAGTAACTTTATAGACCTTCGAATAATATATGATTTAATAACTTCATGAACCTGAATAACATGGATTAATGATTAGTTAAAACATGAATTAACGCAGTAAATGGCTTTAAAATAATGTTATGTTACCTTCTTTTTTTTCTCATTTGAACAACAACAACAGTTCAGCTGGGATGTTGGTTTCACAGCTTCACTTAAACTGGGAGTCATTTCTTCTTGTAGCAGCTGATGTCGTATGTGATCGTAGGCTGTAAATCATCATCGTCATCATCATCATCCACATTATATAGGATTTATTGTCCGTTAAACACAGTTGTAATTCCAGGCGTCCCTGGAGTGTATTTAAATGACCAATCCAGGATTACGTTACATTTTCAAGGAACATTACAATGAACATGTGATGCTTATACACCAGAACCCACCGGTGATTGTCGTGACGATTGTACATGTTTGTGTGTTTGATCACGAGGCGACTGTAAAGACAAATGTGCTGTGTGTTCCAAACGTGACTGAATTTTTCAAAGAGAGTGAGGGAGGAAACTTCACTGTGACGGACGGACTCACCGTTTCTGTTTCTGGTTTAATTTGTCCTTAAGCTGTGATATGGGATGTTGTATTTAAGTGGGACATTGTTTTTTTTTCTCTCAACATAAGATAATGCATTGCAGATTTTACTTGTATTATAATAATAATAATAATAAATGCTGAATCTGCTTTAATTCTGTTTGGAAAATGTTGAAATAAAGCGATTTTTATTGAACAAACATTTGGTCATTGACTTGTGAAATACAGCATCGTTCCACATCGTTAATATGAATAACAGAATCGACATTATTGGCGCATTCATTTTGGTATTCTGACCAAAATACACAAAAGGTGTACCTCAAGGCTCTGTCGTAGGGCCCATTTTCTTTACAATCTACATTAACAGTCTGTGTGCAAACTTGTCAAAATGCCTCATACCATTTTTATGCTGATGGTTCCGTAATTTACTGTTGTTCACACTCGATTGCACAAGCATTCACATTTTTGCAGTCTGCCTTTGATGCAGTGCAGACTCATAACTGCTTTTAAATACTGGAAAATCAAAAGCAACGTTATACTCTAATTCATCTGTTCCCATGGAAAAAAAAATACCCTCAATTAGAACTTCCCATGCCAGAGCTCTTGAGCTGGTTACCAGTTATAAGGACCTGGGATTCATCATTGATGCGGAGCTGTCATTCAAAGTACATGTTAGAAATTTGGTTTCTAATTTAAGGGTGAAGCTCGGTTTCTTTTACAGAAACAAATCATGTTTCTCCCTCAGAGCTCGGACATTTCTGATGTCATCTACCTTCTTACCTCTGCTTGATTATGGTGGTGTTGTGTATATGTGCCTCAGTGGGTTTTGTTTATGTTGTATGAAACACACAACATCATATTCCACAATACATATTTGATGTCTTTTAATGGATTTAAGTTTGTTTTCGCCAAAGCAAAAAGAACATTTGTTTTGAATCATTTTAGAAACATTTTTTAGAGGCCCACACTGTGGGAAGCAGAGCATTCAACAACTGTTGCTGGGTTTTAAAGATCAGAAATCACTGGGAATCCCTCAGTGATGATGCCTAATAGATCATTATTGGGTAATGCTGACACTTACTGGTTTAAATGGATGAGGAGGATAAATAGTATTGGATGGATGGATGAACAGGATGTGTGATGGTAGCATAAGATTGGTTGATTATTAAATTGATCACCAACTGCTTTGATAATTTGTTCATTGGTGTGTGAGTTTGACAGTAAACTTAATATGGTTTTGTGGCCCAAACTTGACACATGATGTAAAGTAGGTGTGGGAAATATTTATGAATACTTTGCACCATTTTTTCAAAGCGCTCAAATAAGAAAGCAACTGACACGTTAAACAAATGTATTATTATTATTATTATTATTATTAATAATATTATTATTATAATTATTATTAATAATTAAATGTAACCTGATGTAAAAGAGCTCAATCGTAAGCACGTGATTTTTTTTTTAACCTGGATTAAAAAATATAAACATTGGGTGCTGATTTCAGATCAGTTTGTTCCAGTTGTTCCAACATATTTGGTTTGACAAATAAATGTAAATGTTATAAATGAATTAATATTAAGTTTGCGCTCGTTTAAACATTTCGATAGTTTACTGCAGTTTGCTACTTGGCCCCTTTAAAGAAAAGGAAGTTAAAACATACGAGATGTACCTGAATGTAGCACAAGTCACATGACACGTGATTTCGGCGCAGGCGCGTTGAACACCGGCGAAGTAACTTGTCTTCTCTGTTGTTGTTGAAATTAAAGCTGAAATTAGACAAACATGAGACAAATAATGTCTTTTCTCACGGTGACAGTGGCCGTGTTTTGTGCTGAGGCGCTGCCGCACTCTTACTTTAAGGTAAGCGCTTGAGTTTCTAGTGTTTTCTTGTCCAAATATCCGTTTTTGTTCTGTTTTAGAAAAAAAACGCCATTCAAACGTCTCAGAGGCGTTAGAAACTTCTGCAAACCGTAACTCATTTGAATATTTGGGTTTCAGTTTGTGTGTCAGGTGTTTAAGCCGAAAGATTAATATTATTCACATTTCTTATAAATAACAAATAAAAAATAGCACGATTTTCCAAAGTTAGCAGTTACATGAATGAGGTTTGGTTTGACAGTCCTGTGATGTGTCCAGATGATCTATTTTATTTACTATTAAAGACTTCATTATCAATGACAAAAATAATCTACAATAATATGATGGTGTGAGCCCAACGTTTCAAATGTTAATCACATTTTAAATGATTTAAAAGTGTCTGTTGGTGTTTTTGCAGTTTCTTAAGTTGAGTTTGGTTAAACAATAGTTCTATGACGTGTCCTGGCTGATTTACAAAGAACACAAACTAAAAGCATAAAGTTTGATGAATTTCCCTTTTAAAGTTCTTGTGTGTGACACGCTCAGTTTCTTGAAACTGTAATACCTCACTCACTCACTCACTCACTCACAGATGAAGGACAAATATTGTTACATTGTTTCCTTGAACAAAGTTACGTACGGCCGCTTTAATGAATGACACTGTATCCCAGAATAATACAGAATAATATTGATTTTCCTCCAGTTAAGGAAACATCGTGGAGTGAAGACAGAGTCGCCGTTCACAGAGAAGTACTTCACTCAGACTCTGGATCACTTCAACTTCAACAGCATGGGAAACGGGACGTTCAGTCAGCGTTACCTGATCACAGGTGAAACTCCGTTTCCTCTCATGAAGCGAACAAGAACTGTACGATCGAACGGCTCATCGTGTTCTCGCGCTCGTTCTCATTTCAGATAAATACTGGGAGAAAGGCGTCGGACCCGTTTTCTTCTACACGGGCAACGAGGGAGACATCTGGGACTTTGCCCTCAACTCTGGATTCATCACAGAGTTGGCTGCTCAGCAAAGAGCGCTCGTCATATTTGCAGAACATGTAAGAAAACACAGTGACAGCCATGTGACTCATACTGTCAGCTGATTTTCACTTCCTCCATCACACAAACAAGAAAAAAAGCTTATGGACGTGATGTTTATAGATTGTATGGGATCATATTTAGTCTCTTTCTAATATCTAATCCACTTATATGGACTGACACTGACACTGAAGATCATGTGGTTTCATCTCTTTATTTTGTTATTGTCACACAAAGACTGAGAAATGAGTTACTCTTGAAGAAAAGACCCTGAAAATAAAAGGCTTTGATAAGAGAATGTGTGCCAGACATAGAGAACTATGAAAAAGAAAAGTTTGAGGTGTTTTCATCAGTAAGTACACAAATGTGAAAGAAAAGCATGTCTTTTTCTTGCAGAGGTACTACGGCACATCTCTGCCGTTTGGCCACGACTCCTTCAACATCCCAGAGATCGGCCTGCTGACTGTGGAGCAGGCGCTCGCTGACTACAGCGTCATGATCACTGAGCTGAAACAGCAGCTCGCAGCCACACAGTGTCCTGTCATCGTGTTTGGAGGCAGGTGAGATCCACTCACTCTCCAACACTCTTCACCCTTGTGTTGTTTCTTCTTTTACACATTAAATGTTACACTTGAATTCCTTGAGGCAAAGACGCTGAACTTGCTGCTGTTCTTTAGCCTCCTGATCACTTTTAGGAGCGTTCAGTTTATCCAACGTAAGCCGAACTTGAAACTGCATGATGTATTCGGTTCATATTCAGAGAAACCTGATGCTGGATGTAACAAACTTCAGGCGTCTAAGGTTAAAGACACATTTGACATCCTGTTTGACTGTCTCTCTCTCACTGTCTCTGCAGTTATGGTGGAATGCTGTCCGTCTACATGAGACTCAAATATCCAAATGTTGTGGCTGGAGCTCTGGCAGCCAGTGCCCCCATCCTGTCCACTGCTGGGCTGGGAGATTCCCGACAGTTTTTCAGAGATGTTACAGCTGTAAGTACAAGGGTGATCATCTGTTTGTTGAGTCCACAGGTCTTGGACCCAGTTCAGACCTGGTCTTAACATCCATCCTGAGTGATGTAGTCTAATTTCAGGCTCTAGATGCCTCGTCTCATATCACCAGTTTTATCAATGACCACCACATTATTAAAACTGATCATCACATGATTCAAACCTGAATTCCTGTTACAGCAGTGATTGATTTGAGCTTCTCTCCACAGAGAGGCACAGACATGTGTTCATGTTATGATAAAAAACCTTATTTCTCTTTCAAAGGATTTTGAGAGCATTGCCCCTGAATGCAGAGAAGCTGTGAGAGGAGCTTTCCATCAGCTCAAAGAACTGGCTGAAAATCAAGGTAAATCGAAACTAAGTGTCTCATCTTGTTTTTTGTCTTTTGCAGACGTCAAGGAATAGACATAGAAATAGACGATAGAACAGACTTTCTGAACATTCTCTTACTGTTGTGAATGCAGCAGACATTGGTCACATGTGAATGTGGGAGAATGAGGTGATGAGGTGGTGACATGTTTAACAAAGACGGCTCCAGAACCCAGAACATTGAATGAATAACTCCCAATAAAGTGACTTGTTGTCTTTGTTACCAGATTACAGTCACATCCAGTCAGAGTTTAGTCTGTGTAAACCTCCGTCGTCTGCGCAGGACGTCCACCAGCTCAACGGTCTGCTGAGGAACGCCTTCACTATGATGGCCATGCTGGATTACCCTTACAGCACTCACTTCATGGGCAACATGCCTGCCAATCCTGTCAAGGTACACACACTCAGTCAAACTCATCTTCTACATCCTTCAAACAACACATTGTATCCCTAACTGATGACATATCTAACCCTAGATTGGGTTGGTAAGACTCTTGCCTGAAACTTAAGTTCCTCAGAAATGAGGTTGTGCCTCATTAGGACCAGGTTTTGCTCTCCATGGCGTGGTCAGTGTTTATGTTCTAAAGAGAGAGAAGTCTTTCTTCTTTCATGTGAAGCAACGTCTGACATGACTGACTTCTTTTCAGGTGGCTTGTGAAACCATGTTGAGTGGATCTGACCTACTCGCCAATCTCAGGAACACTGCAGGTGAATGAACTCTGAAATACTGATTTAATAATATTACTTATTGGATATTGGTAACAGGATTAGCCTGTAGCCAAACAATGGCACGTCTTTTGATGCAGTTCTATGAAAAGCAGTATGTAGAAGCACAAGGTGAGGCTGCTGCTTCAGGTGAAAGTGCCCGTCACGTCACATGTCATCAGTTTTGGGTGTTTGACATCATTTCAGTGCCTTTCATGTCATGTGCTTTTGATGTCTCGGCTTCGTGCACAGCCAGCGAAGGTGTGCGTTCTCTCTGTCTTGACAAGTGCAACAACAGACACCAATCTTACATTTCCTGAACAATTATGTCCGTAAACGACAACCAGGTCCAGAAGTTGCCTTCATTGCCTCAAGTGAAAGAGACTCGTGATTCAGCTGAGTCCACTCAGACAATCACAAAGGAAATGGACAAACAGTCTGCAGCTGATTCAACTGAAGCTAATAACAATGAAGCACAGGCCACTGTGGGCACAGAGCACCTGTCTGCTGCAGACACCAACACACTCCTGACAGACGTCGTCTATACCTACCAACATCCAGCTGGCTTTAATTACCAAGTCCCTCCTAACCCTAACTATTCCTACCAAGTTCCATCTGACTGTTCCTACCAAGTTCCACCCAACTATTCCTACAAAGTCCCAGCTGGCCATACCTACGTAGGTCCAAACCACATGAACTACAGACTTCCAGCCCAAAGTAATTTCAGACGTCCAACCAATTATGTCTACCGAAGTTCTGCCTACAATGACTACAGAGGTCCAGCCTATAATAACTACAGAGGTCCAGCCTATAATAACTACAGAGGTCCAGCCTACAATGACTCCAGAGGTCCAGCCTACAACCAAGGTCACTTCTACAATTACCACAGATGTCCCAAAAAACCTGCCTGGAAACCAAAAGCACAGTGTGCAGTAAATGAAGCAGAGTTTTCACAGAAGACAGAAGCAGGAGCAGCTTTGTCTCCACGTCCGTCGGCGGAGACAAATGAAGCGATGGCTGCTGTGAAAGTGGAAAACCAGTCTGTTGCAGAAACCAACACACAGACCTTAAATGAAAAGGTTAAATTGATTGCACTGATTAAGAAAAAAATTGCACTGTTTGATCTCAATGCTGAATTTAACAACAACAAGAAGAAAGTGTCAGAGACCTGCCAAAGCAAACTAGCTGAGAAAACCTGTGATCGGGGGAAGATGCTCCTCGAGTCTCTTGCAAAGAGTAAGCAGGCTCTGGACGACAGAACCAACATGAGAACTAAGTCTATGAATGAAGTGATGGGAAGATTAGTGGCTATGGAGAAACAGATTGCAGAGCTTGAAGATACCGAGCGAAAACCAGTGGATGATGCCTTCAAGGCCCTCCTCTGGTACCTCCCAGACATCATCAACAAAGCGGCAGGGCGGACGGACATCTAACTCGCTGCTGCTTTGCTTCATACGTCGTGCTGGAAAATAATGTTGGACATAGCTGCACGTAGTCTGCAGTCGAAATTCCAGCACAGTCTTCATTGAAGTTAAATGTTGGTCCCTTCTGTGTTCAGCTTGTGGAGCATCATCTGCTGATGACACCAACAGCAAAATTGATCAATCAACCAAAGACCAATTTATCTGTTTGACCACAAATGATCTGGTTGAACCTACCAGAATTCACTTGACTGTACCCACCTGAATCCGACTGGCTGACCCTACACAAATTCAGCTACAATGACCAAGGTTCTGGCACTTCATATTACAGAAGTCCAGTCCATGGCAACTACAGAAGTTCTGTTGTATAACAGACACCCATCCTGTAGCAACTATGGAGGTCCAGTCTACAAGGATTACAGAGGTCCAAGGTCCACTACTACAATCACCACAACTACCACAGAGGTTCCAAAGAACCTGCCTGGAAAAAGATAGCCCAGGCCTCTACAACTACTGCAGTCTTCACAGAGAACAGAAGCAGGAACAGCTTTGTCTTCATGTTCATCGACGAGCAGACGAGAACAGCAGGAACCGCTGTGAAAATGGAAAACTACTCCAGTCTGCTGAAGCTTCAGACTATATTATATATCTTTTTAATTCCATATACTCTTGCAAGTACTTTATGTTCTCCTGGTCTTCTTTCTATTCCATAGTCTAGGTTGAAAATCAAGAGTTCTAGAATGACTAACTTTAGGAAATACACTTAAGATTTGATGCAATTTTATCAGATTTTAAAAAGAATTATATAGGTTTTTGGTTTGCAATAGTTAATAGTAAGTAATAGATTTTTAGTCGTTTTTTGGCTGTGAATTTCACCTCTGATTGATTTTATTTAGTTGTATTTCACTTGTCTGTTTTATTAAATGCTGTCTGTTTATTGTTTTTTTATTATTATTTAGTTCTCTTCTCTGTCAGGAATTTTATTTTCACACTTGTACATGATTTGTTATTATTATGTGTAAAGAGTCAAAGTTTATCTTGAAAGTTTGGCAAATACCAGGTGTATTACAGAGCTATGACAACCTTTTTGGTCACATTATTATTATTATTATTATTATTATTATTAATAATAACAATAATAATAATAATAATAATAATGTCAATATAATAATAAGCATTTTAATTTACTTTTACAATGTTCAAGAAATCACCAGTATTATGATGAAGCTGACTCCACCTAATGCCTGATTTTGAAAAATGGAGTATTAAGGGTTTAAGTAACAAAGGTTACATGATAAGTGGAGCAGTAAAATGGATATGAATTTAAAAGTGCATTTGTGCAGTATGTGCCAAAGTGTATTTTATAATATTACTTAAGTAAAAGTCTTAAAATATGACATTTACTGTACTTGTGTATCAAAAGTACTGTAAAAGCGCTATATAAATACACACCATTACCAACTCTTGCTAGTAAAGATAGAGGAAATTTAGTGTAGTGAAAGTAAAAGTTGCTAGAAATGCAAATAAAGTAAAGTACAGATGAATTTTGTACTCAAGTACAGTAACAAAGTGCTTGTATGTCTTTACATTTAATTTTACATTTTATTAAAGCCATTGGCAACATTTGAATGCTGTAGATATAAGATGATTTTTATCACATAGAAATTCAATACTTTACACTTAACCATGAAGATTACTAGATACACATATACACTGGTTTACACCTGAAAAATGTGCTTGAGTTACACTCCAAAGAGCAGTATCCAGTGTGGTCCTGGTCTACACAGTAGATCCTGAGTGAATGAATGATAGTGAGTAGAAATGAGCAGTTCATTAAATAACCTTGTTGCTTTCCATCCCGCAGCGATCGTCTATAATTCCACGGGTGTGCTGACGTGTTTCGATCTGTACAGTCTGTATTTGGAGTGTGCTGATCCCACTGGTTGTGGACTGGGCTTTAACAGCATGGCATGGGACTACCAGGTACTGCACACACGTCATCATGTTTGTGGAGCTCGACACACAGCAGTCTGATGATGAGACGAGAGACAATCCCAGACAAGAATAGGAAAGTAATACAGAACAACCCAGAGAGAGAGGATTCAAGACAGAAAACCAGGTGCTAGTGTTGTACACGTACCACAGTTTGAGAACCATGTTTGTCAGCTGTCTCTGCTTGTGTGGTGGTTACAGGCATGTACAGAGGTCAACCTGTGCTTTGAGAGCAACAACGTGACGGACATGTTTCCTCCCATGACGTTCACTGAGGCAGAGCGCGAGCGCTACTGCTCCAAACGCTGGGCCGTGGTCCCGAGACCAGACTGGTTCAAAACCCAGTTCTGGGGTGATGGTGAGTGTCATGAGGCCAAACACTTACTGCTGCACGTGTTTTCTTAAGATTTGACAAAGGAGCTTTGTTAGAAGTTCCAAATGTCCTGAGCAGCTTCTGAGGACATTTGCTTCCTCACGTCCACGCTCTGTAGACAATCTCTGCAACTGAAGAGTCAAATGTGCACTTCATCTGAATCATTGAATTGCTTTATGTACGGTTGCAAACGATTCATCGATAAATGAATGAATGAATGAATGAATGAGTATTTGTTTTCTGGGTTCTTTGCTTTTTCTACCAAAAAATAAATGGATCGTGGACAAAACAAGAGATTTACAGCTTTTATGGACAAAACAGAAAATAATCCACAGATTATTCAATTATGAAAACAATTGTTGGTTGCTGCTCTATACAGTAAATTTCTAGTTTAATTGCATTTTTTTACTTTTTCACTTTTTCTTGTACTATACAAATATTGAGAAATATATTAATATTGTTGACAATATCATTGTAATAAAATGTAAGGCTGCAACTAATGGTTCATTTCATAATCGAGTAACGTGTCGACGTTTTTCTTGATTAATCGAGTAATCGTTTGGTCGTTAAAATGTCAGAAAGTGTTGGTCCATGTTTGTCAAACTTGGAAATGATGGCGTTCTAAAACGTCCTGTTAGAGAACAGATATATATATATATATATATATACATATATATATATAACATTTTAAGGACCAAGCGATTATTTATATATATATATATATATATATATAGGGAAGGGAACTTGTTTCCTTGTCTGTGCTGACGCGTGTGTCTGTGTTCAGCTCTCTCCACAGCCAGTAACATCATCTTCTCCAACGGTGATCTGGACCCATGGGCAAATGGAGGGGTGAGTTTGAAGCCACCCACAGGGTTCCCAGGGGTCCTGAAAATCCTTGAAAGTTGGGGAATTCAAAAATGTTTTTAAATCAAGGCCCCTTGAAAGTTTTTGGAAATGGCCCTAAATAGACACGGGTCATTGAAGGTGTTTGTGCGGAAAACAAGTTCAGTTCATATTTAGGTGAATGTCCTTGTTTGTTATGACGCCACCTGCTGTTTGATGCCCTGCATTGCATGATGAGTTGTAATTACTCGCGATGTTGTGGACACTCTCTCTCTCTCTCTGCCATTTCAAAATGAGATTCCATGCAGAACAATGAGTGCAAATTCCACGATCTCTGTCTCACCAAAGGAAATGACAAAGACTGACTTTAAACTAAGATCCTGAGGACAATCACTTGTCCAGATGCAGATCTTGCTGTAGATCACTGACAGTGGATGCCGCGGGAGAAGCGGCTCTTACACGTTGCCCTCCCATCTTAAGCTGTATCAGCACATTTGGTCCTGGAATGTCCTTGAAAAGCCCTTGAATTTGATGCCAACCCAGGTGAGGGAATCCTGCACTCAGTATTTGAGTGAGCTGAGGAACTACAAATGTAATGAACTCCTGTATCGGTCATTTAAATACACTTCAGGGACACCTGCAGTGACCACAGTAAATCTTACGTCATGTGAACGCGTGGGTCAGAAACAACAGTGTCTTTATTCGCCTCTCTGCTGTTGAAGGTACGGAAGTCCCTGAGCTCGTCTCTGATCGCCATCAACATCCCTGAAGGAGCTCATCACCTGGACCTGAGGTACAGACGCCCGCCGTCCTCTGCTCTGCACAGTCTCACACTTCACATGTGTGACGTGTCCCCGTTTGTCTCACACAGAGGACACGACGACGCCGATCCTGCATCACTGGTCACTGCCAGGAAGACGGAAGCAGACGTCATCGCTCAGTGGGTGAAGATGGAGAGGAGCAGATTACTGCGCTTATGAAATCCCGGGACTTGTATTTATTAATTAATTAATATCAAGAATACTTTTTGTTTTTCCATAACATGCACAAAAACACACTTTTTATTCATGAATCAACATAATAATGACACACATTAAATCCAACTTTGTATAGGACAACTCACAAAGGATGAATCATTTTTAATCCCTGGGATTATTTCATGTGAGTGACTTGAAAACTTGCCAACATGCAGTTCCCCACAAGAGGGAGCCTGCATCTTTTTTTTTTTTGTCATTTTAATGATTAATAATCTTATTTAAGGTTCTTACTTTATGTTCGCTAAAAAATATGTATTCTATCTGCAACAAAACCGTGTTTTTCATAAATATTTTTTATTTTATTTAGTTTTTATTTATTTAACCAGATAAAAGACCCATTGAGATGAAAATCTCTTTCACATGGGTGAGCTGGCCAAGAAAGGCAGCAGCACACGTCATCGTTAATAAGAAACAGGGAGGAAACACTTTCAAAACAAACATTGAAATATAAAAGTGCTACTAGGCAGACAAAGTGCAGGAGTTTTGGTTGCAGTAACAATTTAAGATTTTAAATTTCATTTCAGATTGTTGACAGTCAAATACAAGTTGGCAATTTAAGTTCAGTTTGGAGAGGACAGAGAAACTGAAGGCTTTTTTTCCCATTTCTGTCCGAACACGGGAGCAGACGACAAGACTGATGCTGGTTCACTTCTGTCTGAAGTTTGCATGTTCTCCATGTCCTCCTTGTGTGTGCATGTTCTCCATGTTCTCCTCGTGTGTGCATGTTCTCCATGTTCTCCTCGTGTGTGCATGTTCTCCATGTTCTCCTCGTGTGTGCATGTTCTCCATGTTCTCAATGTTCTCCTCATGTGTGCATGTTCTCCATGTTCTCCTCGTGTGTGCATGTTCTCCATGTTCTCAATGTTCTCCTCATGTGTGCATGTTCTCCTCGTGTGTGCATGTTCTCCATGTTCTCCTCGTGTGTGCATGTTCTCCATGTTCTCCTTGTGTGTGCATGTCCTCCTCGTGTGTGCATGTTCTCCATGTTCTCCTCGTGTGTGCATGTTCACCTCGTGTGTGCATGTTCTCCATGTCCTCCTTGTGTGTGCATGTTCTCCATGTTCTCCTCGTGTGTGCATGTTCTCCATGTTCTCCTCGTGTGTGCATGTTCTCCATGTTCTCAATGTTCTCCTCATGTGTGCATGTTTTCCTCGTGTGTGCATGTTCTCCTCGTGTGTGCATGTTCTCCATGTTCTCCTCGTGTGTGCATGTCCTCCTCGTGTGTGCATGTTCTCCATGTTCTCCTTGTGTGTGCATGTTCTCCATGTTCTCCTTGTGTGTGCATGTTCTCCATGTTCTCCTCGTGTGTGCATGTTCTCCATGTTCTCCTCGTGTGTGCATGTTCTCCATGTTCTCCTTGTGTGTGCATGTTCTCCATGTTCTCCTTGTGTGTGCATGTTCTCCATGTTCTCCTCGTGTGTGCATGTTATCCATGTCCTCCTTGTGTGTGCATGTTCTCCATGTTCTCCTTGTGTGTGCATGTTCTCCTGAAGGCTTCTCCAGTTTCCTCCCACAGTACAAAAACACATAGTGGAGACACTTGTAAATTTTTGGAAATGTACATTTTATGGTTCGTATATTCCAACAAGTAAAAAGGACAGGGTTAATTCAAGATTACACGTCTAACACAGCGAGTGTTCACATATGCATTCTTAGTATTTCTTTTTTTAATATACTGTATATGATGAAGAAATTATGATATTAATATAATTATTATTATAATCATTATTTCACAAAACATTTCTCCCTTAAAATCAAGAAGACTTCATAAGCCCTTGTGGAGCTTTGGCGCCTCCCAGTGGGCGTGGCGTCAGGCTCTCTTATAGGTCTTATTTCTTGGCGTTTCATCTAAATAAGCAGGGCTGGCCCTCAGCTGAATTTTTTACACTTTAATTTAATTTACTCTTCTGTATTTGAAGTGACGCTCTAACTGTGGTGAAACTGAACAGGAACTAAACAAGTAAAGCAGTTTTTTTTAAACTTAAACAGATGTGCAAATGTGCACTAAATCAGAAAATCTACAAAATAAAACCAAATAACTTGAGCACAACACTTTTTAGATATCTCAATATATTTAGTTTTCTTTAATATGTTAAGACGTGTATTTTCTTCACATCTCCGTCATGGGGCCTTAAGCAGACGCTCTGTAAATAAGCCTTTTTTCCATATTTTAAACACTGATGTCCAGTCTCTCTTCAAAACAAGTATCTTTAGTGTTTTTCTATCACGAGAACACACAGTTGGTGCATTAGCTGTGTGCAGAGAGTCACGTCCGGGCTGCACAGTGACGTGTGATCAGGACATGGGCAGATGACAGCAGTTACATCATGCGGTCCGTGGCAGAAATGGAAAGTATGAGTTGGCCGTTACTCCTCTGCACCTCCGCGGTGAGAAATGTTACAGAACTCTGTTATTCCAGGTAATTCACTCACGTCGGGACGTGTTGGTTTGAAGCGGCGGCTGTCTGCACAGACAAGGCCTCCATTATGCTCCCAGAACTGGGCTCTATGGGCCGTTTTTTTCATCAGTCGTCACTTATAAAGCTGTCCCTTCATGCTAATGAAAATAAGAAAATAAGTCTCTACCTGTTTGGACGACTGTGCAACAACAAACAAGCTTCTCTCAGTGAGTTAAAGAAAGGGTTAGGCCTGGAGCAGAACCATATCTTCAGAGATAAGCCCGAGTATTTACTTCTCACTCGCCTTTTATATCATATCACAGAGGCAGAATGTCTTTGTTGCTTGGGTTTTGGTCGTCCAGCGAATGTTGACTTTGTAATTAACTCCTTATCTTTGATGCTCTGTTGCCAAATCACAGAGCATCAAAGATAAGGAGTTAATTACAAAGTCAACATTGTGTTCACAAATTATGAAACTGTATCACGCAAAAGTATTTGCTGGCGAGACAGAGGTGAGACTCTTGGACGTGCCACACACCAAATATCCAGGTTTGAAAGCGAAGTTTAAAGCCAATAAATACGTTATATTGACAGGTGTAAAGTTGCAGAGTGAGTCACAATCCTTCTGTAAGTTCTTGGTGTGACACGTCATCACCACAGGAAATGGGGCAGAGCAGAGTTTGGACGTGCTGAGGTGCAGCTGACAGCTCACAAATCCCCTGAAGGTTTAATGTAACATACTTTTTATTTGTGATCTCCATTCAAATGGATGCACACTTTTATTCTGAATATATATGGTTTGAAAGACATTTTAATTATCATTTTTATTGCCCTTTTCATCGTTAACAGGCTCACATTGTTTTAAATTTCTCACATATTTAGGTCGAGGTACTTTCGGCTTCTCCTTCCTGACGGCCCTGGAATACTTCCACGCACAGATTTTGGAATCACACGTAAAGAGTGCGTTGGGTGTGTGTGGACAGAGCATGTGCAACCTGAATTTGCGTCCTATTCCCTGCGTCCAGACTTGTACCGCCACCCGATGGTGAAGTGGGATACTACAGATAAATACTGTATACTTCATATGAACCCAAAAGTATGATGTATGAGATGAATTTACAAAGACGAAAACTGAGCACAACTCTAGTTTTAGTTTTATTTCAGTTGACGAAAATGTTTTTTCAATTTTAGTTTTCGTTACTTTTCGTTAACTATAATAACCTTTTTTTATACGTCGTGAAGAACATTTCGACATGTGCCATCGTAGAAGAAGAAACTTGGACTGTGCACAACATACCAGACCACAGGGAAAGAATGCCCCATATTGTTCATTGTATACCTGCAGATGGACAGACATGTAAGAAGGGGGGCACAGGTTTTCGTCCTCAAATTTCACCTGTCCTCTGTAACCCCTCTGCTCTGTGCTGCAGCCATGAATTGAGTTTATTGTGAGCGGCAGGCGAACACAGGAGGGGAGGACCAAAGAAGCCAGTGTGTGAGACCTCAGTGATACCTGCATCCACTGCTTATGATAACCATGAAAACCATGGACCTTTAACCCTTTACTGGGCAAAGAACTGTATTTGGGAATGTCCAAAGACAAAGACAGGCCTGCGACACTTCTTGTATATTCTTATCTATACTAACAAAAGGAAAAGAAAGTCTCGTTATATCCACGCGACATAAGCATGATGAGAAACCTCCGCAGGGGTTCTGCTGCAGCTCCCAGGAACAGCAGATGCCATCTAAGGAAAAGAGTAGAGAGACAGACACTGAGGTGTGGTCCCACTCCTGAACATTAGATAACACACATATATATAATATGTACAACCATGACCTTTAAACAGTTCCTGAAATCCCAGTTGAAAACAGTGCAGTGGAGGCCAGATATTGTGAAAGCTGCACGTTCACAGATTACAGATCAGATTACCTTTATCTTTACTGTCTTTGCTGCTGTAAAACTGTAAATGTAGAAGTCTTATCTTATTCTGAAAATACCACGCTACAGATTTCTAGATTTTACTTGCGTATAAAAATGTTGTGGTTTTAAATGTGTCATCACCAGCTGCTGCTTCCTGGAACTAAAACAGTGCTAAAACACAACTGTCCTGCTGACTGTTTTATTTATAATTATTATTTTTTTAATTATTAAATTATTTATAATTAAATATTAATATTTATAAATATTGAGCATGTGTCTGCCTGTTAGCATGTCAGCAACAGGCGGACATCGAGAGTGAGTGACGTGCTTTAGAGCATCTTCACTGCAGACCCTTGTTTTTGAGAGGGGTACTGAGACTTTTTAGGTCTGGTATCGTTCAGTCTGTCTGGTGCTTAACCGCGAGCTCTGCTGGATCCTGCGTGTTAAACTGAACTACAGTTTGCGACTCACAGATGGAAATGTACACCATGCTTTCTCAATCTCTAATGTCATCTACCGGAGCTCTATATAATACATTTGTTACGTATTAATTAATGTGTTTAGGACTGCCCCAAAATAATGGGAATATCCGGTCTGACATAACGAGGGCATAACAAGACGAGAGGCGAAGAACCTGAGCAACTAATCACAACAAAGAGATGATTATATGCATTCTGGGTTACTCATTCATGGCCTCTTGTCGTCGTAATGGAGAACTTTAATCCCTGACACAAGGTCTATTGTAGCTGCCCGTGTGATGTTGTGTGATATCTGAGGTGGTGCTTCCTGCCACTGCAGAGCGGTGTCTAAAAAACTCCACTCATGTTATGAACATATGCTGTGTTTCCATCATGGTATGGTTCGCTTTCTCCGTCACAGGTTCCAGAGACAAACAACCATTCACTCTCACACCGACGGTCAATTTAGAGAGTCAAATTCACCTAATCCCTTTACTGCATGTTGTTTGTACTGTGGGAGGAAACACACACACACACGGGGAGAACATGCAAACTCCATGCAGAGAGGCCCTTGTTCTGACCGGCTCTCCTATCATTTACTAAAATGTTCAGTTGGATTTGTCTTCCTCACAGAAGGACAAACTTACAGACAAAAACATAACCTCCTTGGTAACAAATGGCAAGATTTAAAAGTATTTCATTATAGATGCCGGGGCCTCTGCCTTTTTCAAAGCTGCAAACGAATACTCATCATAGTAAAACTAAGGAGCGAGCCATTTGACTCCTATTATGTTCCTCAAAGTCATGCTGTGAGGGACAATACCTGATTTAACTATTTAGCAGCCAAACAGACAGAAAGCGGATGCTTTTGCAGCCACCACCTGTTACTTCTGCAGCGCTGCAGGACATCCTCGTGTCACATTACCTTTCCATTCACAGTGAGCGAGTCTCATTTCAGCCAGGGTGACCACCGGCCCATCAACTCTGTCTATGGGTGTTTACAGTATAGTAAAGTACTGATAGGCATTTATATGATGAATAGAATAGAAACATCAGCGATTTAAAGTGGTCTCTTGCCATAGAAGGAGGAGTGGAGGAGTGTTCTTCTCTTTGTTAAAAATCTGCAGTTTCATTCCCACACACTGAGGTCAACATGGCGACGAATTCTCACCTTACAGTAAAAGTAGTGTCCACCATCAAACACCGTCACAACATGGACAGTGTAATTGGTCATTGGAACGACTGAAAAAGAAGACTCCCAATTGAGTAAACACTGGCTCGGTCTATACCATAATATCCTGCCAGAACAGGTTTTCATGACATCCTTTAATTTTGTAAAAATGTATATATTAATCAGAATAAAAAATATGGGCTATTCATGGAAGAGGATTAGGGCCACGTGTGACTTTTTTGGAAGCAAAAAGAAATAAAATGAAGCCAGAATTCTGAGATTAAAGTCAGAATTGAACTTTGATGTCAGAATTCAGAATAATTAAACTTTATTTTTATTTTTTTTCATATTAATAATCACATGTGGCCCTAATCCCCTTCCTAATAAACTGTCAAATGCAGATTTAAAATACTTTCAAATCTTTGTCTATTCACATAATAAACACCAAGTCTCCCTTAAACGATCATATTTGCTTGATCACAGACGCTTTTCCATCAGTTTCTCCTCCAAACATGTCAGCAGGAATGGATCCACTTTAGGGTCAAATTTGTTAGCAAACCAGTGGCCATAGTTCAGGAGCCAGCGCAGTTCGGCAGCTCCGTAAATGCAAACACTCCTCACGTGTGTGCCCGTGCAGGCGGGGTAAAGTTTTCCTTCTAAGTAGTTCCACTTTACGAGTCGCGTCTTACTCCTCAGATCGGTAATATCTGCTTCTGACCTGGGAATATGTCCTGGAACTCCAGGCAGCCTGGAGAGTGTGGCCCAGAAGTGTTCGTCTGGTGAGTACGTGTCAGCAGACCATGACAGGAAGTCCTTCGCTACCTGGCTGCTGCTGATGTGATTCACAAAATCCCACGACAGGACGAAAAATGCGCTGCCAACGAACATCTGGATCCCATGAGGAGGAGCGTCTTTGGCCGCCGTGGTTTTCACGGGCATGCGATGATACTCGTAGGGCACTTTCTTAAGCTCGTGCTGGAAGTGGAAACGCTGCTTCTTGAATTCACTGGGGCGACTGGTCTCCAGCATGTTACTGCCATTCAGTTGCTTCAGTTCAAGCACCAGCTCATAGTTTGACTTCAGAGGAAAGTCCTGGCCACACAGGTTGATGGCATACTTCCACTTGACCTCAGACCTCATCAGGTCAGAGAGGCAGTTGAGGTCGGCATACAGCCTGGTGATGTGGGCGTATTCCACAGACTCCAGTCTGGAGGCGATGAAAACATTTGGAATGCACCGAGCCAGGTTTTGAACGGCCTTTATGAACACTGGGGAGGACTTCTGATCATAGTGAATGCAGTAGATGTTATGAGGTGCGTAGATGGCATGAAGAACACGCTCCACCATGGGTGCATTTTTATGCACCACCAGAGAATAAGCCAGCGGGAAGCTCCGCTCCGCCTCCGACACAGGAACTTGATTGTAAGCCCTTGCTCTGATGAATGTTTGACAGTCTGAAGTTAGACTCAGTGTGCTCTCATCATCCACGTCCACGGCCACTTTCCTTCTAATCTCAAGAGTTTTGCCTATTTCCATGGGGTCGAGCTCGTAAATGGCTGTGCAGTTGATGTTATACTTGTGGTTGAGAATTCCGTAGACGCTGGCTGGGATTCCATAAGGATCAATGTAGACACTGTCCCTCGGCGTCACTTTAATGTAGACCAGCAGACAGACCGCCAGCACAAACAGAGAAAACAGGAGACACCTGTGTTTCACGTTTTGAAGGCACCGGACACATCGTATTTTCATTCTGGGAGCAAAGAGCAAAAAAAAGAATAAACAAGACATGAATTTGTATTCTCATTTTATTTAAGTAACTTATGAAGGTTAATGTTATAGCAAATTCAATCACTGGTGTAAGAGGTCAGTGACCTCTATGGTGTCTAATTTTGATCTGAAGGTTACATAGGAGTGAGGTGAGCATGACACTTTTTACACACTCAAAAATTTGGACGACATACTATACTATGACTTTTTTGACAGATTTTGGACGACATACTATACTATGACTTCTTTGACCGATTTTGGACGACATACTATACTATGACTTTTTTGACAGATTTTGGACGACATACTATACTATGACTTCTTTGACCGATTTTGGACGACATACTATACTATGACTTTTTTGACTAATTTTGGACGACATACTATACTATGACTTTTCTGACAGATTTTGGACGACATACTGTACTATGACTTTTTTGGGTGATTTTGGACGACATACTATACTATGACTTTTTTGGGTGATTTTGGACAACATACTATACTATGACGTTTTTCACTGTTTTTGGACAACATACAAAACTATGACTTTTTTGACCAATTTTAGATGACATACTATACTATGACGTTTTTTGACCGATTTTGGACGGCATACTATACTATGACTTTTTTGACCGATTTTGGATGACATACTATACTATGACGTTTGGGACCAATTTCGGACGACATACTATACTATGACGTTTTTGACCGATTTTGGACGACATACTATACTATGCCGTTTTGGACCTATTTTGGACGACATACTGTACTATGACTTTTTTGACCGATTTTGGACGACATACTATACTATGACTTTTTTGACCGATTTTGGACGACATACTATACTATGATGTTTTTAACAGATTTTGAACGACATACTATACTATGACTTTTTTGACAGATTTTGGACGACATACTATACTATGACTTTTTTGACTGATTTTGGACGACATACTATACTATGACGTTTTTGACTGATTTTGGACGACATACTATACTATGACTTTTTTGACCGATTTTGGACGACATACTATACTATGACGTTTTTGACCGATTTTGGACGTCAACTATACTATGCCGTTTTGGACCTATTTTGGACGACATACTGTACTATGACTTTTTTGACCGATTTTGGACGACATACTATACTATGACTTTTTTGACCGATTTTGGACGACATACTATACTATGATGTTTTTAACAGATTTTGAACGACATACTATACTATGACTTTTTTGACAGATTTTGGACGACATACTATACTATGACTTTTTTGACAGATTTTGAACGACATACTATACTATGACTTTTTTGACAAATTTTGGATGACATACTATACTATGACTTTTTTGACAGATTTTGGACGACATACTATACTATGACTTCTTTGACCGATTTTGGATGACATACTATACTATGACTTTTTGACTAATTTTGGACGACATACTATACTATGACTTTTTTGACAGATTTTGGTCGACATACTATACTATGACTTTTTTGACTAATTTTGGACGACATACTATACTATGACTTTTTTGACAGATTTTGGACGACATACTATACTATGACTTTTTTGACAGATTTTGGACGACATACTATACTATTACTTTTTTGACAGATTTTGAACGACATACTATACTATGACTTTTTTGACAGATTTTGGACGACATACTATAGTATTACTTTTTTGACAGATTTTGAACGACATACTATACTATGACTTTTTTGGGTGATTTTGGACGACATACTATACTATGACTTTTTTGAGTGATTTTGGACGACATACTATACTATGACTTTTTTGACAGATTTTGGACGACATACTATACTATGACTTCTTTGACCGATTTTGGATGACATACTATACTATGACTTTTTGACTAATTTTGGACGACATACTATACTATGACTTTTTTGACAGATTTTGGTCGACATACTATACTATGACTTTTTTGACTAATTTTGGACGACATACTATACTATGACTTTTTTGACAGATTTTGGACGACATACTATACTATGACTTTTTTTTGACAGATTTTGGACGACATACTATACTATGACTTTTTTGACAGATTTTGAACGACATACTATACTATGACTTTTTTGACAGATTTTGGACGACATACTATAGTATTACTTTTTTGACAGATTTTGAACGACATACTATACTATGACTTTTTTGGGTGATTTTGGACGACATACTATACTATGACTTTTTTGAGTGATTTTGGACGACTTACTATACTATGACTTTTCTGACAGATTTTGGACGACATACTATACTATGACTTTTTTGACAGATTTTGGTCGACATACTATACTATGACTTTTTTGACTAATTTTGGACGACATACTATACTATGACGTTTTTGACTAATTTTGGACGACATACTATACTATGACGTTTTTTGACCGATTTTGGACGGCATACTATACTATGACTTTTTTGACCGATTTTGGATGACATACTATACTATGACGTTTGGGACCAATTTCGGACGACAAACTATACTATGACGTTTTTGACCGATTTTGGACGACATACTATACTATGCCGTTTTGGACCTATTTTGGACGACATACTGTACTATGACTTTTTTGACCGATTTTGGACGACATACTATACTATGACTTTTTTGACCGATTTTGGACGACATACTATACTATGATGTTTTTAACAGATTTTGAACGACATACTATGCTATGACTTTTTTGACAGATTTTGAACGACATACTATACTATGACTTTTTTGACAGATTTTGGACGACATACTATACTATGACTTCTTTGACCGATTTTGGATGACATACTATACTATGACTTTTTTGACAGATTTTGGACGACATACTATAGTATGACTTTTTTGACCGATTTTGGACGACATACTATATACTATGACTTTTTTGACAGATTTTGGACGACATACTATACTATGACTTTTTTGACAGATTTTGAACGACATACTATACTATGACTTTTTTGACAGATTTTGGACGACATACTATAGTATTACTTTTCTGACAGATTTTGGACGACATACTATACTATGACTTTTTTGACTAATTTTGGACGACATACTATACTATGACTTTTTTGACAGATTTTGAACGACATACTATACTATGACTTTTTTGACAAATTTTGGATGACATACTATACTATGACTTTTTTGACAGATTTTGGACGACATACTATACTATGACTTCTTTGACCGATTTTGGATGACATACTATACTATGACTTTTTGAATAATTTTGGACGACATACTATACTATGACTTTTTTGACAGATTTTGGTCGACATACTATACTATGACTTTTTTGACTAATTTTGGACGACATACTATACTATGACTTTTTTGACAGATTTTGGACGACATACTATACTATGACTTTTTTGACAGATTTTGGACGACATACTATACTATTACTTTTTTGACAGATTTTGAACGACATACTATACTATGACTTTTTTGACAGATTTTGGACGACATACTATAGTATTACTTTTTTGACAGATTTTGAACGACATACTATACTATGACTTTTTTGGGTGATTTTGGACGACATACTATACTATGACTTTTTTGAGTGATTTTGGACGACATACTATACTATGACTTTTTTGACAGATTTTGGACGACATACTATACTATGACTTTTTTGACAGATTTTGAACGACATACTATACTATGACTTTTTTGACAGATTTTGGACGACATACTATAGTATTACTTTTCTGACAGATTTTGGACGACATACTATACTATGACTTTTTTGACTAATTTTGGACGACATACTATACTATGACTTTTTTGACAGATTTTGAACGACATACTATACTATGACTTTTTTGACAAATTTTGGATGACATACTATACTATGACTTTTTTGACAGATTTTGGACGACATACTATACTATGACTTTTTTGACCGATTTTGGACGACATACTATACTATGATGTTTTTAACAGATTTTGGACGACATGCTATACTATGACTTTTTTGACAGATTTTGGACGACATACTATACTATGACTTTTTTGACTAATTTTGGACGACATACTATACTATGACTTTTTTGACAGATTTTGGACGACATACTATACTATGACTTTTTTGACAGATTTTGGACGACATACTATACTATTACTTTTTTGACAGATTTTGAACGACATACTATACTATGACTTTTTTGACAGATTTTGGACGACATACTATAGTATTACTTTTTTGACAGATTTTGAACGACATACTATACTATGACTTTTTTGGGTGATTTTGGACGACATACTATACTATGACTTTTTTGACTAATTTTGGACGACATACTATACTATGACTTTTTTGACAGATTTTGGACGACATACTATACTATGACTTCTTTGACCGATTTTGGATGACATACTATACTATGCCTTTTTTGACAGATTTTGGACGACATACTATACTATGACTTTTTTGACAGATTTTGGACGGCATACTATACTATTACTTTTTTGACAGATTTTGAACGACATACTATACTATGACTTTTTTGACAGATTTTGGACGACATACTATAGTATTACTTTTTTGACAGATTTTGAACGACATACTATACTATGACTTTTTTGACTAATTTTGGACGACATACTATACTATGACTTTTTTGACAGATTTTGAACGACATACTATACTATGACTTTTTTGACAAATTTTGGATGACATACTATACTATGACTTTTTTGACAGATTTTGGACGACATACTATACTATGACTTCTTTGACCGATTTTGGATGACATACTATACTATGACTTTTTGACTAATTTTGGACGACATGCTATACTATGACTTTTTTGACAGATTTTGGACGACATACTATACTATGACTTTTTTGACTAATTTTGGACGACATACTATACTATGACTTTTTTGACAGATTTTGGACGACATACTATACTATGACTTTTTTGACAGATTTTGGACGACATACTATACTATTACTTTTTTGACAGATTTTGAACGACATACTATACTATGACTTTTTTGACAGATTTTGGACGACATACTATAGTATTACTTTTTTGACAGATTTTGAACGACATACTATACTATGACTTTTTTGGGTGATTTTGGACGACATACTATACTATGACTTTTTTGACTAATTTTGGACGACATACTATACTATGACTTTTTTGACAGATTTTGGACGACATACTATACTATGACTTCTTTGACCGATTTTGGATGACATACTATACTATGCCTTTTTTGACAGATTTTGGACGACATACTATACTATGACTTTTTTGACAGATTTTGGACGGCATACTATACTATTACTTTTTTGACAGATTTTGAACGACATACTATACTATGACTTTTTTGACAGATTTTGGACGACATACTATAGTATTACTTTTTTGACAGATTTTGAACGACATACTATACTATGACTTTTTTGACAGATTTTGAACGACATACTATACTATGACTTTTTTGGGTGATTTTGGACGACATACTATACTATGACTTTTTTGAGTGATTTTGGACGACTTACTATACTATGACTTTTCTGACAGATTTTGGACGACATACTATACTATGACTTTTTTGACTAATTTTGGACGACATACTATAATATGACTTTTTTGACAGATTTTGAACGACATACTATACTATGACTTTTTTGACAAATTTTGGACGACATACTATACTATGACTTTTTTGACAGATTTTGGACGACATACTATACTATGACTTTTTTGGGTGATTTTGGACGACATACTATACTATGACTTTTTTGACAGATTTTGAACGACATACTATACTATGACTTTTTTGACAGATTTTGAACGTCATACTATACTATGACTTTTTTGACTAATTTTGGACGACATACTATACTATGACTTTTTTGACAGATTTTGGACGACATACTATACTATGACTTTTTTGACAGATTTTGAACGACATACTATACTATGACTTTTTTGACAGATTTTGAACGACATACTATACTATGACTTTTTTGACTAAATTTGGACAACATACTATACTATGACGTTTTTGACCGATTTTGGACGACATACTATCCTATGACTTTTTGGACCTATTTTGGACGACATACTATACTATGACTTTTTTGACAGATTTTGGACGACATACTATAATATGACTTTTTTGGGTGATTTTGGACAACATACTATACTATGACGTTTTGGACAGATTTTGGACGACATACTGTACTATGAATTTTTTGAGTGATTTTGGACGACATACTATACTATGACTTTTTTGGGTGATTTTGGACAACATACTATACTATGACGTTTTTGACCGATTTTGGACGGCAAACTATACTATGACTTTTTTGACCGATTTTGGACGACATACTATACTATGACGTTTTTGACCGATTTTGGACGGCATACTATACTATGACTTTTTTGACCGATTTTGGACGACATACTATATATGACGTTTGTGACCAATTTCGGACGACATACTATACTATGACGTTTTTGACCGATTTTGGACGACATACTATACTATGCCGTTTTGGACCTATTTTGGACAACATACTGTACTATGACTTTTTTGACCGATTTGGACGACATACTATACTATGACTTTTTTGACCTTTTTTTGGACGACATACTATACTATGACGTTTTTGACAGATTTTGAACGACAAACTATGCTATGACTTTTTTGACAGATTTTGGACGACATACTATACTATGACTTTTTTGACAGATTTTGGACGACATACTATACTATGACTTTTTTGACAGATCTTGGACGACATACTATACTATGACTTTTTTGACAGATTTTGGACGACATACTATACTATGACTTTTTTGAGTGATTTTGGACGACATACTATACGATGACTTTTTTGACTGATTTCGGACGACATACTATACTATGACTTTTTTGACTAATTTTGGACGACATACTATACTATGACTTTTTTGACAGATTTTGAACGACATACTATACTATGACTTTTTTGGGTGATTTTGGACGACATACTATACTATGACTTTTTTGACAGATTTTGGACGACATACTATACTATGACTTTTTTGACAGATTTTGAACGACATACTATACTATGACTTTTTTGACAGATTTTGGACGACATACTATACTATGACTTTTCGGACAAATTTTGGACGACATACTATACTATGACTTTTTTTGAGTGATTTTGAACGACATACTATACTATGACTTTTTTGACAGATTTTGGACGACATACTATACTATGACTTTTTTGACAGATTTTGAACGACATACTATACTATGACTTTTTTGACAGATTTTGGACGACATACTATACTATGACTTTTCTGACAAATTTTGGACGACATACTATACTATGACTTTTTTGGGTGATTTTGGACGACATACTATACTATGACTTTTTTGACAGATTTTGGACGACATACTATACTATGACTTTTTTGACAGATTTTGAACGACATACTATACTATGACTTTTTTGACAGATTTTGGACGACATACTATACTATGACTTTTCTGACAAATTTTGGACGACATACTATACTATGACTTTTTTTGAGTGATTTTGAACGACATACTATACTATGACGTTTTTGACCGATTTTGGACGACATACTATACTATGACGTTTTGGACCGATTTTGGACGACATACTATACTATGACTTTTTTGACTGATTTCGGACGACATACTATACTATGACTTTTTTGACAGATTTTGGACGACATACTATACTATGACTTTTTTGACTGATTTTGGACGACATACTATAGTATGACTTTTTTGACAGATTTTGGACGACATACTATACTATGACTTTTTTGACAGATTTTGGACGACATACTATACTATGACTTTTTGACAGATTTTGGACGACATACTATACTATGACGTTTTGGACCGATTTTGGACGACATACTATACTATGACTTTTTTGACAGATTTTGGACGACATACTATACTATGACTTTTTGACAGATTTTGGACGACATACTATACTATGACGTTTTGGACCGATTTTGGACGACATACTATACTATGACTTTTTTGACAGATTTTGGACGACATACTATACTATGACTTTTTTGACAGATTTTGGACGACATACTATACTATGACTTTTTTGGGTGATTTTGGACGACATACTATACTATGACTTTTTTGACAGATTTTGAACGACATACTATACTATGACTTTTTTGACAGATTTTGAACGTCATACTATACTATGACTTTTTTGACTAATTTTGGACGACATACTATACTATGACTTTTTTGACAGATTTTGGACGACATACTATACTATGACTTTTTTGACAGATTTTGAACGACATACTATACTATGACTTTTTTGACAGATTTTGAACGACATACTATACTATGACTTTTTTGACTAAATTTGGACAACATACTATACTATGACGTTTTTGACCGATTTTGGACGACATACTATCCTATGACTTTTTGGACCTATTTTGGACGACATACTATACTATGACTTTTTTGACAGATTTTGGACGACATACTATAATATGACTTTTTTGGGTGATTTTGGACAACATACTATACTATGACGTTTTGGACAGATTTTGGACGACATACTGTACTATGAATTTTTTGAGTGATTTTGGACGACATACTATACTATGACTTTTTTGGGTGATTTTGGACAACATACTATACTATGACGTTTTTGACCGATTTTGGACGGCAAACTATACTATGACTTTTTTGACCGATTTTGGACGACATACTATACTATGACGTTTTTGACCGATTTTGGACGGCATACTATACTATGACTTTTTTGACCGATTTTGGACGACATACTATATATGACGTTTGTGACCAATTTCGGACGACATACTATACTATGACGTTTTTGACCGATTTTGGACGACATACTATACTATGCCGTTTTGGACCTATTTTGGACAACATACTGTACTATGACTTTTTTGACCGATTTGGACGACATACTATACTATGACGTTTTTGACAGATTTTGAACGACAAACTATGCTATGACTTTTTTGACAGATTTTGGACGACATACTATACTATGACTTTTTTGACAGATTTTGGACGACATACTATACTATGACTTTTTTGACAGATCTTGGACGACATACTATACTATGACTTTTTTGACAGATTTTGGACGACATACTATACTATGACTTTTTTGAGTGATTTTGGACGACATACTATACGATGACTTTTTTGACTGATTTCGGACGACATACTATACTATGACTTTTTTGACTAATTTTGGACGACATACTATACTATGACTTTTTTGACAGATTTTGAACGACATACTATACTATGACTTTTTTGGGTGATTTTGGACGACATACTATACTATGACTTTTTTGACAGATTTTGGACGACATACTATACTATGACTTTTTTGACAGATTTTGAACGACATACTATACTATGACTTTTTTGACAGATTTTGGACGACATACTATACTATGACTTTTCGGACAAATTTTGGACGACATACTATACTATGACTTTTTTTGAGTGATTTTGAACGACATACTATACTATGACTTTTTTGACAGATTTTGGACGACATACTATACTATGACTTTTTTGACAGATTTTGAACGACATACTATACTATGACTTTTTTGACAGATTTTGGACGACATACTATACTATGACTTTTCTGACAAATTTTGGACGACATACTATACTATGACTTTTTTGGGTGATTTTGGACGACATACTATACTATGACTTTTTTGACAGATTTTGGACGACATACTATACTATGACTTTTTTGACAGATTTTGAACGACATACTATACTATGACTTTTTTGACAGATTTTGGACGACATACTATACTATGACTTTTCTGACAAATTTTGGACGACATACTATACTATGACTTTTTTTGAGTGATTTTGAACGACATACTATACTATGACGTTTTTGACCGATTTTGGACGACATACTATACTATGACGTTTTGGACCGATTTTGGACGACATACTATACTATGACTTTTTTGACTGATTTCGGACGACATACTATACTATGACTTTTTTGACAGATTTTGGACGACATACTATACTATGACTTTTTTGACTGATTTTGGACGACATACTATAGTATGACTTTTTTGACAGATTTTGGACGACATACTATACTATGACTTTTTTGACAGATATTGGACGACATACTATAGAATGAGTTTTTTGACAGATTTTGGACGACATACTATACTATGACATTTTGGACTGATTTTGGACGACATACTATACTATGACGTTTTGGACCGATTTTGGACGACATACTATACTATGACTTTTTTGACAGATTTCGGACGACATACTATACTGTGACTTTTTTGACTGATTTTGGACGACATACTATAGTATGACTTTTTTGACAGATTTTGGACGACATACTATACTATGACTTTTTTGACAGATTTCGGACGACATACTATACTATGACTTTTTTGACTGATTTTGGACGACATACTATAGTATGACTTTTTTGACAGATTTTGGACGACATACTATACTATGACTTTTTTGACAGATTTTGGACGACATACTATACTATGACTTTTTTGACTGATTTTGGACGACATACTATAGTATGACTTTTTTGACAGATTTTGGACGGCATACTATACTATGACTTTTTTGAGTGATTTCGGACGACATACTATACTATGACGTTTTGGACAGATTTTGGACGACATACTATACTATGACTTTTTGACCGATTTTGGACGACATACTATACTATGACTTTTTTGACTGATTTTGGACGACATACTATACTATGACTTTTTTGACCGATTTTGGACGACATACTATACTATGACGTTTTGGACAGATTTTGGACGACATACTATAGAATGAGTTTTTTCACAGATTTTGGACGACATACTATAGAATGAGTTTTGGACCGATTTTGGACGACATACTATAGAATGAGTTTTTTGACAGATTTCGGACGACATACTATACTATGACTTTTTTGGGTGATTTTGGACGACATACTATACCACAACTTTTTTGGGTGATTTTGGACGACATACTATACGATGACTTTTTTGACAGATTTTGGACGACATACTATACTATGACTATCCAAAAAGTCATTCTATAGTATGTCGTCCAAAATCTGTCAAAAAAGTCATAGTATAGTATGTCGTTCAAAATCTGTCAAATAGTCATAGTATAGTATGTCGTTCAAAATCTGTCAAAAAAGTCATAGTATAGTATGTCGTCCAAAATAGGTCCAAAACGGCATAGTATAGTATGTCGTCCAAAATCGGTCAAAAACGTCACAGTATAGTATGTTGTCCAAAATTAATCAAAAAAGTCATAGTATAGTATGTCGTTCAAAATCTGTCAAAAAAGTCATAGTATAGTATGTTGTCCAAAATTAGTCAAAAAAGTCATAGTATAGTATGTTGTCCAAAATCACCCAAAAACGTCATAGTATAGTATGTCGTCTAAAATTGGTCCAAAAAGTCATAGTTTTGTATGTTGTCCAAAAACAGTGAAAAACGTCATAGTAAGTCATGTTATCCAAAATTAAACTCAGGAGACTCAGGATTGCAGAGTCTGTTTGTTCCAACTAGGGATTGAACCCGGATCTTCTACATTAAAGTCATGAGTGCTAACCACTACACCAATCTTGTTCTACTTGTATTGTCACATCTTCATCCTATAGTATATTTTCCAAAATCTGTCCAAAACGTCATAGTATATTATGTTTTCCAAAATCGGTCAAAAACGTCATAGTATAGTATGTCGTCCAAAATCTGTCAAAAACGTCATAGTATAGTATGTCGTCCAAAATCGGTCAAAAAAGTCATACTATAGTATGTCGTCCAAAATTGGTCAAAAACGTCATAGTATAGTATGTCGTCCAAAATCGGTCAAAAAAGACACAGTATATAGTATGTGATCCACAATCTGTCAAAAAAGTCATGGTATAGTATGTCGTCCAAAATCTGTCCAAAACGTCATAGTGTAGTACGTTTTCCAAAATCAGTCAAAAAAGTCATAGTATAGTATGTCGTCCAAAATCTGTCAAAAACGTCATAGTATAAAAATGTCGTCCAAAATCGGTCAAAAAAGTCATAGTATAGTATGTCGTCCAAAATCTGTCAAAAAAGTCATACTATAGTATGTCGTCCAAAATCGGTCAAAAAAGTCATAGTACAGTATGTCTTACAAAATAGGTCCAAAAAGTCATAGTATAGTATGCCGTCCAAAATCGGTCAACAACGTCATAGTAAAGTATGTCGTCTAAAATTGGTCAAAAAAGTCATAGTATAGTATGTCGTCCAAAATCTGTCAAAAAAGTCATAGTATAGTATGCCGTCCAAAATCGGTCAAAAACGTCATAGTATAGTATGTCGCCTAAAATTGGTCAAAAAAGTCATAGTTTTGTATGTTGTCCAAAAACAGTGAAAAACGTCACAGTATAGTATGTTGTCCAAAATCACCCAAAAAAGTCATAGTATAGAATGTCGTCCAAAATCTGTCAAAAAAGTCATAGTACAGTATGTCGTCCAAAATCTGTCAAAAAAGTCATAGTATAGTATGTCGTCCAAAATAGGTCCAAAAAGTCATAGTATAGTATGTCGTCCAAAATCGGTCAAAAACGTCATAGTATAGTATGTTGTCCAAAATTAGTCAAAAAAGTCATAGTATAGTATGTCGTTCAAAATCTGTCAAAAAAGTCATGGTAAAGTATGTCGTTCAAAATCTGTCAAAAAAGTCATAGTATAGTATGTCGTCCAAAATTAGTCAAAAAAGTCATAATATAGTATGTCGTCAAAAATCTGTCAGAAAAGTCATAGTATAGTATGTCGTTCAAAATCACTCAAAAAAAGTCATAGTATAGTATGTCGTCCAAAATTTGTCAGAAAAGTCATAGTATAGTATGTCGTCCAAAATCTGTCAAAAAAGTCATAGTATAGTATGTCGTTCAAAATCTGTCAAAAAAGTCATAGTAAAGTATGTCGTCCAAAATTAGTCAAAAAAGTCATAGCATAGTATGTCGTCCAAAATCTGTCAAAAAAGTCATAGTATAGTATGTCGTTCAAAATCGGTCAAAAAAGTCATAGTAAAGTATGTCGTCCAAAATTAGTCAAAAAAGTCATAGCATAGTATGTCGTTCAAAATCTGTCAAAAACGTCATAGTATAGTATGTCGTCCAAAATCTGTCATAAAAGTCATAGTATAGTATGTCGTCCAAAATTAGTCAAAAAAGTCATAGTATAGTATGTTGTCCAAAAACAGTGAAAAACGTCACAGTATAGTATGTTGTCCAAAATCACCCAAAAAAGTCATAGTATAGTATGTCGTCCAAAATTAGTCAAAAAAGTCATAGTATAGTATGTCGTTCAAAATCTGTCAAAAAAGTCATAGTAAAGTATGTCGTTCAAAATCTGTCAAAAAAGTCATAGTATAGTATGTCGTCCAAAATTAGTCAAAAAAGTCATAATATAGTATGTCGTCAAAAATCTGTCAGAAAAGTCATAGTATAGTATGTCGTCCAAAATCACTCAAAAAAAGTCATAGTATAGTATGTCGTCCAAAATCTGTCAAAAAAGTCATAGTATAGTATGTCGTCCAAAATCTGTCAAAAAAGTCATAGTATAGTATGTCGTCCAAAATCACCCAAAAAAGTCATAGTATAGTATGTCGTTCAAAATCTGTCAAAAAAGTCATAGTATAGTATGTCGTCCAAAATTAGTCAAAAAAGTCATAATATAGTATGTCGTCAAAAATCTGTCAGAAAAGTCATAGTATAGTATGTCGTCCAAAATCACTCAAAAAAAGTCATAGTATAGTATGTCGTCCAAAATCACCCAAAAAAGTCATAGTATAGTATGTCGTTCAAAATCTGTCAAAAAAGTCATAGTATAGTATGTCGTCCAAAATCTGTCAAAAAAGTCATAGTATAGTATGTCGTCCAAAATCGGTCAAAAAAGTCATAGTATAGTATGTCGTCCAAAATCTGTCAAAAAAGTCATAGTATAGTATGTCGTCCAAAATCGGTCAAAAAAGTCATAGTATAGTATGTCGTCCAAAATCTGTCAAAAAAGTCATAGTATAGTATGTCGTCCAAAATCAGTCCAAAATGTCATAGTATAGTATGTCGTCCAAAATCTGTCAAAAAACTCATTCTATAGTATGTCGTCCGAAATCAGTCAAAAAAGTCATAGTATAGTATGTCGTCCAAAATCTGTCAAAAAACTCATTCTATAATATGTCGTCCAAAATCTGTCAAAAAAGTCATAGTATAGTATGTCGTCCAAAATCGGTCCAAAACGTCATAGTATAGTATGTCGTCCAAAATCGGTCAAAAAAGTCATAGTATAGTATGTCGTCCAAAATCTGTCAAAAAAGTCATAGTATAGTATGTCGTCCAAAATCTGTCAAAAAAGTCATAGTATAGTATGTCGTCCAAAATCTGTCAAAAAAGTCATAGTATAGTATGTCTTCCGAAATCAGTCAAAAAAGTCATAGTATAGTATGTCGTCCAAAATCTGTCAAAAAAGTCATAGTATAGTATGTCGTCCAAAATCTGTCAAAAAACTCATAGTATAGTATGTCGTCCAAAATCGGTCCAAAACGTCATAGTATAGTATGTCGTCCAAAATCTGTCAAAAAAGTCATAGTATAGTATGTCGTCCAAAATCTGTCAAAAAAGTCATAGTATAGTATGTCGTCCAAAATCACCCAAAAAAGTCATAGTATAGTATGTCGTTCAAAATCTGTCAAAAAAGTCATAGTATAGTATGTCGTCCAAAATTAGTCAAAAAAGTCATAATATAGTATGTCGTCAAAAATCTGTCAGAAAAGTCATAGTATAGTATGTCGTCCAAAATCACTCAAAAAAAGTCATAGTATAGTATGTCGTCCAAAATCACCCAAAAAAGTCATAGTATAGTATGTCGTTCAAAATCTGTCAAAAAAGTCATAGTATAGTAGGTCGTCCAAAATCTGTCAAAAAAGTCATAGTATAGTATGTCGTCCAAAATCGGTCAAAAAAGTCATAGTATAGTATGTCGTCCAAAATCTGTCAAAAAAGTCATAGTATAGTATGTCGTCCAAAATCGGTCAAAAAAGTCATAGTATAGTATGTCGTCCAAAATCTGTCAAAAAAGTCATAGTATAGTATGTCGTCCAAAATCAGTCCAAAATGTCATAGTATAGTATGTCGTCCAAAATCTGTCAAAAAACTCATTCTATAGTATGTCGTCCGAAATCAGTCAAAAAAGTCATAGTATAGTATGTCGTCCAAAATCTGTCAAAAAACTCATTCTATAATATGTCGTCCAAAATCTGTCAAAAAAGTCATAGTATAGTATGTCGTCCAAAATCGGTCCAAAACGTCATAGTATAGTATGTCGTCCAAAATCGGTCAAAAAAAGTCATAGTATAGTATGTCGTCCAAAATCTGTCAAAAAAGTCATAGTATAGTATGTCGTCCAAAATCACCCAAAAAAGTCATAGTATAGTATGTCGTTCAAAATCTGTCAAAAAAGTCATAGTATAGTATGTCGTCCAAAATTAGTCAAAAAAAGTCATAATATAGTATGTCGTCAAAAATCTGTCAGAAAAGTCATAGTATAGTATGTCGTCCAAAATCACTCAAAAAAAAGTCATAGTATAGTATGTCGTCCAAAATCACCCAAAAAAAGTCATAGTATAGTATGTCGTTCAAAATCTGTCAAAAAAGTCATAGTATAGTAGGTCGTCCAAAATCTGTCAAAAAAGTCAATAGTATAGTATGTCGTCCAAAATCGGTCAAAAAAGTCATAGTATAGTATGTCGTCCAAAATCTGTCAAAAAAGTCATAGTATAGTATGTCGTCCAAAATCGGTCAAAAAAGTCATAGTATAGTATGTCGTCCAAAATCTGTCAAAAAAGTCATAGTATAGTATGTCGTCCAAAATCAGTCCAAAATGTCATAGTATAGTATGTCGTCCAAAATCTGTCAAAAAACTCATTCTATAGTATGTCGTCCGAAATCAGTCAAAAAAGTCATAGTATAGTATGTCGTCCAAAATCTGTCAAAAAACTCATTCTATAATATGTCGTCCAAAATCTGTCAAAAAAGTCATAGTATAGTATGTCGTCCAAAATCTGTCAAAAAACTCATAGTATAGTATGTCGTCCAAAATCGGTCCAAAACGTCATAGTATAGTATGTCGTCCAAAATCTGTCAAAAAAGTCATAGTATAGTATGTCGTCCAAAATCTGTCAAAAAAGTCATAGTATAGTATGTCGTCCAAAATCACCCAAAAAAGTCATAGTATAGTATGTCGTTCAAAATCTGTCAAAAAAGTCATAGTATAGTATGTCGTCCAAAATTAGTCAAAAAAGTCATAATATAGTATGTCGTCAAAAATCTGTCAGAAAAGTCATAGTATAGTATGTCGTCCAAAATCACTCAAAAAAAGTCATAGTATAGTATGTCGTCCAAAATCACCCAAAAAAGTCATAGTATAGTATGTCGTTCAAAATCTGTCAAAAAAGTCATAGTATAGTAGGTCGTCCAAAATCTGTCAAAAAAGTCATAGTATAGTATGTCGTCCAAAATCGGTCAAAAAACTCATTCTATAGTATGTCGTCCAAAATCTGTCAAAAAAGTCATAGTATAGTATGTCGTCCAAAATCTGTCAAAAAAGTCATAGTATTGTATGTCGTCCAAAATCTGTCAAAAAAGTCATAGTATTGTATGTCGTCCAAAATCTGTCAAAAAAGTCATAGTATAGTATGTCGTCCAAAATCAGTCAAAAAAGTCATAGTATAGTATGTCGTCCAAAATCTGTCAAAAAAGTCATAGTATAGTATGTCGTCCAAAATCTGTCAAAAAAGTCATAGTATAGTATGTCGTCCAAAATCAGTCAAAAAAGTCATAGTATAGTATGTCGTCCAAAATCAGTCAAAAAAGTCATAGTATAGTATGTCGTCCAAAATCTGTCAAAAAAGTCATAGTATAGTATGTCGTCCAAAATCTGTCAAAAAAGTCATAGTATTGTATGTCGTCCAAAATCTGTCAAAAAAGTCATAGTATAGTATGTCGTCCAAAATCAGTCAAAAAAGTCATAGTATAGTATGTCGTCCAAAATCTGTCAAAAAAGTCATAGTATAGTATGTCGTCCAAAATCTGTCAAAAAAGTCATAGTATAGTATGTCGTCCAAAATCAGTCAAAAAAGTCATAGTATAGTATGTCGTCCAAAATCTGTCAAAAAAGTCATAGTATAGTATGTCGTCCAAAATCTGTCAAAAAAGTCATAGTATAGTATGTCGTCCAAAATCAGTCAAAAAAGTCATAGTTTAGTATGCTGGAACTTAATCTAGTAAATTAAGACTTTATTCTCGTAAATTAAGACTTTATTCTCGTAAATTAAGACTTTATTCTCGTAAATTAAGACTTTATTCTCGTAAATTAAGACTTTATTCTTTTAAATTTATGACTTCATACTCAGGAGTTTTTTGTTGATCCTCTGCTGTCTCACACAGTGATTTTATGACTCCACAGTCTGAAATCATTTGTTTGGAGTTACCTTATTCACATGACAGCAGCAGAGCAGCAACACTTGTGTCCTCTTGGCCTAAAATACACTGAGTTTCTCTATGGACTTTGTTGGGGGAGAACAGCTGGTTTACAAACACCAGTTTCCAACTAGAAAAGGTTACGAGTGAGATAGAGCACAAACATACTCAGCTATGTTATCAGTGGGACTGTGGTTCACAGACACAGCTGCACACACTCAGCAGCACACTGTTGATAAGGTGGCAATAGTGTGAGTGTGTACAACCACACTTAAAAAAGTGAACTATCCCTTTCAGGGTGCATTGGTTGTGATGTCTGATGAGGAAATAAGAGTTTGAATGATTTGTTGAAGCTCTGTTTATTTGTGTGCAGTCAGAATGAACAGCTCCTCACAGGCGATCATGAAGGAAAGTTACTTAGTTTATTTTGCCAGTTGTCACATCATCAACTTAGCCTTGAGAAGTGAAGTGTGGGAATAAATCAGTTTGAAATATCGAATAAGTGTTGTTTTTCTATTTTTCTATTACAGAATTACACATTTGATATGTTTAACTCTCGCAACTGTGTTGAGTGTGAATGTGAAATGAGCAGTGGTGTTCCTGCTCTCATTACCTTGCTCTATGGAGTTATCTTTAAACGGTTCTTCTCCCAGCTCCACCAGAATCTTCATATAAGATAAGAAACAATATAATGACAGAAACATACGTATATGCTCAGTAAGTGTGCAGGGTCAAAGCAAAAGGACAAAAACAGAAAGCATACTCAAATGCAGTCAAACACAAGGAAACCTTCAGCTGTGACAAGAATCAAGCTCTGCCTTAAAGACTGGCTCTTTGTGTTACACTCTGCAGTCACCTCTGCTACAACCAGGCTATTCAGCAGACTAAGGAATAAGCAGCAACAGTAACATTACTCCTGTTTCTGACAGAAAACTCACCGCACTGGTCCGGAGCCCAGCGTCTGCTATGGGTGGAGTTCCATCGCAGAGTGGAGAGCAGGACAGAGAGGAGTATACCAGGGACAGAGGGCCAGCAGTCAGTCAGTCCACCCGCCCGCCCACTGCACTTACACTCACCAGGCCCTCACTAATGATTAAACCTGTTTAACCAATGAAGAGCAAAGACTTCTCATATTCTCATATTCTCATAAGCACAGCTGCACAGCAGTGAATACGTGTAACTCAGTCTTGAAGTCAAGAACCTAAAAGGGAAATTAGAGTAAAAGAACATTAAAGAAGCTGAAAAAAAACTGAAAACCTCAGAAAACTGCTCAAACCAATTTATCAATTGTCAAAACAGTTGACGATTGATTTTGTTAATGAATGAATAAATAAATTAATTAATTATCAAATAACTGGAGTCAAGTTTGTAAAAATATATATTTTACTTACTTTATTATTATTTTCATAGTTACAGTGTGTATGTATATAAATATCTATATTACATCTACTATATGTTCATTATTATTATTATTTGCTTCATCACCATACTGGAACTTTTCTTGTATTGACCCTCAGTGTTGTCACCAAATCCCCAATGGAAATGTTATTTAGTCCTTCCCCTCACCATCTCCTGTGTCTTTTAATGCACCACAATAGACTAATAATACTATTCAGAATTTATTTTTATTTTTTTCATAAATATACACACAGAGGGAAGGTCTCCCTCGGGACAGCATCATTGCCCCGGGGGAGCACTTTCTTTCTGGTGCCCACCTTTTAATGCACCTTAGCCCATCAAAAAAAAAAAAAAAAATCAAAATGGTTATCATAAAATATGATATAATCATGAGAATAATAACGATTAGTATTGTGATTGATATTTAATAAGGATAACAATAATAACTTAGACTAGGGGCAGAAATGGTGAAGAGAAGGTACAAAAGTCATTGGATTACTGGTTTACGTTCAGGGTGGGGATGAAAATGAGGCTCAATATAAAGAAAGTAAGTAGCATTTTGAACTTGTAACATGTTTGCTTAATTTCCCTCTTCCTCCCATGACCACAGAGTTGTTGACATGCTTAGCAAACTTCTCAATAACACTGTGTCGAAACAAGGATGCCAAGGTCTTTGGAAACAGTTAGATGATTTGTGTTTAACAACTGTCACAGAGACAGTGAAACATTGTGTTCAACATTGTGACAAAACAACAGGGAAGATGAGACCTTTTTTTTTTACATTTTAATTTACTGATTCAGCTCATGAAGGCATTGGCAAGTGTTATTTCATGGATGAATACAGGTGATTTAACAAATTTAACAAGGCCTCCAAACAGCCCTGGACAGACCCCTGCAACTGCCATCTGCACACAGCTGAAAGGAATGTGCAGTTGCTTCTTGTGTACACTGGGTGGCACCAGAGAAAATGCATAAACAATACATTACATTGGTGAATATCAATTGTAGGTACTGTAGGTAGACTGTCGGTAAAACTCATCCTGGGGGCTTCACTTAAGGAGGGTGGCTCTTGATAGTCCAGGTCGTGCCAATCATCTCGTGGTTCCGTTTCTTCATGTGTCAACATCCACTTACTAAATAGCAAGTGGCATCTTGGGATTGATTAGCTTACTAGCTTGCTTCTTCTCCTCGAGTGCAGAGCGGAACGACTTCACTTCCCTGCGGAACACAGTGAGGATTTCGATCTTCTGGTCTAGGATCTGCTCCAGTTGAGTTGTGTAAGACGCCACATCATAATCCAGCTTCTCTGTCATGTTCAGGAGCACTTTTTCATCCTCCAGCCACCGGATCGACTCCTGGAAAACAGCTTGATGATCCTTCCGGACGTACCCCCCCATCTCCTCTAACTCAGATATGGCCTCATCGAGGGTTAACAGCTGAGGCATCACTTCTGCCTCATTCTGCTCCTTAAATTTTTCTCTCTGCGGCAAGATACTCTGCCACTCCTCATCCAGAAGATCCAGCTGAGTGACATCATGGATATTGGGTCTACCTCCTGCCATCGCTTGGTATTGGTCTACTGAAAGCTCCTTGACCCTGTTGGCATAGTGCAGTGTGTTAAGTGTGTTCTCACAGCATGTCATAGCAGGAGAGATTGTTGCAATCATGCATGTGCGTGAATGTTCCCCAATGAAAGAGTCTCTCAGGACCTGGGTCAGCTTACTGGCTCGAAACGGAGTATGGTAGTTGTTATGGCCAAGAGCCCTGATACACTCCTTAAGCACCAGAAGGCTTTTGTTGATCTCAGCTCCCTCCAGGCGCGTCTTGCGGTCTCTACTCGATGTGCCAACCCCCGTCTCATTTCCTGCAAGGTCAATTAGGGAGAACTTGCCATGTATCTCCCCCTCTCGCCGAAGAATGATCTGGAATATAGCATGGCTGCGAGACGAGTGAGCATTGGCCGATGTCTTCCCTGATGTTCTGTAGCTGTTGCCCACCTTTATGAGTTTCAAGATATCCTCTGTGCAATTGACCTCCCGCTCCTGAAGACCCACAACCTGTACTTGCTGTTTCCCGTCCTCTAGCACCCTCAGCTCAGCTTTACGATTCAGCAGGTCAAACACCTTTCCAATGTAGATTTCAAAGAAAGTGGCGTATACTTGGAGATCTAACTTCATGTTGTTGGGTTTTTTTAACATGAGAAACACATCCTGAGCAGCTAATGCATAAATTCCTTGAGTGCAGTCTTGGTTTTTCCCACGGAAATCTCCACCCATGGTGTGTGTTTTTCCACTGCCCGTCTGCCCATAGGCAAAGCAGGTGGCTGTGCCTCTCTCAAAAATGGTTTCCACTAGAGGTCTGGCAGTAAACCTGTAGACCATCTCATTGGTAGACCATTCATCAAAGACATAGTCAAAGCAGAAGGTCTGGTTCTTCAGGTAGCGCGTCAGGTCCACTTTTTGTTTAGGTTCATGTACCATGATCATTTCTGTATTGGGAATGGTGATGACATCCAAATCCTTGGCAGCCAACTCTTTTTTAGTGAGTGGACGTTTCCTCACACACACACAAATTCTGTGCTCTTCAATCAGATTTGGAGCGATCTGCGGCTGGTAGACCAGACTGTCCCGGAAATCTCGGATCATGTACATGATCTCGTAGTTGGGAATGGTGACATCCATCTCCTGAGCTCTCTTCTCCTTGTCTTCCTGCTGCTGAAGCCGACGCCTTTCTCTCCTCTCCTGCAGTTTCTCCAACTCCTTCACACATTTTGACTTCCTCTTCACATTCTGTAGTTGCTGTTTTGTGTGAGCTTGATTGGTCTGTGGTGGCTGCTGGGCCGGAGGTGGCTGCTGAGGGTGCGGGGATCCGGCTCGGGTGAGAATCTCTGTGTTATCCCTGGATTGAGTGTCATTCCTCACAGGTACTATGGTCTCACGTTTCTTCGCAATTTTGTTGCGTGTGGGAGGCGGGTTTCTCCTTATGACGCTCCTCGTCACAGGAGTCGTCATCATCCGCATTCCAACTCCTCTGGTTTCTGATGAAGTCAGCGGTGAGGCCATGGCTCTAAATTTATCAAAGGAACCACACTTTGCTTTTATGTGTCACTGACTATGATTTTGAGATTTGACGTGTTGATAAAGCGGTGGACAATGAATAGAGGAATCCAATCTAATGAATATCTTTGGGTTTGGATTATGGACTGTTGATGTTGGCTGACAGCCTGTATAACACAATATTCTTTCATCTGCTCAATTTAATAGGAGCTAGGAGTCCAGAGGGAAATGTTAGCGTCATAGTGACTTTTCTTTAGGAAAATTGAGGAATTTAATTAAATTCTCAATATTGAGATGAATTGTCTGAGGCAGTTTTGGCATTCCTTCATGCAACGATGTAAAAATATAAAGGGTCAGAATTGTTTAAAGAAAAATTGACTTTGAACTGCGTTGAGGAACTTTGACCAGTATAGAGTGACCTCTGCTGGCAAAGTGCAAGGCTGCAGTCAAATTGAGAGTGCTGGTTGATGAACAGCTCAATGAGCAGAGTTGGAGAAGCTACTTTACTTATTATGATTATTGTGGGATTGGGAGCACACATTTTTATTGAGGTACAATATTTTTTGGAGCCGGTTACTTTAATTGCTCATAACTTCTTGGAAAACACTTGCTCACAAGGACCAGTACCAGTGAATCATCCAATCAGGTGATTCCTTCAGGCAATGAAGCAGTTGTCCAAAGCAATGTGGGACATTTCTCTTTGACACCAAAGCCAGCTTTGAAGCAGTGGTTCTATGGAATTTTAGTTCAGCGTTTGAAGCACGTATCGAAGCTTCAGTGTCTCACTGCCATCACCAGTGTTAGGTTTTAAAAGACAATGGTAACTGGCTGATGTTTTTCCTTAACATCTATTTTCAATAGTGAGAAGAATCATCACCTTTCCATCAAGGCAGTTTTGGAATTTCTTCATGGAACTTCACTAGAAAAAGAAGGTCTTTGATCTGCGACGGGAGACTTTGAACTTCTGTGCTGAAGAATATTAGAGGAAGAAGAGGAGCGGTGGAAA